>NC_133666.1:17015080-17335825 GCF_037893015.1 Macrotis lagotis
ATGACTGCTCAGAGCTATGTTCCAGAAACAATCAAACATCTTTTTTCCTGCATCCAAATCTCCCAAACCTAAAAGAACCCAGATTCTAGTTAATAAGGTTTCTTCAAGGTATTGGTTATCCCACAGTCTCCCAGTTAAGACTTTTCTTCATTCTCTCTCCCTTTCTGTCTTGTCACCCCTCCCTGACTCCTTATTGATATAATTCTTATTTTAATACGTTCTGCTTATTTTAATACTTTACTGATTTTTTTTCTTTTTTGTTATAAGGAATGGCTTTTTCAAAAAGGGGAGGGGCTGAGGGAGAGAGAGATTGGGAAACACTGGTGATATAAAAGGTAGCAACAACAATTTTAAAAAGAAAAAGGTTATTTTGCCAAAATGCAAAAAATAAAAATGAAAAATAAGATGGAAATAATGTGTCCAATCAGAAATGGGAGATATTGTCTTTGAATAGGAGTACACTTTTTGGAAATTAAAAGGAATTGTCATCACCTATTGTGGTCCTCCAGATAAAAAAACAATTGCAGCTCAAGCATCAGAACTGGATGTAAAAGAAGATGAAGAAGACAAATTCTATACCCAACTTTAAAAGATCCTAAAACTTAAGGCAACTTATACTTTGTCACAGCAGTAATATCGATGCAAAGACAAGGGGAAGCAAAGAAATAACTTGCCTTCTCCTGTTAAGAAAGGAGACCAGACTCCTTTTAGGCAGAGTTTGTCCTCAGAAGATGACAGTGTCTTTTCCTGGATAAATCGAGGGGTCTTGTTGCAGGGACCTAGGCAAGAGGGAAGAGAAGCAATTTTTATTTCTCTTTCAGTGTTATCTCTAGAAATTTGTTTTTAGTGGCCAGTAAAAATCCCCAAGAATCTGAGTAAAACAAACAAGGGATGCTTTGTGGGTTTCTTCAGTATATAACAGAGAGACAACAGAGTGTTAACTAAGAGGAGAATGTGAAGTTGTATATGTTCTACTGTCTACGTCTGCCAAAAAATCAGGTTAAAATTAGCCCATATTCACCAGGGAGCAGCTATGTAATTTCTGCTCTTGTTTCTCTAACAATCAGTCTTGAGCAATTAAGCAATTCATAATAAATAGATGGGTAAATGTTAGTACCTTTGTGTTGAGAAACCTGAAAATGTGTTCTTCTCCACCTACTACTGTTGGTAATTTTCTTGTCCCCGCAGTAAGAGGGAAGCTAGGATAACTTAGTAGAAGGTTCTGAACTCACAGAAGAGGTTCCAACTTGAGACTACAGGCAATCTATATCAATTACTTCAATTCCAGGGGAAGATAAATGTTCCCTAATAGCTAGAGCAAACAGATCCAGAGTAGACAATGTCAGAGTGAGATGATGAAATGCTTTGGATGGGGGTGAGAGTACACCATCAAAGTAGGGAAACTTGGTGGAGAAGAAATGATGATAGGGGCAGCTAGGTGGCTCAGTGGATACAGCACTGGCCCTGGATTCAGGAGGACCTGAGTTCAAATCCAGCCTCAGACGTATGACACTAACTAGCTGTGTGACCCTGAGTAAGCCATTTGCACCTGATTACCTTCCCTCCCCCCCCAAAATAAAAGCCTAAGAGAATATATAAAGAGACTAACTTTGGAAATCTGCTATTTGGAGTGGAAGGCAGAATCAATCAATGTCAATCAATTTATTAAGTACTTAATAAATTAATTAAATTAAATCAAAGTATTTATTAAGATTTTATATTTGAATTTAGAAGTGTCAAGAAACCACTGATTTTACAGAGTAGGAGGGCAACACGCTCAGACTTGTGATTTAGGAAGATCACTTTGATAGCTGAATGGAGGATGGACTGGAATGGGGAGAGACAAAGTAGAGGAGACCAATCAGAAGCTTATAGCAATAATCCAGTCAAAAGTGATCTGAGTCTGAACTAGAGTGGCAGGTGTATGAGTAGAAAGAAGAAAACATATGGGAGAAAAATTTAGCAATGGATTTGGATATGAAGAGTAAAGTACAAGTGCAGAATTGAAGATGACATTGAAATTATAAGCCAAGGTGATTGGTGGTGCTCTCAACAGTATTAGCAAAGTTGGGAGAGGGAGAAAGTTTGGAGGGAAAGAGAGTGAGCTCTGTTTTAGATATGTTGAGTTTGGGATGCCTATGGGATATGCAGTTTGAAAAATACAGAAGGCAATTGGTGATTTGGGATTAGTTCAAAAGAGAGATTAGGCCTGGACATATATTTGTGAACCCATGGGGGTGAAGGAAGGAAGTAAGGGAGGGAGGGATGGAGGGAGGAAGGAAGGAAGGAAGGAAAAAAGAAGCAAAGGGGGAAGGAAAGAAGGAAGGAGGGAGGAAAGGAAGAAAAGAACATCAAGTAAACACAAAAATAAGCAGAAAACTAAAACAACTTCAGAAAGAAATACAAATAGCACAATTTTGTTCATTGTTCAGTCATTTTCAATCATGTCTAACTTCATGACCCCCTTTGTTGGGGGGTGAGGGTGGTTCTTGGCAAAGATACTAGAGTGATTTGTCATTTCCTTCTTCAGCTTATTTTATAGATGAGAAAACTGAGGCCAAAAGGGTTAAATGACTTATCCAGGGTCACACAGCTAGCAAGTATTCGAGGCCAGATTTGAACTCACAAAGATGACCCTTCCTGATTCCAGGCCCAGCACTCCATCCATTGTGCCCACATTGTTAAATTTTACATATAGATGGATAGACAGAGATAGAGATCTCTATACAGAGAGATAGATATAAATCTATATCTATCTATATATCCATATATCCACACACACACATATATATACACATACATACACATACATATAAAAAGTCCAAGTGTGCATTACAGAAGTTCACATTTTCATATAAAATCTTTTTTTGTTCTTTGAATTCTTGAATGTTTGTTTTTGTCACAATTAAGCTCATAATTTTTAAAGAGGATAAAAAGTGTAGTTCTCAAAAACAGAGTATTACTATTCTCCAAGGAACAGCCTCAATAAGCATCAGAACAGAGACTGAGCAACTTTAATGGAGGAAATTTTCTTATTTCAAGAATGAAATCGGGGCAGCTAGGTGGTGCAGTGGATAGAGAACCCGCTTAGTGGGGTATTGGTGCCACTTTCCCCAGTGTCCATTAGAAAACTGGCAGATGGGTGTTGGCTCCCCATCTTTTGGAAAAACAGATTATTCCCTCTTTCCCTCTCAATTCTCTCACACTTTTCCTGAGTTTTAGTCAGCATATAATGTATAAAACTCCTTTAAGTAGCTTCCTCACCCCCTGCCCTTCCCCCTCATACACAAACATACACCATTCCCCACCAAAATGGAAGAGGGAAGATGTTTTTAGTGATAGTGAAAGATAGTTTTTGTAAAATGATGTTCTAGTCTAAAGGCAAGATCAATGAATCAATACTTAATTCATTTTCTTGCTCTTTGTGTCTTTTACCTAAAAAACTAGAGGGAATTGTCGATTGGAAAGTTATGATTAAGTAATTCAGCATGACCTCCTGGATAAAAAGTCAAAAGACCCTAGGTTCACTTTCTGCCTTGGACACATCCTGGCTGTGTGACTTAACCTTTCAGCACTGAAGGCAACTTTTGGAAACTATTAGTTGCAGAACAGGTACAGTACTGCATGTGGAGAAAGCTGGTTCACTGGTAGTTCCAGTGAAATCACTGGACCAATCCAAAAAGTAAAATTATTAAGTTAAATTCCATTGAATCAATACTCTCCTATTTTATAAGACACTAGACCTAATCATCACTGACCCTAGGATATGGTGCCCATACTTGGTTCCAGTTCCATTTTTCCAGGATGGTCTTACTTTTAATTTGGTCTTTTTAAAAAGTAAATGTTTAATTAAGATACAAGTTCTTTTTGGGCAGTGCCTGTTTTGGGTTTTTCTTTGTATTTTCAGCATTTCACCCTATCCTGATATATCGTAAGAGCTTAATAAATGTATATAGATTCACTAAGGCTTTGTAAAAGGAGCATTATTTTGTTAGCCCATGTGTCCTGAGTTCTGGTTTGGAAAATGTCCACTTTATCTCTGGGACATGCTGGGATATGAACCAGCATATGATTTGTTGGTTTGGCTCTAAGGAATAATGGGTGTGAGATTAACTACAGCTGTGGTAGGGCTGAAGGGTGGGCTTAGGTTCCATTTACAATCCTTCTGACCTCATTTGTAACCTTGACAGTCTCCAATAAATGAGAATCTCACAGGCAGTTGCAATTTCTCTTAGATGGGGAGCCAACACTCATCTGCCAGTTGTCTAAAGGACACTGTGGAGAGAGGCATCAATATTCTCCTAAGCCCCACCCAGTATCACCCCCCTTCCCAGTCTTATTCCGTCCCCCAAACTCTGAAGGAGTACCCTCTAGTCTTGTTGTCTTGAAGCAAAGAAGAAGCAACCAGAGAGGTTCCAGCATGAGGTCCACCAACTGGAATAGTTCTAGCTAGGGAGAAAAAGGGAGAAAAGACCTCTTGGGGATGTTGAGGGGTGGGAGGAGATAGAGATCTGAAGGTCTGGGATGCAACTTATTTCTACAGATCACCAGGTAGGAATTAGGCCCTTACTGTATAGTCCCTGCCCTCAAGAAACTTCCATTCTACTAAGAGGCATGCAACAGGCAAAGAGATCAGGATGTACATGGCTATTTGAGATAGGAAAGAGCATAAACAAAATGATCAGCAAAGGTTCTCTTGGGAGATGGTACATGAACTAGTTTTTAAGAAAGCCAAGGATTCTAAGAGGAAGTGAGGAGTAAGCATATTGCAGGTGTGGGGAACAGCCAGTGCTAAGATGTAGAAGTCAGAGATAGTTTATCAAACTACCCAAAAGGCCAGTGCAGCTAGAACACTGAATAAATTAAAGGGAATAAAGCAGAATAAACCTGGAATGGTAGGCTTTAGGCAGATGGTAAGCAGGTTTAAATACCAAGGTAAGGCCAAAAGGCAATAGGAAGCCACTAAAATTTCTTGAGTATGGGAGTGGCATGGTCCAACCTAAGTTTTAGGAATATCCATTTACTAGCTTATGTGGAGTATATACAGGCAAGAGAAGAAACTAGAACTCCAATTGCAACAGTCCAGGTAAAAAGGTCCAAACTAGGGTGGTAATCATGTGAGTAAAAAAGAAGAGGAAAATTAGACATATCAAAGAGGTAGACATCAAATTACAAGGCTTGAGATATGAAGAATAAAGGTGACCTGACCAAAAAAACTATAATGTCCTCTGAGGAAATTGGGAGATATGAGGCGGGGTGGTAAAGGAGAAAGTTTCATTTTGGACATGTTGAATTTGAGATGCCTATGAGACATCTAGATAGAGAGGTCCAGCAATAGGCAATTGCTCATATACAAGTGAAGCTCAGGAGAGGAATAGGAATAGTTTCCCCATCTGCAAAATCAATGGCCTCTAAAGACAATACTGAATCATCCCAAAATCCTTCTTGCTGTCCCAGTATGGTCATAAAGTGGAGGGAGAGATTGCAATTCTTCTTATAGATCTCAAGGCAACCTACCATAACTAATCAAAAAACTATCACTTGTGGCCTTGAGGCAGGTGGAAGTTAGCCAAGGGGCCCCGAATGCAAAAAAATATGGAACATGCAATTCCTTGTATGGGGCAATACAGATTTTGAGACTCCAGATGGGCGCATTAATGGAACTGGCAGAAGAACAGAGAAGAAGTGGTAAGGGTGGGTGCTTGAGGCTCAGAGAAGTGAAGCCCAAGGCAAGTGCAGTGGGAAATAGTCTGAGTAGCAGAATACTGAAGCTGGACCTCTACTCTAGGACTTGCTATGGAGGTCAGAGCCCTGGAGAGACATCAGGTTATAGTGTGTGATTGCAAACAACCAGATGAAGGGTCAATGGCCTGGTTTATCATTTAGCCCTGACCCTCTGTCCCCACCTCAATTCCACTGGCCCCAACTAAATTCCACTGTCCCCTTCCCCAGAATTTGCTGATGTAGACCAAGCAATGAAAAAGAGAAGCTTCCAGATTTTGTGTAATGTGACTGATCCGAATGAGAAAAAAAAAAACTGAGTTCAAATCTTGGTGGGCAAGAGGGTAGAACAGGAATCTACCCCTGGGGAACAATAACAGCTATAATACCAACAACAGCAGCGTATTGTGGAGGACTTGGAGTTGGGAAGTCCTGAAATTGAATCCTGCTTACCTCTCTTACTGTGTGGCCCTGAACAAGTCTCTTAACCTCTCTGCCTCACTTTCCCTCATCTGTAAAATGAGTATAATCATAGCAGCTACTTTCTAGAATTGTTATAAAGATCAAATGAGATGATATTTGTGAAGCACTTTGCAAACCTGAAGGAGATATATACTATTATTTTTTGTTTATTTATTTTATAGTATTACAATAATCTTGTGAGAGTAATCATAACCTTCCCCCCACCAAAAAAAAAGATGAGGAACATCAAGAATAGTGAGAGAGGGGCAGCTAGGTGGTGCAGTAGATAGAGCACTGGCCCTGGAATCAGGAGAACCTGAGTTCAAATCCTACCTCAGACACTTCATAATTACCTAGCTGTGTAGCCTTGGGCAAACCACTTAACCTCATTGCCTTGCAAAAAAAAAACCCTAAAAAATAATAGTGAGAGAGAGAGAGAAAAAAATGTACTTCAGTCTGTTCAGATCCCAATGGCTCTGTCTCTGGGATGAGTTGCCTTCCCCATCGTAGCCATCAGAGAAGTTGGTTCAATATTTTTCCCACAGTTGCTATTACTAGCTGTATTTCCCTCTACTCTATTCCTCCTCACTCTCATCTATTCCATCCTCTCTCCTTTCATCCTGTCCGTATTCAGAAGTGTGTTGTATCTGAATACCCTCTCCCACGATCTTCCCTCCTTCTCTTCTATCTCCTATTCCCCCCGTTCCCCCTTCTCCCATCCCTTTCCTCTCATTTTTCTCTAGGGTAAGATAGATTTCTATACCTTATTAAGTGTGTATGTTATTTCCTCTCTGAGACACTTCTGATGAGAATGAATAATGTGAGCTATTATTAATAATAATAATAATTAATATTAACAATAACTGCTAGTATTAACACAAAGCACTTTAGAGTTTGCAAAGTCATATATGTGAGAGAGAGAAAGATGGAAATATAAATATACATACATGAGTACTATGATTAGCCTCATTTAACACATTAGGAAACTAAGATAAACAGAGCTTAAGTGCCTTGCCCCATGTCTAACTCAGAATTCAAACTCAAGTCTTCCTGTCTCCCAGACCAGTGGTCATTGTTCTATCCAGCTGCCAAGAAGCGCAGGATGGGGATTCTCTTTGGAAGTTTCTATGGGATCAGGCATCCTGGTATGGAAAGAAAGGTTTGGAAAAACCAGTTCTCAACACCAAAGTGCTCAGAGCCATCAAATGATTTGACATTGGAAACATTTTATCAGTGGACATACCATTCAAAAAGATTTATGACCCTCTGGTGCTGCATCCTAAAGCTCATGGGGACTTTCTAGCTGCTGTCCAGCTGAACTCTCCTATATGAGCTATCTCCTTTATTAGAATTCAAGATTCTTGGGAAAAAGAAACTGGCTCTGTTTTCCTGTTTGAATCTATGCATTTAAACAAATTCATTCATTCATCCTAGAGAACTCTGCCCTTGTAGCTTCTAGAAGTTGATCCAAACCTACTATTTCTTGAGAGTATGTGTTTCCCTCTGAATTCCTCTAAAATTGCAACTACTCAAAGACAGAGACTGTATATTTGCCCTTGTTTAATGTGGGAGCTGGGAAGCAGGCACCACATCCTCTGTGGATACAATGGCCCCTAGAACAGACTGAGGAGCCTGCTCCTAGAAAGGCAGGAAGAAATTAGATGGAAGTGCCTTGGGAAGATTCAGAGCACAAGCAGACATTCTCTGATTGGTTCTCATCTGCTAGCTCCTCAGCAGAGAGAAGCCTCTTTAACTGTGTAGCCCAAACTCTGTGATATTCAAAAGGCACTAACTAGTCCACTTTAGTCAACCTCTTGTTTCTCACTCCTACCTAGGTGACCCTGCAGTGGATAGAGTGCCAGGCCAAAGAGCCTAGAGAACCTGAGTTCAAATTTGACCTCAGACACTTATTAGCTGTGTGACCCTAGACAAGTCACTTCACCCTAATTGCCTCAGTTTGCTCATCTGTAAAATGAGCTATAGAAGAAAATGACAAACTACTACAAGATCTTTACTAAGAAAATTCCAAAATAGGGTCACAAAGTCAGACATAACTGAAATGACTCAACAACATCTGAGGCTGACATGTGATCCAGGAAAGGCCTTTACCTTTTATCTCTTTATGTTTGTTCTTCCTGTTTTCAGATGAGGTGTTGTACCCTGGTATTCACGACAGCTTTGCAGAAGTCACCCCAGTAGTACTGTTCTAAGGAGAAAAACAGTCTTTAAGATCCATGGGACACAGATTCATCCAGTCGTCATGGGAACTGAATTTGTTTGGAGTGAATGCTATGTAAAAAACAATCTTAAGTCTGAGCCCACTCTCCCCAGAGACTGAGGAGGTATAGGAAAGAGTGAGGAGATGATGGGGAAAATGTTTATACTTCTAGTTTTGTGCTCCCTTCAAGCACATTTGTTAAAAAAAAACACATTAATTTATGTTCATTGGTTAAATAAAACTGGGGAGTTAATCACTAGTAGTTGTCATGCAAACTAAATCAGAATAAAGACTTGAACCTATAGCTTTGTTAAAAAAAAAAAAAAAAACAGCCACTCCACCAATAGCTAATGCAAAAATTTTTTTACTTGGGCAGCTAGGTGGCGCAGTGGATAAAGCACCGGCCCTGGAGTCAGGAGTGCCTGGGTTCAAATCCAACCTCAGACACTTAATAATTACCTAGCTGTGTGGCCTCGGGAAAGTCACTTAACCTCATTGACTTGCAAAAAAAATTTTTTTTTACTTGACTTCATATCAGTAATGGGTATGTATTCCTTGCCTTCTCAATAGGTTGGGGCAGAGGAAGAAAATCTGGAACTGAAAATAAAGTAAAATTTAAGAGAGAGACAGATAGACAGACAGAAATAGAGACAGTGAAAGAGAGAGAAAGAGACAGAGACAGAGAGAAAGAAATCCCCAATTCCTCAGGAGTACTCCCTAGAATCTTGAAGGGAATATGTAGTCAAACTTGCTCTGGAAAAAAATAAAGAACTTCTTACTAGTATCGCCACCACTTAGTATATGGTAAGCTCTTGGAAGTGGTTATTGACTAAACCAGCACTTTAGGAACTTGTTCAATGCAGATGGAAACCCAAGAGGCTAGGTCTTTGGAACTGTCGTGACAGTATATTGAAAAAAACTGGGTTTCCAGAAGTTTGTAAATCCATGGCAGGACTCTCTAAGTCTGTCAGTATTTTTGTAGGTTGTAGGGACAACTTTTGTTTGGTAGAGGAGGGTGTGTGTGTGTGTGTGTGTGTGTGTGTCTGTGTGTGTGTGTGTGTGTGTCTGTGTGTCTGTGTGTCTGTGTGTGTGTCTGTGTGAACTAGTTAGGTTATCAGAAGTAGAGGTCCCAAGGAGAACTGGCTCCAGACTTAGCCAGATACATGTCTGAGAGTGTGGTTTTGAGATCCTTCTGTCTCTAATAACAAATGACAGTTACTTGAGAAGTAGCCATTTCACCCAAAGAGAGAATCCAGAGATTTTTATCACATCTACGTCCTACATTTTGTCTCTTTGCTCTTTGCATTATTTTTTTTTAGGTTTTTGCAAGGCATTGGGGTTAAGTGGCTTGCCCAAGACCACACAGCTAGGTAATTATTAAGTATCTGAGGTCGGATTTGAACTCAGGCACTCCTGACTCCAGAGCCGGTGTTCTATCCATTGTGCCACCTAGCCAGCCCCTCTTTGCATTATTTTTAAGCCAGATTAACACTACATAGCAAACAGGACTGGCCTTACCCACAGGTTAGCTAGATGACAAGAAGTTATTAAAGTAGGTACCAGGCAGTGAATCAGTTGCTGAGAATATCAAGACAATCATGCCCTAAACAATCCCTGGCTTCAAGAACTAACATTCCATTGGGAGTAAACAGCATTGATCAATAAACCAACAAGCCTATTAAGCATCCTTTATACATCCAGGCTTCCGGCAATACAGGGACAAAACTAAAAATTCCTGTCTTCATTCTAGTCTAACAATAGACTGTAGGCAGACATAGAGGGAAAGGGACTAGTATTGGGGGACTAAGAAAAGCTTCCTGAAAAAGAAGGCCAGGTATTCTAAGAGATAGAGGTGAAGAAGGAAGGCATTTCAGTTATGAGGCACAGCCAGTACAAAGGCCCAGAGATGGGAGATGAAGAAAGAGTCCTATGTGAGGAACAACAAGGAGGTCAATGTAGTTGGAGCATAGAGTACATGAAGAGGCATTATGTGTAATAAACCTGACAAGGATTAAAGATAGATTATATTTAAAATCCCATTCCAACCAGAGCCCTAAAGGCAGGCAAGACATGCAACTGTCTAAGATGAAGGAGGGAAGAGAAAGACAAGCGAGACAAGGGATGCTTTTGATAAAGACACATTTTTAAATATAAGAAAAAAATTCTCCATGGAGAGATTTTATTTTTTATTTATATGTGGCAAAGTCTCAACTTGTCTTCTGGATAGAGAGGTGCCACTTTTATATGAAGAAAGAGGTACACTCCTTAAGTCTTGTCCCAAGGGCAAAAAAAAAAAGCCTTATATTTCTTCTGTGATTATCAGAGATTCTTGATTTTTTTCAGTCATCAGTTCCCCTAAGACAATTTCAAGGGGGTTAATGCTATTGAATATATATTTCCAAAATATTCTGCTTAATCAATTCCTATTTGTTCATAGGATAATAGGCCTTTACTTGCAAAGGCCTCAGTGGTCACCTAGTCCATCTCCTTTATTTTACAAAGAAGGAAAGTGAGAATTACAAAGAAGGAAAGTGAGAAATAGAAAGGTGAAGTCCCTTGCCTAAGTCACACAGGTAGTAAGTAGCAGAGACAGGATTCCAACTAAAATCTAATGACAAATTCAGTAAACTCATTTGAGATGGTTTTTTTATGTGATACTTTATACAGCATGTAACTCTGAAGTATTATAGTGTAAGCAATCCAAATTGTCTTTTATGTTACTTTCTTTAAAGCTCCAGGGGCAGCTAGTGGTACTGCAGTGGATAGCACTCCAGGTCTGGAATCAGGAAAATTCATTTTCCTGAGTTCAAATCTGACCTCAGACACTTCCTGTAAAGCCACTTAATTTTGTCTGCCTCGGTTTCCTCATCTGTAAAATGAGCTGGAGAAGGAAACAGCAAACCATATCAGTATCTTTGTCAAGAAAACCACAAATGGGGTCATGGAAAGTCAGACACACCTGAAAAATGACTGAACAACAACTATAAGCCTCCAGAAAGGTCCTGAATCATATCAATTATCCAGTAAAAGAATGTGATATCTGAGTTTTCCACTGGGTGGCGATTGACATGTCACCAGCCAAGTGGTCCAAGAGGTCCTAATCATAGTCTCTCTGGTGCATGCATGAGAATGCCTACTAAAAGGTTGAAGCATCCTCTCTCTCCACCAATATAATTGGATTGAAGAAGCACAGTCTGGAGTAGAGTGTCATATTTGAGGGACAGCAAGAAAGCAGACATCACTTGACCATAAAATACTTGAAAAGAGTTGGGCAGGGGTGGCTAGGTGGCACAGTGGATAGAGCACCGGCCCTGGAGTCAGGCGTACCTGAGTTCAAATCCAGCCTCAGACACTTAATAATTACCTAGCTGTGTGGCCTTTGACAAGCCACTTAACCCCACTGCTTTGTCAAAAAAAAAAAGTTAGACTTAAGACTGAAAAACTAGGAAGGGGCTGGGTTATGAAAATAGAGGATTTTATATTTGAGTGGAGATGATTAAATGGCAGGGGTGGGGGAACAGGGTCAGATCTGTGCAGGGGTGGGGGAATAGGGTGGGGGAACAGGGTCAGATCTGTGCAGGGGTCGGGGAATAGGGTGGGGGAACAGGGTCAAATCTGTGCCATAAGAAGATCACTTTGACAGCTGAGGAGTGGATGGTCTGGACTGTGGAGAGATCTGAGGCAAGAATATCAACCAGCTGGCCATTACAATGGATGTGAGATGACCTACATCGAGTTGGGACAGTGTCCCAGGAGATAAGAGGACACATAGGAAAAATGTTGTGAGGGTGGAAATGATAAGCCTTGACAACCGATTAGGTTTATAAAAATGAATATGAGAGAAGAAAAATTGATTCTAAAGTAATGAGCTTGGGTGACTGGGAATATAGTGATACCCTTGAGAATAATAAGGAAATTTAAAAGATGGAAGGGGTGGAAGGATAATGAATTGGGGGGGGGGCATATTGAGTTGGAGCTGCCTAGAAGATATCCCATTGGTGATGCAAGACTTTAACTCAGGAGGGAAACCAATGCTAGGAACCATTTGTTTAGATGATAATCTGAATTCATTGGAGCTGATGAGATCACCAAATGAAATAGTATAGATAGAGCAGAGAAGACAGTCCAGGACTGAATCCTATGGTTTCCTACCATTAAAGGATGTCATCTGGACGAGGATCTAGCAAAAGAGATTGAGGACGAGGAATAAGATAGATAGAAGGATAGCCAGGAGAGAGTGGAACTCTGAAACCTTAAAGAAAAGAATATCAAGGAGAAGAGGATAATCAGCAGTACCAGAGGCTCTAGAAAGGTCAAGAAGGGCCAGTATTGAGAACAAGTCATTGGATTTAGCAATTAAGAGATAACTGGTGACTTTGGACAAAGCAGTTTCATTTGAATGATGAAGTTGGAATCCAGACTGGGAAAAGTTTAGGATTGAGTAAAGAGGAGAGAAAGCAGAAGAAATCAGTATAGACAGTTTTCTCAAGGAGTTAAGCCAAGAAGGAGAGAAGATATGTAGAATGACAGCTAGCAGGGATGATAAGATCAAGGGAACAATTTTTTAAGGATGGGGAGACTTTGGCATATTTCTAGGCAGCCAGGCATGAACCAATAGATATTGAGGGATTGAGGACTAGAAAAAGAATGAGGATGCTAGAGGAAGCAACCTTTTGGAGAAGACAGGAAGAGGTGGAATGAAGGATACATGTGGACTGAGGGATTTGTCTTGGAAAGGAAAAAGGGTCTTGAGAGATGGGGGTAAAGGAGGAAATAATGAAGAAAGACAGCTAAGTATGTGAGCTCAAGAGGAAGTAAGAAGAGGAGAGATGTTATTGAATGGCCTTAATTTTTTCAGTGAAGCATGAAGTAAAGTCCTCATCTGAAAGTGTTGGGAGAGTCTTGAGTAAGGGAGCCAAGGAATAAGCACTTCATTTATTTACTTGTTTGTGTGTGTGTGTGTGTGTGAATTTATTTATTCATTCATTCATTCATTTTTGGAACAAGCATCTCTATGGCACTTATTCTGTGTCAGACACTTTCTCATTTGATTCTCATAAACACCCTGGAAGGGAAGTACTTGTATTATCCTCATTTTACACTTGAGAAAACTGAGGCAAATAGCAATTAAGTAACTTGCCCAGGGTCACACCATTAGTAAGTGTCTACTAAGGCCATATTTGAACTCAGGCCTTCCCTACCTGAGGTTTAGTACCCTATTCACCATGTCATGAGCTGCAAAGACTTGTAATAATGACTTTTGGAATTAGAATCTATTAGGAAACTAGAAAATCCTTTGGTCTTATTTGTATTGTTGCCCTCAATGTGTAAATTATCTTTCCGGTTCTGCTTAGTTCCCACTCTTACTTCCCACAGTCATGGCATCCAACTTCAAGCAGTAGTAGTACACAGGAGTTTAAAAACCTAGGCTATTTACCCAGATGGCAAAGAAACAAAACAGAAGCATTATACTGATTGCAAAATAGCCTGACACAATATACGACAATGAATGGAATGGAATATCATTGTGCCCTAGGAAGCGACAAACAAGAGGAATACAGAGAATCATGGATTCTCATGTGAAGCAATACAAAGTTTTTTGGATGTGTTTATTGGGTTTTGCTTAATTTCCTTTTCCTTCTTCCTCTTTTTTGTTTTTTAAAAAAAATCTTAACTTATGAAGGACAGATCCCTGGGACATGGAGGGGAATACAAGAAGAAAAGATGGGTGAAACCAAAACAAAAAGTATCAATAAAAATCCATTTGAAAAAATAGTCAGATGCAAGCAGAAGGAAGTTCAGGAATAGCACAACAAGCAGAGGGTTTATGGAGTCACAGTTGTATTTTAGTACACACCTTCTAAAGTTCATTTTTGTTGATATTTGTCAAGTATAGAAGTTTATGTTTTTTAAAAATGAATTTACAAGAAAACCCTATGCTTTTGAGATTCAAAATTTAGCTAGGGAATACGGATTTATGGGGGCTGGGCCTGGAATCAGGAAGACCTGAGTCCAAATCCAGTCTCAGACACTTACTAGCTGTGTGACCCTGGGCAAGTCATTTAACCTCTGCTTTAATTCACTGGGCAGACCGTTTCAGTATCTTTGGCAAGAAAAACCACATTGACAGTATTGCTCTGCTATAGTCCATGGCATCACCAGAAGTCAGGTATGACTGAACGACAACAAGAAAAATGAAATAATACTCAAAATATCCCAAACCAAGAAGTCATTACTCAAGATCAAGGGTTCTTAAACTTGTTTGTGTCATGGACTACTCTACCAATGTGGTAAAGCCTATCAATAGACTTCTGCTCAGAATCATCTTTTTTAAATGCATAAACAAGATTATGAAGAAAATCATAATTAAAAAGTTCCAAGATCGAATGGCTTAGCAAACTGTGGTATATGTATGTGATGGAACACTATTGTTCTATTAGAACCCAGGAGGGATGGGAATTCAGGGAAGCCTGGAGGGATTTGCATGAACTGATGCTGAGCAAGATGAGCAGAAGCAGAAGAACACTGTACACCCTAACAGCAACATGGGGGTGATGGTCAACCTTACTGGACTTGCTCATACCAACAGGACAACAATCACACAATTTTGGAATATCTGCGATGGAGATTGCCATCTGTATACTAAGAAAGAAATGTGGAATTTGAACAAAGACCAAAGACTGTTACCTTTAATTTTTTTTAAAAAATATTATCTTATTATGAAATTCTGCTATATCTCATACTTTATGTTTCTTCCTTAAGGATATGATTTCCATCTCATCACATTCAACTTAGATCAATGTATACCATGGAAACAATGTAAAGACTAACAGTGGAGTGTGAGGGGAGGGAAGCAAGATTAGGGGAAAAATCGTAAAATTCAAAATAAATAAAATCTTTCCAAAAAATTAAAAATAAAAAGTTCCAAGATCCAGACTCGCAAAAATCTATTCCCCAGGTTAAGAACCTGTATTCTAATGAGAGATTCCATTTCCTGGGGGCCCTGCCCTCTGTCTGATTACAGCAGCAGCTTGTCCCCTTTGACTTTGAGGCAACTGAGTAGTTCAGAATCTCAAAGGCTATGGAGAAGAAACCATGGCAACTCATTATGAACACCAGCATCAAGATCTCATCGCCTCTGTCCTATCATGCAGCTGCTCACCCACTGTGAGCTCTCATTTGTTGAGTTTCCCAGGCTCTTTCTCTCCAGATCATCATAAAACCATAAGACACAGATACAGTTTACCTTGAGCTGACCTTATCTTTTCCCTCAAATCCTCTTTCTTTCCAAACTTATCTGTTATTCTTTGTTGACTGGAAACTAGAAACAAGTGAAGATACAAAGGTAGGAAATGCTAGGATATTGTTCCAGCATACTTTGCATCAATTGTCATTCCTTCCTTCCTTCCTTCCTTCCTTCCTTCCTTCCTTCCTTCCTTCCTTCCTTCCTTTCTCTTTCTTTCCTTCTTCCTTCCTCCCCTCCTTCCTTCCTTCCTTCACTTCATTCCTTCTTTTTCTTTCTTTCTCTTTCTTTCTTTCCTTCTTCCTTACTTTCTTCCTTCCCTTATTTCTTTTTCTTTCTATTTTCTTTCTCTGTGACTTTCTAAGTGACTTGCCCAGGGTCACACAGGTCCTCCTGACACCACTCTATCCACTGCACCACTTAGCTGCCCCCCAATTGCCATTTCTGTATCTGTGTCTTATGGTTTTATGATGATCTGAAAAGAAAGAGCCTGGGAAACTCAACAAGTGAGAGCTCACAGTGAGTGAGCAGCCGCATGATAGGACAGATGTGGTGAGCTCTTTATGTGTAAAGAGATTCTAGTTCTACACAAAAGAGTACTAAGGCAATGTATGGGGGATACAGGATAGAGGTGTTTTCATGAGAAAGCTGACAACAGTTTTGCTTTTTTTCAAAGGCTGAAACCTTGGTAATTAGCTGTGATCAGAATTAGAGGAAGAAATTAGCAGACAGGATGGTATATTAAAAACTGTACTCCATTTTCAACAATTCCAATTTATTTCCTATCACAAAACTTAACATTGAAAAAGTTTTATTTTATACTGACATCACTGGCATTTGTAAAAACCACCACTACCCTGGAATGTTCTCTCTCTTATGGGAGAGAGAATAGTCACAAGCAAAAGAAACTTTGTGATCCTAAAAGAGAGTTTAAAAGGAGGTAAGAAGTGAAAAGAACTAGAACAAGGGGAGGGGGTCTTTAATGATCCCTAGAACAACTAGGTAATGGCTGAACAAAGTGTGGCATGTGAATGTGATAGAATATTTTTGTGCCATAACAAAATTATGAAAGAGTCAAGAATTTCAGAAAATCCTGGATTGTATGAACTTGTACAGAGTGAAGTGAGAAGAACCAGGAGAATGTTTTATACGAGATAAGCAATGTTAGGACTTTGAAAGACTTGAGAATTCTGATCCAGGCAATGCCAACCATGATTTCAGAAGATAAATGAGGAAGTATGTGGCCAATCTCCTGATAGAGAGATGATGGATATAAGATAAAGAAAGAAATATACAACCCTATAACAAGATAAGCTCAAAATGGGTACAGGATTTAGACATAAAATAGAATATTATAAGCAAACTAGGAGATCAAGGAGTAGTTTACCTGCCAGATCAATGGAAAGGGAAGCAGTTTATGACCAGGGAAGAGATGAAGAACATCATTAAAAACAAATTATATAATTTTGATTACATTAAATTAAAAAGTTTTTTCACTGATAAAACCACTGTAAAAGATGAAAAGAAATGTAGTAAATTGGGAAACAATTTTTACAACTAGTATTTCTGACTAAGGACTCATTTCTAAAATATACAGAGAACTGAGTCAAATTGTTAAAAAAAAAAAAGTCACTCCTCAATTGACAAATGGTCAAAGGATATGCAAAGGCAATTTACAGATGAGATCAAAGAGATCCATAGTCATATGAAAAAATTGGTCTGAATCATTACTTATTAGAGAAATTCAAATTAAAACATCTCTGAGGTACCACTTCACACCTCTCAGACTGGCCAATGTGACCAGAAAGGACAATGATCAATGTTGGAAGGGAAACATCTGCTTCACCAGGACTGGGAGTTGGAAAAAAAGCTGCAGCACAGCCCAGCACAGCCCAGAGATCACCGGCAACAGCTTGAAGGGGTGGTGAGAGAACTCTGTTGCAGCTGGGTAAGTATGGAGTAAGGAGCATGGCCACAGAATCTGCACCCCCAGAGACGGTAAGGGAAGTCTGCAGAGATTTCTCTGCTCTCCCTGGGGTAGTACTCTGCTGTATGCCTACACTCAGATATTGCAGTTTGGGCCTCTATACTAAGATAGTAGGATCCTCCTTATAGCCCCAGCACAGAGGGAAGTACTGGGCCATCTACATATCAAAGCATAGGCTAGAGAGCATAAGACCTTGGAGGAATAAAAGTCCCCCCAAAAAAAACAACCCCAAAGCCTTGGAAGTGCTAAAAATTAGTTGTGGGCTGAGGAAATGAGTAAACAACAGAAAAAGAAGACTCTGACCATAGAGAATTACTTTAGTCCCATGGTAGATCAAAACACATACTCAAATGATGACAAAAATCGAAGCTTCCATATCCAAAACCTCCAAGATAAATAGAAAATGGGCTCAGACTATGGATGAGCTCAAAAAAGACTTTGAAAAGCAATTAAAGGAGATGGAGGAAAAATTGGGAGGAGAAATGAGAGCAATGCAGAAAAATCATGAAAACCAAAACAAAAGCTTGGTGAAAGATATACAAAAAATACTGAAGAAAATAATATGTTAAAATCCAGTGTAGGCCTAATGGAACAAGCAAAACAAAAGGCAAATGAGGAGAAGAATGCCTTAAAAAGCAGAATTGGCCATCTGGAAAAGGAGATAAAAAAGCTCTCTGAAGAAAATAACTCCTTCAAATGCAGAATGAAACTACAGGAAGCTAATGACTTTGCAAGAAATCAGGAAGAAATAAAACTCTCCCAAAAAAGCCAAAAATTAGAAGAAAATGTGAAATATCTCATTGAAAAAACAACCGACCTCAAAAACAAATCCAGAAGAAATAATTTTAAAATTTTTGGACTATCTGAAAGCCATGGCCAGGAGAAGAGCTTAGACTTCACTTTTCAAGAAGTAATATGGGGCAGCTAGGTGGTGCAGTGAATAAAGCACTGGCCCTGGAGTCAGGAGTACCTGGGTTCAAATCCAGTCTCAGACACTTAATAATTACCTAGCTATGTGGACTTGGGCAAGCCACTTAACCCCATTTGCATTGCAAAAAAACCTAAAAAAAAAAGGAAATAATACAGCAAAATTGCCCTGAGATCCTAGAAGCTGAGAGTAAAATAGAAATCAACAGAATTCACCAGTCACCCTCTGAAAGGGATCCCAAAAGAAAAACTTCAAGGAATATTATACCCAAATTCCCAAATTCCCAAATCAAAGAGAAAATTCTAAAAGCTTCCAGAAACAGACAATTCAACTACCGAGGCTCCATAGTCAGGATTACACAGGATCTGGCAGCATCTCTATTAAGGGCTCGTGGGGATTGGAATATGATATTCCAGAAGGCAAAAGATCTTGGTTTACAACTGAGAATCAACTACCCAGCAAAAATGAGCATCCTCTTTCAGGGGAAAAAGGTGGACTTTCAATGAAACAGGAGACTTTCAAACTTTCCTACTGAAAGAACCAGAGCTGAACAGAAAGTTTGATCTCCAAGTACAGGACTCTGATGAACCACAGAGTGGGTGGAAGAGAGGGACTAGCTATGAGGAACTTGATGATGTTGAACTGTTTGTACAGGAAGAAGATATTGATAACTCATGAACTTTCTCATTTATACGAGCTGTTAGAAGGAGCATATATAGACAGGACATAGGAAGGAGCAGAATATAATGCTATGATGTGGTAAAGGGATGGACTCAATGGACAATGGGGGAAAGTACTGGGAGGAAGGAAAAGGAGATGAAGAAGCTGAGAGATTTCCAATGAGAGTCAAGAAAATCTTTTTCAATGGAGGGGAGGGGGAAGACAAGGGGGAATGAGTGAGCCTTCATTCTCATCAGAAATGCCTCAGGGAGGAAATGACATACACTCTTAATAGGGGGAGTAAATCTGTCTTGCCCTGGAGAAGGATGGGAGAAAAGGGATGGGATGAAGGGGAATGGGGGGAGGGAAGGGGGGGGGAATAGGTGATAGAAGAGAGGGAAGATTGAGGGAGAGGGTACTCAAAAGCAACCCACTTTTGGACAGGGCCAGGATGAAAGGAGAGAGATAATAGAATAAATGAGAGTGGAGAGAAATAGAGTTGAGGGACAGCTAGTAATAGCAACTGAGGGGAAAATATTGAAGCAACTTCTCTGGAGGACTTATGATAGGGAAAGCAACTCACCCCAGAGACAGAGCCATTGGAACCTGAACACAGACTGAAGTACAATTTTTTCTCTCTCTCTCTCTGTTCTTTAGGTTTCTCATCTTCTTGTGGGAGGGGGGAGGGGGGTTATGTTTACTCTTATAACACATTCAATTTACATCAGTTTATGGCATGGAAACAAAGTAGAGACTGTCAGACAGCCTTCGGCAGAGAGAGAAGGGGGGAAATATTATAGAATTCAGAGCCTTGGAAAAAATGATGGGTACATATTACTATTGTATATAATTGTAAAACAAATAAATTGTTAAAATGCTTAAAAAATAAATGTTTATAAATTGATTGAATATATATAAAGTATATTTTAAAATAAAAAAGGTATCTTACTATGTAATTTTGCTATCTCTTATATTTCATTTTTTTTCCTTAAGGATATGATTTCTCTCTCAAACCATTCAATTTTGATCAATGTATAGCACAGAAACAATGCTATCAGACTATCAGACTGCCTTCAGTGGGGGTGGAGGAAGGGAAATGAAATTGGGGGAAAAATTGTAAAATTCAAAAAGCAATAAAAAAAGAAGATACATACATTTTTGGGACATGATTACTATGTAGATTTATTTTTCTTGACTGTGCTTATTTTTTACAAGATTTATCTCCTTTTCTCTGATTTTTAATGGGGAGGTTGGGCAGCAATAGTGGTCTCCAAAGAAAGGTCACTTTAACACTTTTAAAAATGCATATAAGAAAATAAAAGGTCAGAAAGAAGTAAAGACAACTGGAACAATTTTGAAAGTAATTAGCAGAATTTATTAAATACTTTTTAAGCCAGTGGTGTGAAATGAAATACACAGTTTCATGTAGAATCCTCTTTTTGAGTTCTTCCATGTGTATGGAAATACCTTGTTCTTTCTTTTTTGGTGATTAAGTTGTGAATAAATTTATGAAATATTAGAAATGCAAAGGAAGGTGGCCTAACTGCACCAGACCTAAAACTACATTATAAAGTCGTAGTCATCAAAACTGTCTGATACTAGCTAAGGAATAGAGAAATGGATTGGTGCAATACATTAGATACAAAAGAAACAGTAGTAAATGACCATAGTAATCCACTGTTTGTAACCCCAAAGACTCCAGCTTCTGGGATAAGAAATCACTGACAAAAAAATGATGAGAAAACTGGAGTAGTATGGCAGAAATGAGGCACAAACTCACATCTCACATCATAAACCAAAATAAGATAGAAATGAGTATGGGATTTAGGCATAAAAGATGATACCATAGACCAATTACAAGAACAAGAAATACTCTATCTGTCAGATCTATGGAGAGAAGAGAAGTTTATGATCAAATAAGAGAAAGAACATTATGAACTGCAAAATGAATGTCTTGACTACATTAAATTAAATAGGGTTTGCACAAATAAAAATCAATGCAGTCAAAATTAGAAAGAATACAGAAATCTTGGAAACAATTTTTACAGCTAGTGTTTCTGATAAAGATTCATTTCTGAAATATATAGAGAACTGAGTCAAATTTATAAGAATATGTCATTTTCCAATTGATAAATGGTAAAAATAGCTTACAGATAAAGAAATTAATATTATCAATAGTCATATGAAAAAATGCTCCAAATCATTGTTGATAAAAGAAATACAGATTAAAACAACTGAGGTATGTCACACCTATCAGATTGGCTAAGATGACAAAAAAGGAAAGTGATCAATGTTGGAGGGGATGTAGGGAAACTGGGACACTAGCACATTGATCCAACCTTTCTGGAGATCAATTTGGAAGGAACTATGCTCAAAAGGCAATAAAACTGCGTATATACTTTGATCCAGCAATACCAGTACTAGGTATATATCCCAAAGAAATCATAAAAAGAGGGAAAAGACCCACCTGTACAAAAGTATTTATAGCAGCTCTTTTTGTAGTGCCAAAGAACTGGAAATTAAGGGAATGTCCATCAATTGGGTCATGGTCAAACAAGTTACAGTATGTGAATGTTATGGAGTACAATTGTTCTGTAAGAAATCTTAACTGGGGGCGGCTAGGTGGCGCAGTGGATAGAGTACTGGCCTTTGAGTCAGGAGTACCTGAGTTCAAATCCGGCCTCAGACACTTAATAATTACCTAGCCGTGTGGCCTTGGGCAAGCCACTTAACCCCATTGCCATAGAAAATAAAAAAAAAAAAAAGAAAGAAAGAAAAGAAATCATAAGTGGCTGGATTTTTCAGGCTGAAAAAGCCTGGAAAGACTTGCATGAACCAATGCTAAATAAAGTGAACAAAACCAAGAGGAAATTGTACATATTAACAGCAATGTTGTGAGTTGGATCAACTATATTGGATGCAGTTCCTCTCAACAATTCAGTGATCAAAGACATCCCTGAGGGATATGTTATGTAAAATGATATCCACATCCATAAAAAAATAAACACAAACAACTACAGTTTGAATGCATAACAAAGCATACTATGTTCATTTTAGAAAATTTCTTTTTCATGGTTTTTTTCCCCTTAGTTCTAATTCCTCTTTCACAACATGTCTAATATGTAAATATGTTAAACATGATTGTACATGTACAACTTTTGCCAGATTCTTTGTTGTCATAGAGAGAGGGAAGGGGAGGGAGGGTAGTAGAAAAATATGGAACTCATAAACTTGCAAATGGATGAATGTTGAAATCTACCTTTGCATGTAATGGAAAATAAAATAAAATAGAAAAACTTTTTAAGGGGCAGCTAGGTGGAGCAGTGGATAGAGCACCGGCCCTGGAGTCAGGAGTACCTGGGGTCAAATCCAGTCTCAGACACTTAATAATTACCTGGCTGTGTGGCCTTGGGCAAGCCACTTAACCCCATTTACCTTGCAAAAACCTAAAAAAAAAAAAACCTTTTAAAAATTATAACAAAGAAAATAGTAAGTAATGAGAAGGAAAAGATAGGGCTTCATTATTTTTATGAGACCATTAATTTTTTTTCCTTTTTTTTAAGGTTTTTGCAAGGCAAATGGGGTTAAGTGGCTTGCCCAAAGCCACACAGCCAGGTAATTATTAAGTGTCTGAAGCCAGATTTGAACCCAGGTACTCCTGACTCCAGGGCCGGTGCTCTATCCACTGCGCCACCTAGCCGCCCCAAGAGACCATTAATTTTAAATAAATTTTTATTTATACCTTTTTTGTATCACCAGTATTTCCTTTGTATTGCTCTCCTCATTTCTCTGAGAAAGCTATCCTTTTTAAGTGGGGATGGTAAACTACTGCCAGTAGCCCACTTCCTATTTTTGTTCAGCCTAGAGGAACTGAGAATTGTTGCTACATTTCAAAATGCAAGATAACTTTATTTTAAAATAACAAAAAAATTCTTAGCTTGCCAACAGAAAAATTGAAATTTTCATAAAAGTAACTAAAAGATATCAAAAAAGTTGATATCATATGCAATCTCTCATATTCATATTTCTCCAGATAAGCAAAAGAGTGTGTATATGGATGGGGGATGTATTTTCATATCACTTCTTTGGGGTCAAACTGTCATCATAATTTCACAGCATACAGTTTCAATTGTTTTTTCTTTCTTTCCATTTACATTGTATAGTCAATGTATATATTGTTTTCTTGGCACTATTTATTTCCCTTTACATCAGTTCATATAACTCTTCCCATACATCTCTGCATTAATCATGTTCATTATTTATATAGCACAGTACTATTCAGTTGAATTCATGTACCACAATTTGTTTAGTCATTCTTCAATCAAGGGACATTTAATTCCTTTCTAGTTATCACAAAAAGTTGTGTGTATGGAACTTTTCCATTTCATCAATAACCTCCTTGGAGTATAGCAATGGAATCTCTGAATCAAAGAATATGAACTTTTTAACCAATTTGTTTGCATAATTTCTTATTGTTTTCCAGAATAATTTTACTAATTCACAGTTTCACTGGCAATGCATTAGTGTGCTTCTCTTTCTATAAAGTCTCTAACAATGACTGCCTGTCCTAAGCCATTTTTACCAATTTGTTGAATTTGAGTTGAGACCTCAGGGTTGTTTTGATTTGCATTTCTCTTTTCATTAGTGATTTGGAACATTCTTTCTTGTGATTATTAATAGTTTTGTGGACTCTTTTGAAAACTATTCGACTACTAGGGGGTGGAGCTAAGATGGCAACAGGAGAAGAGCCTCTCCTAGGTGTTCTCTCCAAAATATTTCAAAAATCTTAAAATTAGGACTCTAACTAATTTTTCCAGAAATAGAGCCCACAGAAAGATCCAGTGAGGCAATTCTCCAGCCCAAAGTAACCTAGGAAAGTAGAAAAACTGCACTCCATAGGGTTAGGGGGTTGGCCCTCCAGAGTGAAGGAACTTCAGACTCCCAGAAACAACCCCAGGACGCCTGGGAGCTCTGGCTCTAGCAGCAGCAGCAGCAGTTTCCTGACCTGCACCCAGCAGAGCACTGGGCACAACTTGGAGGATCAGCAGGGAGACCTCTGCCAGAGCCAGCCTGAAGCCCAGGCCCTCAGGGCAGTTGCTGAGACTCCAAGGCAGGAGCCACTGCAGCCCCGATCCAGGAAACAGAAGCAGGCACCTCCAGGTAGATGCTCCTTGAATGCCCAACCCACCAAAGGTAAGGGAGTAGAGGGAGACTGCCAAGGTCTGTCCTCTGTCTCTGGAACAGGACTCTGGGGCTCTGACCACACTCACATACTAATAGCAGTCTAGGCCTCCGACAGATCAGGAACACCCCCCTCTTCAGCCCCATGGCAGAGGGGTGCGCTAGTGGTCATTCACAGACCAGGAGAGCAGTCAGAGCCTCACACACTGAGGTCTTTGTGGGGGTGTCCCAATTAAAACTCAAAAGCTCAGGAAGTACCCCAAAACCAGGCACAGGCTGGGGAAATGAGTAAACAGAGAAAAAAGAGGAAGACCATTGACAAATACTTTGCCTATGATCCCAAGAAGGATCAAAACACTCAATATAAAGATGAGGAAGTACAAGCTTCTGAATCTAAAGACTACAAGAAAAACAGAAGTTGGGCTCAGGCTATAACAGAGTTCAAAAAAGATTTTCAAAATCAAGTGAAGGAGAAAGAAGAAAAACTGGGGAAAAAAATGAAAAAAAATAGAGAGATACAGGAGAAACATGAAAAAGAAGTCAGCAGCTTAGTCAAGGAGATCCAAAAAAAATGCTGAAGAAAAATAACATGTTAAAAACCAGCATAAGTCAAATGGATAAAACAGTTCAAAAAGTTGAGGAGAAGAATGCTTTAAAAAGCAAAATTGGCCAGATGGAAAAGGAGATAAGAAAGCTCTCTGAAGAAAACACACCCTTCAGATGAAGAATGGAGCTAAAGGAAGCTGATGACTTTATGAGAAGTCAAGATACAATACTTTAACACCAAAAGAATGAAAAATTAGAAGAAAATGTGAAACATGTCATTGAAAAAAACAACTGATCTGGAAAACATATTCAGGAAAGATAATTTAAAAATTATTGGGATAACTGAAAGTCATGATCAGGAAAAGAGCCTTAACCTCATTTTTAAAGAATCCCTACAGGAAAATTGCCCTGATATCCTGGAAGCAGAGGGCAAAATAGAAACTGAAAGAATCCACCAATCTCCCCAGAAAGAGATCCACAAAAACCAACCCCCAGGAATATTATAGCCAAGTTTCAGAACTCCCAAGTCAAAGAGAAAATATTACAAGCAGTCAGAAAAACACAATTCAAATATCGTGGAGCTGCAGTCAGGATCACATAGGACTTAGCAGCAACTACATTAAAGGCTCATAGGGCTTGGAATATAATATTCCAGAAGGCAAAAGAGCTTGGAATGCAACTGGAAATCAACTACCCAGAAAAATTGAACATCCTTTTCCAGGGGAAAAGATGGACTTCCAACAAACCAGGAGAATTTCAAATGTTCTTGGTAAAATGACCAGAGCCAGGGGCAGCTAGGTGGTGTTGGGGCAGCTAGATGGCACAGTGGATAGAGCACTGGTCCTGGAGTCAGGAGTACCTGGGTTCGAATCTGGCCTCAGACACTTAATAATTACCTAGCTGTGTGGCCTTGGGCAAGCCACTTAACCCCATTGCCTTGCAAAAACCTAAGAAAAATAAAATTAAAAAAATAAAATGACCAGAGCTGAATAGAAAGTTTGACCTTCAAATACAGGACTCAGGTGAAGCATATAGTATAGAGAAGGATAAAATATGAGGGACTTAATGATGATGAACTGCATGTATTCCTGCACAGAAAAATGATACTGATAATACTCATATGAACCCTCTCATTTAATAGAGCAGGTAGAAGGAGCTTTTGTAGATGAAACACAGGAGAGAGCTGAATTTGAAGATATAACATATTGTAAAAATGGAGTCAATGGCTAAAAGGGAAATGTACTGAGAGAAAGAGAAAGGAGAGGTGGAATAGGCTAAGATATTTCATATAAAAGATTTTTTTTTGCAATGAGCTTTTGCAAGGATATGGAAGGGGGGAATGAGGGAGCCTTCACTCTCATCAGAAATGGCTCAGAGAGGAAACAGAATACACACTCAATAGGGTATAGACAACTACAGTAAAAAGGAGAGAAGAGGGAAAGGGGGAAGGGGTGATGTGGGTGATAGAGGAGAGGGTAGATCATCGAAGAGAATAGTCAGATATAATACATTTTCTTTTTTACTTCTTGTAAGGGGCTTGGATTGGGTGGCCTGTCCGGAACCACAGGGTCAGGTGGTTGCTGGGTCTCAGAGGTGGTATGTGGCCTCAGGGCCTCTTGGCCCCAGGGCTGGAGCTCCGTCAGCTATGCCACTCAGCTACCCTACAGCACATTTGGGAAGAGGGACAGAGTGAAAGGAGAGAGAAAATATATGATACTGGGGAGGAATGGATGGAGGGAATTACAATCAGCAACACCAACTGTGGATAAATATGGAAGTAACTTCTGTGATGGATTTAGTATAAAGAATGTGATCCACCTGAGATAGAGCTGATGGTATCAGAACACAGACTGAAACCCATTTTTTTCTCTCTCTTACTTTATTTCTCATGAGGGTCTATATTTTGGGGGGAGGGAGTATTATGCTTACTCTTAAAGAAGAATATTTTAATCATGTATATTTAAAAAAATATCACTTGTACAAAAATATTCATAGCAGCTCTGTGTTGGCAAAAAAGGAAAAAAGAAAACTGTTTGTTCTCAGGCCACTAGGTGGAGCAGTGGATAGAGAGTTGGACCTGGGAATCAGAAGACTGCTTTCAAATCCCACTTCAGTTGCTCACTGACTGTATGACCTTAAACAAGTCACCTAACTTCTGTCTGCCTCACTTTTCTCATTTAGAGACAGTAACAGCCCCTACATCTCAGGATTAGTGTGAGAATAAAATGAAATTATATAAAATATATATGTACCTATCAAATCTAAGGCCCTATATAAATATTAGCTTTGACAATCTTTTATTTAGGAATGAATATATGTTAGGTTCTAAAACTATTTACACTTCTCTTTTTATGCCATTAAAAATGCTCAACGTCGGGGAGGCTAGGTGGCACAGTTGGATAGAGCACAGGCCCCTGAGTCAGGAGGACCTGAGTTCAAATTTGGCCTCAGACACTTAATAATTACCTAGCTATGTGGCCTAGGGTAAATCACTTAACCCCATTGTATTCCAAAAAACTTAAAAAATGCTCAGAGTTGAGAAATAGAATGTTTTAGGTGAGGAGCAGCAAAGTAGTCAGTGTCACCCAACCCAGTATTGGGTGAGAATATAGGAAGTATAAAGTATAAAGTGAAAGAAGGCTGGAAGGAGAGAGGGCAATTTTGAAGGGCTTGTAATGTCAAACATTTGATCTTGTAGGTGATAATGAGCCACTGGAGTTCATCTAGTAAGGAAGTGACATGATCATATCTATCCTTTAGGGAAGATCACTTTGGTAACTGAAAAGAGGATGAATTGGAGTAAGGAAGAGACAGATCAACAACAGGTTAGGGCAATAATCCGAGCAAGAAATGAGGAGGGTTTGAAACCTGGGTAATGGACATGTGAGAGCAAAGAAGGAAACATATCAGAAAAGTCATGAAGGTAAAATCAATAAGCCTTGGCAATAGATTGGATATGGGGGAGAGAAAGTGAGGAGTCCAGGATGTCTTGGGAGCCAATGAGGTTGTGAGCCTGGAAGACTGGGAGAACAATACTAATCTTAACAGTGATAGGGAAATTAGGAAAAGGAAAGGGTTCTGTGGAAAAAAATAACAAATTCCATTATGGATATATTGAGTTTAAAATGTCTACAAGACAGGGGCAGCTAGATGGCTCAGCACTGGCCCTGGAGTCAGGAGTACCTGAGTTCAAATCCAGCCTCAGACACTTAAATAATTACCTAGCTGCACCCATTCCTACTAATAAACACTAGAGAGTGTAAGAATAAATGGGCTGCTGTTCATTAGAATAATTAGCAGTATCTATCTGAAACCATCAACAAGCATTATATTCAATGGGAGAGGCTAGAGGCATTCCCAATAAGATCAGGGGTGAAACAAAGATGCCCATTATCACCACTACTATTCAATATCATATCAGAAATGTTAGCTTCAACAATTAGAGAAGAAAAAGAAATTGAAGGAATTAGAATTGGGAAGGAAGAGACAAAATTCTCACTCTGTTTTTTTTTCTAAATTAAAGGGAATAGTCCTTGCACCTTGTTGAAACTCCACAGCTCCTTATTTGGATACAGATGGTACTCTCCTTTGCAGACAGCCCAAAATTGTTCCTGATTGTTGCACTGATGGAATAAGCAAGTCCATCAAGGATGAACATCCCTCTCATGTTGCTGTGAGGGTATACAGTGTTTTTCTGGTTCTGCTCATCTCACTCAGCATCAGTTCATGCAAATTCCTCCAGGTTTCCCTGATATCCTGTCCCTCCTGGTTTCTAATAGAACAATAGTGTTCCATGACATACATATACCACAGTGTGCTAAGCCATTCCCCAATTGAAGGACATTTACTGGATTTCCAGTTCTTTGCCACCACAAACAGGGCTGCTATAAATATTTTTGTACAAGTAATGTTTTTACACTTTTTCATCATCTCTTCAGGGTATAGACCCAGTAGTGGTATTGCTGGGTCAAAGGGTATGCACATTTTTGTTGCCCTTTGGGCATAGTTCCAAATAGCTCTCCAGAAGTGTTGGATGAGTTCACAGCTCCACCAACAGTGTAATAGTGTCCCAGATTTCCCACATCCCTTACAACAATGATCATTATCCTTCCTGGTCATACTGGCCAATCTGAGAGGTGTGAGGTGGTACCTCAGAGAAGCTTTAATTTGCATTTCTCTAATAATTAATGATTTAGAGCATTTTTTCATATGGCTATGGATTACTTTGATCTCCTCATCTGTAAATTGCCTTTGCATATCCTTTGACCATTTGTCAATTGGAGAATGGCTTTTTGATTTAAAAATATGACTCAGTTCTCTGTATATTTTAGAAATGATGGACATGTTGATTTTGAGAATGTAGGAGAAGGAGTAGGAGATGTGTGTGTAGAGCTCAGGAGAGAAAAACAGAACTGAATATCAACATAGATATAGGTCTGGTAATCATTTACATAGTGATAATCATTGATTCCCTCAGAGCCAATGAGATGAACAAGAAAGATAGCATGGAGGGGTGAAGCCAAGTTGGCAGTGTAAAGGCAGCATCTCCCAGGAACTCCTTCCTCCCAAAACTCCAAAGGCCAACAAATGATGACTCTAGCCAAGATTTAGAGGGTCAGAACCCACAGCAAGACTGAGTGATACATTTTTCCCAGTCCAAATAAACTTAGAAGTTCCACAGGAAAGGTTTGTTTCACCAGAACCCAGAATTGAAAAAAGCCCCAGTTACAGTGCAGCCCTGGAACAGCTTGAAGGGGTTGGGAGAGAATTCTGCTACACCAGAATGAGTGTGGAGTGAGGAAGCACAAGCTGCAGAACCTGCAGCGAGAATCTGGAGGAACCAGCCTGCACACCCAGAGCACAGCCCACAGACAGTAAGGGGGTCAGGGAAGACTGTAGAGATTTCTCTGCTCTCCCTGGGGCAGGTCTCTACTGTTTGCCCACACTCAGTTCCAGGTTGCTGTTTGGGCTTCCATACTAAGATAGCCAAACAGGAACCCTCCTTATAGCTCCAGGGCAGAGGTATATACCACGGCCATCTACATATCAAAGCACAGGCAAGAGAGCATAAGACCTTGGAGGAATAAAGGTTCCAGTGGTGTGTCCCCCCCCCAAAAAAAATCCAAAGCCTTGAAAGTGCTGTGGATTTGTCTTGGGCTGAGGAAATGAATAAACAACAGAAAAAGAAGAATCTGACCTTAGAGAATTACTTTAGTCCCATGGAAGATCAAAACACATACTCAGATGATAACAAAATTGAAGGTTCCATATCCAAAACCTCCAAGAGAAACAGAAAATTGGCACAGACTATGGATGAGCTCAAAAAAAAAAAGTCTTTGAAAAGCAATTAAGGGAGGTGGAGGAAAAATTGGGAGAAGAAATGAGAGCAATGCAGAAAAATCATGAAAACCAGATCAGCAACTTGATGAAAGACATACAAAAAATACTGAAGAAAATAATATGTTTGTCTAGCAAGAAACAGCAGGAAGAGCTAGAAAGAGAAATCCCATTCAAAGTAATCTCAGACAATGTAAAACACCTGGGAGACTATTTGCTAAGTAAGACTCAGAAATTTTTTGAATACAATTAAAAAACACTTCTCACACAAATTAAATCAGATTTAAATAACTGGGCAAATATCAACAGCTCATGGATATGTAGAGCTAATATAATAAAAATGACAATTCTACCAAAACTAAACTACTTGTTTAGTGCCCTATCAATCAAAATTCCAAAAAATTACTTTAATGAGTTAGAAAAAGTTGTAAGTAAATTCATATGGAGGAATAAAAATTCAAAGATCTCCAGGAATTTAGTGAAAAAAAGTACAAAAGAAGGGGGCTTAGCCCTACCTGATCTAAAATTATATTATCAAGCATCAGTCATCAAAACTCTTTGGTATTGGCTAAGAAATAGAGTGGTGGACCAGTGGAATAGACTAGGTGCAATAGCAGGAAACGATTATAGTAATCTGCTGTTTGATAAACCCAAAGAGTCCAGTTATTGGGATAAAAACTCTCTGATAAAAACTCCTGGGAAAATTGGAAGTTAGTATGGAAGAAACTTAGATTAGACCAACACTTCACACCCTATACCAAGATAAGGATTTACACAAGAAACAATACTATAAGAAAATTAGAAGACCAAGGACTAGTTTACCTGTCAGATCTATGGACAGGGGAGCAGTTTATGACTAAGAAAGAGATTGAGAACACCACCAAAAACAAATTACATGATTTTGATTACATTAAATTAAAAAGCTTTTGCACAGATAAAACCACAGTAACCAAGATCAAAAGAAATGTAGTAAACTGGGAAACAATCTTTACAACTAATGATTCTGACAAAGAACTCATTTCTAAACTATACAGGGAACTGAGTCATATTTTAAAAAAAAGTCATTCCCCAATTGACAAATGGTCAAACGATATGCAAAGCAATCCATAGCCATATAAAAAATTGCTCTAAATCATTAATTATAAGAGAAATACAAAGTAAAGCTTCTCTGAGGTACCACTTCACACCTCTGAGACTGGCCAATATGACCAGAAAGGATAAAGAGCATTGTTGGAAGGGTTGTGGGAAATCTGGGACACTATGACCCTGGTGATGGAGCTGTGAACTCATCCAACCTTTCCGGAGAGAAATTTGGAACTACGCCCAAAGGGAAACAAAAATGTGCATACCCTTTGATCCAGAAAAACCACTACTAGGCATATACACTGAAGAGATGATGAAAAAGGGTAAAAACATCACTTGTACAAAAATATTCATAGCAGCCCGGTTTGTGGCGGCAAAGATTTAAGAATCAAGTAAATGTCCTTCAACTGGGGAATGGCTTAGCAAACTGTGTTATATATGTATGTCATGGAACACTACTGCTCTATTAGAAACCAGGAGGGACAGGAATTCAGGGAAGCCTGGAGGGATTTCCATGAAGTGATGCTGAGTGAGATGAGCAGAACCAAAAAAACACTGTACACCCTAACAGCAACATGGGGGTGATTTTCAATCTTGATGGACTTGCTTGTTCCATCAGTGCAACAAGGAAGGACAATTTGGGGCTGTTGACAATGGAGAGTACCCTCTATATCCCGATAAAAAGCCATGGAGTTTGAACAAAGTTCAAGGACTATTCCCCTTAATTTAGAAAAAAAACCAGATATCTTCTTGTCTGATCTTGTTATCTCTTATATATTTTTGTTTCTTCCTTAAGGATGTGATTCCCTCTCATCACACTCAATTTGGATCAATGTAAATCATGGAAACAAAATAAAGACTGACAGATTGCTTTCTGGGGGGGGGGGTAGGGGGAGGGAAGTAAGATTTGGAGAAAAATTGTAAAACTCAAATAAAATATTTAATGAAATAAAAGTGACAAAAAGAAAAAAGAACAGTTTAAGCCTAATGGAAAAAGCAAAAAAAAAAAAAAAAAAGGCAAATGAGCAAAAGAATGCCTTAAAAAGCAAAATTAGCCAGCTGGAAAAGGACATTAAAAAGCTCTCTGAAGAAAATAACTCCTTCAAATGCAGAATGAACCACAGGAAGCTGATGACTTTGCCAGAATCAGGAAGAAATACCACTCTTCCAAAAAAGCCAAAAATTAGAAGAAAATGTGAAATATCTCATTGGAAAAACAACTGACCTCGCAAACAGATCCAGAAGAAATAATTTAAAAATTATTGGGTTATCTGAAAGCCATGACCAGGAGAAGAGCCTAGACTTCAGTTTTCAAGAAATAATACAGCAAAATTGCCCTGAGATCCTAGAAGCTGAGGGTAAAATAGAAATTGAGGGAATTCACCAGTCACCTCCTGAAAGAGATCCCAAAAGAAAAACTTCCAGGACTATTATAGCCAAATTCTGAAACTCCCAAATGAAAGAGAAAATTGTAAAAGCTGCCAGAAACAGACAATTCAACTACCGAGGCTCCATAATCAGAATTACACAGGATCTGGAAGCATCTACATTAAGGGCTCGTAGGGATTGGAATATGGTATTCTGAAAGGCCAAACATGTTGGGTTGGCTTGCAACTGAGAATCAACTACCCAGCAAAACTGAATATCCTCTTTCAGGGGAAAAGATGGATTTTCAATGAAACAGGGAACTTTCAAACTTTCCTGTTGGAGTCAGCACCTGGGTTCAAATCTGGTCTCAGACACTTAATAATTGCCTAGTTGTGTGGCCCTTGGGCAAACCACTTAACCCCATTTGCCTTGCAAAAAAAAAAAAAAAAAACCTAAAAAAAAAAAAACTTTCTTATTGAAACAACCAGAGCTGCAGTGAAAGTGTGATCTCCAAGTACAGGAGTCAGATGAACCATAGAGGAAGTGGACAGAAAGGACTAAGTATGAGGAAATTAATGATGTTGAACTGTTTGTATTCCTGCACAGGAAGAAGATATTGATACCTCATATGAACTTTCTCATTTATAAGAGCTGTTAGAAGGAGCATACATAGAGAGGGCACAGGAAGGAGAGGAATATAATGGTAATATAATACAGTAAAAAGATGCAATCAATGGGTGATAAAGGAAAGTACTGGGAGGAATGCAAAGGAGATGAAGGTAAGAAATTTCTCATAAGAGTGAAGAAAAAGTTTTTTCAATGGAGTGAAAGGGGAGAAGGCAAGGGGGGGTGAGTGAGCCTTCATTCTCATTGGAAATGGCTCAGAGAGGAAATAACATACACACTTAATAGGGTATAGAAATCATTCTTATCCTTGAGAAAAATGAGAAGAAAGTGATGGGATGAGGGGGAATGGGGGGAGGGAAGGGGGAAATAGGTGATAGAAGAGAGGGAAGATTGAGGGAGAGGGTACTCAGATTCAACACACTTTTGAACAGGGCCAGGATAAAAGGAGAGAGAACAGAATAATCGAGAGTGGGGAGGAATAGAGTGGAGGTAAAACTAGTAATAGCAACTGTGGGAAAATTATTGAAGCAACTTCACTGGTGGACACATGAAAAAAAAAAGCAACTTACCCCAGAGACAGAGTCACTGAAATCTGAACACAGATTTTTCTCTCTCTCATTCACTTTTCTTGAGGTTTCTTATTTTCTGTGGGAGGAATGGGGTTTATGTTTACTTTTATAACAAAATTATTATAATAGTAACAATAAATTAAAATTCATTTGTAAAAATACCAGGAGGGATGGGAATTCAGGGAAGCCTGGAGGGATTTCCATGAAGTGATGCTGAGTGAGATGAGCAGAACCAAAAAAACACTGTACACCCTAACAGCAACATGGGGGTGATTTTCAACCTTGATGGACTTGCTTGTTCCATCAGTGCAACAAGGAAGGACAATTTGGGGCTGTTGACAATGGAGAGTACCCTCTGTATCCCGATAAAAAGCCATGGAGTTTGAACAAAGTTCAAGGACTATTCCCCTTAATTTAGGAAAAAAACCAGATATCTTCTTGTCTGATCTTGTTATCTCTTATATATTTTTGTTTCTTCCTTAAGGATGTGATTCCCTCTCATCACACTCAATTTGGATCAATGTAAATCATGGAAACAAAATAAAGACTGACAGATTGCTTTCTGGGGGGGGGGGGTAGGGGGAGGGAAGTAAGATTTGGAGAAAAATTGTAAAACTCAAAATAAAATATTTAATGAAATAAAAGTGACAAAAAGAAAAAAGAACAGTTTTAAGCCTAATGGAAAAAGCAAAAAAAAAAAAAAAAAAGGCAAATGAGCAAAAGAATGCCTTAAAAAGCAAAATTAGCCAGCTGGAAAAGGAAATTAAAAAGCTCTCTGAAGAAAATAACTCCTTCAAATGCAGAATGAAACCACAGGAAGCTGATGACTTTGCCAGAATCAGGAAGAAATACCACTCTTCCAAAAAAGCCAAAAATTAGAAGAAAAATGTGAAATATCTCATTGGAAAAACAACTGACCTCGCAAACAGATCCAGAAGAAATAATTTAAAAATTATTGGGTTATCTGAAAGCCATGACCAGGAGAAGAGCCTAGACTTCAGTTTTCAAGAAATAATACAGCAAAATTGCCCTGAGATCCTAGAAGCTGAGGGTAAAATAGAAATTGAGGGAATTCACCAGTCACCTCCTGAAAGAGATCCCAAAAGAAAAACTTCCAGGACTATTATAGCCAAATTCTGAAACTCCCAAATGAAAGAGAAAATTGTAAAAGCTGCCAGAAACAGACAATTCAACTACCGAGGCTCCATAATCAGAATTACACAGGATCTGGAAGCATCTACATTAAGGGCTCGTAGGGATTGGAATATGGTATTCTGAAAGGCCAAACATGTTGGGTTGGCTTGCAACTGAGAATCAACTACCCAGCAAAACTGAATATCCTCTTTCAGGGGAAAAGATGGATTTTCAATGAAACAGGGAACTTTCAAACTTTCCTGTTGGAGGTCAGCACCTGGGTTCAAATCTGGTCTCAGACACTTAATAATTGCCTAGTTGTGTGGCCTTGGGCAAACCACTTAACCCCATTTAAAAAAAAAAAAAAAAAACCTAAAAAAAAAAAAAAACTTTCTTATTCAAACAACCAGAGCTGCAGTGAAAGTGTGATCTCCAAGTACAGGAGTCAGATGAACCATAGAGGAAGTGGACAGAAAGGACTAAGTATGAGGAAATTAATGATGTTGAACTGTTTGTATTCCTGCACAGGAAGAAGATATTGATACCTCATATGAACTTTCTCATTTATAAGTGCTGTTAGAAGGAGCATATATAGAGAGGGCACAGGAAGGAGAGGAATATAATGGTAATATAATACAGTAAAAAGATGCAATCAATGGGTGATAAAGGAAAGTACTGGGAAGAATGTAAAGGAGATGAAGGTAAGAAATTTCTCATAAGAGTGAAGAAAAAGTTTTTTCAATGGAGTGAAAGGGGAGAAGGCAAGGGGGGGTGTGAGTGAGCCTTCATTCTCATTGGAAATGGCTCAGAGAGGAAATAACATACACACTTAATAGGGTATAGAAATCATTCTTATCCTTGAGAAAAATGAGAAGAAAGTGATGGGATGAGGGGGAATGGGGGGAGGGAAGGGGGAAATAGGTGATAGAAGAGAGGGAAGATTGAGGGAGAGGGTACTCAGATTCAACACACTTTTGAACAGGGCCAGGATAAAAGGAGAGAGAACAGAATAATCGAGAGTGGGGAGGAATAGAGTGGAGGTAAACTAGTAATAGCAACTGTGGGAAAATTATTGAAGCAACTTCTCTGGTGGACATATGAAAAAAAAAAAGCAACTTACCCCAGAGACAGAGTCACTGAAATCTGAACACAGATTTTTCTCTCTCTCATTCAATTTTCTTGAGGTTTCTTATTTTCTGTGGGAGGAATGGGGTTTATGTTTACTTTTATAACAAAATTATTATAATAGTAACAATAAATTAAAATTCACTTGCAAAAAAACCAGGAGGGATGGGAATTCAGGGAAGCCTGGAGGGATTTCCATGAAGTGATGCTGAGTGAGATGAGCAGAACCAAAAAAACACTGTACACCCTAACAGCAACATGGGGGTGATTTTCAACCTTGATGGACTTGCTTGTTCCATCAGTGCAACAAGGAAGGACAATTTGGGGCTGTTGACAATGGAGAGTACCCTCTGTATCCCGATAAAAAGCCATGGAGTTTGAACAAAGTTCAAGGACTATTCCCCTTAATTTAGAAAAAAAACCAGATATCTTCTTGTCTGATCTTGTTATCTCTTATATATTTTTGTTTCTTCCTTAAGGATGTGATTCCCTCTCATCACACTCAATTTGGATCAATGTAAATCATGGAAACAAAATAAAGACTGACAGATTGCTTTCTGGGGGGGGGGGGGTAGGGGGAGGGAAGTAAGATTTGGAGAAAAATTGTAAAACTCAAATAAAATATTTAATGAAATAAAAGTGACAAAAAGAAAAAAGAACAGTTTAAGCCTAATGGAAAAAGCAAAAAAAAAAAAAAAAAAGGCAAATGAGCAAAAGAATGCCTTAAAAAGCAAAATTAGCCAGCTGGAAAAGGAAATTAAAAAGCTCTCTGAAGAAAATAACTCCTTCAAATGCAGAATGAAACCACAGGAAGCTGATGACTTTGCCAGAATCAGGAAGAAATACCACTCTTCCAAAAAAGCCAAAAATTAGAAGAAAATGTGAAATATCTCATTGGAAAAACAACTGACCTCGCAAACAGATCCAGAAGAAATAATTTAAAAATTATTGGGTTATCTGAAAGCCATGACCAGGAGAAGAGCCTAGACTTCAGTTTTCAAGAAATAATACAGCAAAATTGCCCTGAGATCCTAGAAGCTGAGGGTAAAATAGAAATTGAGGGAATTCACCAGTCACCTCCTGAAAGAGATCCCAAAAGAAAAACTTCCAGGACTATTATAGCCAAATTCTGAAACTCCCAAATGAAAGAGAAAATTGTAAAAGCTGCCAGAAACAGACAATTCAACTACCGAGGCTCCATAATCAGAATTACACAGGATCTGGAAGCATCTACATTAAGGGCTCGTAGGGATTGGAATATGGTATTCTGAAAGGCCAAACATGTTGGGTTGGCTTGCAACTGAGAATCAACTACCCAGCAAAACTGAATATCCTCTTTCAGGGGAAAAGATGGATTTTCAATGAAACAGGGAACTTTCAAACTTTCCTGTTGGAGTCAGCACCTGGGTTCAAATCTGGTCTCAGACACTTAATAATTGCCTAGTTGTGTGGCCTTGGGCAAACCACTTAACCCCATTTGCCTTGCAAAAAAAAAAAAAAACCTAAAAAAAAAAAACTTTCTTATTGAAACAACCAGAGCTGCAGTGAAAGTGTGATCTCCAAGTACAGGAGTCAGATGAACCATAGAGGAAGTGGACAGAAAGGACTAAGTATGAGGAAATTAATGATGTTGAACTGTTTGTATTCCTGCACAGGAAGAAGATATTGATACCTCATATGAACTTTCTCATTTATAAGAGCTGTTAGAAGGAGCATACATAGAGAGGGCACAGGAAGGAGAGGAATATAATGGTAATATAATACAGTAAAAAGATGCAATCAATGGGTGATAAAGGAAAGTACTGGGAGGAATGCAAAGGAGATGAAGGTAAGAAATTTCTCATAAGAGTGAAGAAAAAGTTTTTTCAATGGAGTGAAAGGGGAGAAGGCAAGGGGGGGGTGAGTGAGCCTTCATTCTCATTGGAAATGGCTCAGAGAGGAAATAACATACACACTTAATAGGGTATAGAAATCATTCTTATCCTTGAGAAAAATGAGAAGAAAGTGATGGGATGAGGGGGAATGGGGGGAGGGAAGGGGGAAATAGGTGATAGAAGAGAGGGAAGATTGAGGGAGAGGGTACTCAGATTCAACACACTTTTGAACAGGGCCAGGATAAAAGGAGAGAGAACAGAATAATCGAGAGTGGGGAGGAATAGAGTGGAGGTAAAACTAGTAATAGCAACTGTGGGAAAATTATTGAAGCAACTTCACTGGTGGACACATGAAAAAAAAAAGCAACTTACCCCAGAGACAGAGTCACTGAAATCTGAACACAGATTTTTCTCTCTCTCATTCACTTTTCTTGAGGTTTCTTATTTTCTGTGGGAGGAATGGGGTTTATGTTTACTTTTATAACAAAATTATTATAATAGTAACAATAAATTAAAATTCATTTGTAAAAATACCAGGAGGGATGGGAATTCAGGGAAGCCTGGAGGGATTTCCCTGAACTGATGCTGAGTGAGATGAGCAGAACCAGAAAAACCCTAACAGTAACATGCGAGCAATGATCAACCTTGATGGACTTGCTCATTTCAGCAGTACAACAATGACGGACAATTTTGAGGTATCTGAGATGGAGAATATCATCTCTATCCAGAGAAAGAATTGTGGAGTTTGAAAAAAGGCCAAAGACCTTTGGGGTGGCCAGGTCGGACAGTGGATAGAGCACCGACCCTGGAGTCAGAAGTACCTGAGTTCAAATCCCACCTCAGACACTTAATAATTACCTGGCTGTGTGGTCTTGGGCAAGACACTTAACCCCATTGCCTTGGAAAAAACCTAAAAAAAAACAAACAAAAAAAAACAAATCAAAGACTATTACCTTTATTTTAGGGAGGAAAAAACCGCATTACCTTACTATATAATTCTGCTATCTCTTATAGTTTTTCTTCCTTAAGGATATGATTTCTCTCTTATCACATTCCAAGGGAAGGGAAAGGGAGGGGAGGGGGTGGGGAGGGAGGGGGAGGGGAGGGTAGGAGGGGAAGGGAGGTGAGTGGAGGGGGAAGGGGAGGGGGAGGGGAGGGGATGGAAGGGGAGGGTAGGGGAGGGAGGGGGAGGGGAGGGTAGGAGGGGAAGGGGAAGGGGAAGGGAGGGGGAGGGGAGGGGAGCGGAGGGGGAGGGGAGGAGGGGGAGGGGAAGGGAGGGGGAGGGGGAGGGGAAGGGAGGTGAGTGGAGGGGAAAGGGGAGGGGGAGTGGTGGGGGAGGGGTGAGTAGGGGAGGGGAGGGGGAGACAAAGGGAGGTGAGAGGAGGGGGAAGGGAAGGCGAGGGGAGGGGAGGGGGGGGGAAGGGGGAGGGGAGGGGTCGGGAGGGGGAGGGGAGGGGTCGGAAGGGGGAGGGGAGGGGAGGGAATGGAAGGGGAGTGGAGGGAATGGAAGGGGGATGGGAGGGGAGGGGGAGGGGCGGGGAGGGGAGGGGAGGGGAGGAAGCAGAGAGTAAAAAAGAAGGGGGTCCAGGATAGAGTCCAGGCGAGTACTCACCAATGGCGGGGTACACTAACAGTATTGATCAGGATTCCCACTTCCCTTTCAGGAAGGGGAATACAGTCCGTGCTCCCTGCAGGGAGTCGGATGTACTGGCACTCGTGCTCCCTGCAGGAAGTAGGGTATACTTCCGCATATGCCCCCTGCAGGAAGCCGGATGTACTAACACCCCCGCTCCCTGCAGGAAGGAGGATGTACTGACCCGCACACCCCCTGCAGGAAGGCGGATGTAATGACCGGCTCTCTTCTGTGTCTTCTTACCCTGATATCCTCCCTGATATTAGAAATTAATTTCTTGAAAAAAAAATTACAGCTGACCCAAAAAGTAGAAATATGTAGGATGGGTATGATATGTAAATTGAAACATATACAGTGTTCCAAAGTCTTAATCATTTTGAGGTCCGTCTGTATTAGCAATAATAACAGGAATTAATGTAAAATAGTTTCATATACCCAGGTGGTAGATGATCAGAAAAGGAGTTGGATCACTCATGTGTGGGATAAAAATTCACTTAAAAAAATACAGAGAATCCTCTGAGCAAAAAGAAGTTTTTTTTTGGCTTTTCTTGAGAAAAGGGAACACCCCAACTCTCACAAAGGTGTGAAGATCAATGAGATGCCCCAAATTGACAGTCAAGCAAGTTTATATGGCCTAACACGATCCCCTCCTCCCTATGTCTCTGTCAATTTACTGGTTACTCTTCAGAGTTACATTCTACTCACGAAAATCTAGCCCAGCAACAAAGAAAAGAGTGAAAGGTTTTCATAAAATATGACCTCACCATCCAGATGGTGAAAATAACCTGCCGGATTATAACTATCTCATTGAAGTCATGTAACTTGTTTTGGAACACAAGGTCTAGGGACAGTCTACTATCTTCCCAGTTCCTTATTGAGAAAACAAGTAGTATTACAAGTCTCATTTGGAATGCAAGGTCTTTCTTCTAAAAATAATCTTATGCATAATGGAATGGTTTAGGGGGCAACTAGGTGCATACAGTGGATAGACCATCTGCCCTGGAGTCAGGAGGACCTGAGTTCAAATGTGACCTCAAAAAAAAGTGACCTTGAGCAAGGCACTTAACCCCATTGCCTTGCAAAAAAACTAAAAAAAAAATTAAAATTAAATAAAAAATAATAGTTTGAGTTTAATATTTCTTAACCCTGAAAGGACTTCAGTAGGAATATTAATCTTAAGAAGGTTTTATTGGGTAATATTCCACTCACTCACTAAGTGAAAAACAAGAAATGCCAAACCAATTCTTAGACTAGGGTCACATTAATATTTTTTAAAATGAGAGACTACTGAGTCATATTTTAAAACAAAAAGCCATTCCCCAATTGACAAATGGTCAAAGGATATGCAAAGGCAATTTACAGATGAGGAGATCAAAGTAATCCATAGCCATATGAAAAAATGCTCTAAATCATTAATAGTTAGAGGAAATGCAAGTTGAAGCTTCTCTGAGGTACCACCTCACACCTCTCAGATTGGCCAGTATGACCAGGAAGGATAATGATCATTGTTGTAAGGGATGTGGGAAATCTGGGACACTATTACACTGTTGGTGGAGCTGTGAACTCATCCAACCCTTCTGGAGAGCTATTTGGAACTATGCCCAAAGGGCAACAAAAATGTGCATACCCTTTGACCCAGCAATACCACTACTGGGTCTATACCCTGAAGAGATGAGGAAAAAGTATAAAAACATTACTTGTACAAAAATATTTATAGCAGTCCTGGTTGTGGTGGCAAAGAATTGGAAATCCAGTAAATGTCCTTCAATTGGGGAATGGCTTAGCACACTGTGGTATATGTATGTCATGGAACACTATTGTTCTATTATAAACCAGGAGGGACAGGATTTCAGGGAAGCCTGGGGGGATTTGCATGAACTGATGCTGAGTGAGATAGGCAGAACCAGAAAAACACTGTACACCCTCACAGCAACATGAGAGGGATGTTCAACCTTGATGGACTTGCTTATTCCATCAGTGCAACAATCAGGAACAATTTTGGGCTGTCTGCAAAGGAGAGTACCATGTGTATCCAGATAAGGAGCTGTGGAGTTTGAACAAAGTGCAAGGACTATTCCCTTTAATTTAGAAAAAAAAAAACCAGATATCTTATTGTCTGAAGTTGTTACCCTCTTAGACTTATCTTCTCTTCTTTAAGGATATAATTTCTCTCTCATCACACCCAATTTGGATCAAGGTACAACATGGAAACAAATTAAAGACTGACAGAGTGCTTTCTGTTGGGGCGTGGGGGTAGGGAAGCAAGATTGGGGGAAAATTATAAAACTCAAATAATATCTTTAATAAAAATAAGTTGAAAAAAATGAAAATGAGAGACTATCAAAAGAAGAAACCCTTAAACACTTTGGGCACATCCTCACTGGGTAATTTGTAGAATGACATTTCCCAGGCTAAGGAGGCAGGGGGTAGGTTTCAGTCTTCATGAATGGAGGAAATAGACCCATCACTGAAATTACAAATATCCTGAAGGGTTGAAGTTCAAATACATCATATGGCTCTAAGACTTTTTGAGTGTTGGATGCTGGTGCTTAAAATTACACTGTTCTATGGTTGACAGCCCACATTTCAAGTAGATTAAAGAAGTCTGTTGGCTCTGAAAACAATGATGACATTCCTATGCTCCTATGCATGAAAATGGATCTATAATTAATTTTAGTTTTTCCAGGAAACTATCATCAGTTACATTGTTTCAATAAGATAGTTTAGCCTTCCCTCTGAAGGCTTAAAAAACAAAACAAAGAAAAAATACTAACTCTAAAAGACAAAAGATTGAAACAAAATTCCTAAATAAAACTGAAACAAGAGTTCAGCAATTTTAGAGTGGAAAGGGGCCTCAGAGGAGGAAAATGAGACCCAATGTGGGAAAGTGATTTGTACAAGGTCATATATAAGTTCTAGCGATGGAAGAGAGCCTTCAGAGCCTCTATTGTCTCATTTTACAGATGAAGAGCGAACAAACCTGCCATGCTTTCACAGTATGACTAATAAAAAGGATAGCCAATAGTCTCATTACAGAACTTTGCCTGACCTCAGACTTCACAAACAACATATTAGATTTGACAAGTCTAACAGATGGACCTCTCACAGGTGGACCTGAGCACTTGTTCCCTTTCCTTCTCCATAATCTCCATCCTCAATTTAGAAACATTTTCATCTGACCAAAAAATGGTGAAATTATATTCTAGATTTGGGAGCCCACTACTGATATACTGACAGTAACAATACTTTTCAGAATTTTGGTAATAGTCCTTATTTCAAAACACTGATTGTTGCTCCTATAGACCTTCAAAATAAATGTCTTTAAAATGGCCATAATTTGGTCAATGGAAATTGAATGAAAAAAAGCCAGTAAACCCTCCAATTTGTGTTAGGTATAGGTGAATCATTGTATATACCCACCTGGAATTATATATACTTAGAAATATAGCATAAAATTAAGATTAGACAGTATGGCCAAGAAAATATGGTTACCACAGGTACAGGAGCTTACAAATACCTTTAAGATCTTAAATCTCTAATTTATACTCTCTTATCTCTCCTTCTTCCTTTTAAGCACAATACAGTGCTCTACAGAAAGTAGGGCTTAATAAATGTGATGAATCAGTCCATCAATCAGTGAGAATGTTTTTTTATATATTTGGTTCATATTTATAACCACTTTACTTGCAAAATTGTCACATATACATACACATACATACATGTATGCATATACATATATACATGTATATATTTATTAATAACAAAATTCAATTTCATTATATCTAATCAATATATAAAATTGGGCATAATTAATATAGTTTTTGTTATATGTCCTAGCCAATTCTTTAAGACTACACATTTCAGAGCAGATGTCAATCTGCCTTGTTAAAAGAAATTTCTTCCTGGGGAAGTTTCCTCTACCAATAAAATCCTAGATGCCATTTTAAAAATGGCCTTCATTCTAAGAGTTGTAATTGAGTCATTTGACTTTGTGACTCTTTTGGGGTTTTCTTGGCAAATATTCTGCAGCAGTTGGTCATTTCATTTTCTAGATCATTCAACAGATGAGGAAACTGAGGCAAATAGGTTGAAGTGACTTGCTCAGTGGTACAGTCAGGAAGTTTTTGAGGTTGAATTTGAACTCAGGTCCTCCTGACTTCAGACCCAGCCCTCTGTCCACTGCACCATCTATTCTATCCACGGATTAAGGACAAAACTAAAAGGACAAAAGATAAAAAATGGGAACAAATTGTAAAGCCTTTACAACAAACTCTTTCACCAAAGTTCAGCAAAGTCACCTTTTCTTTTTTTTTCTTTGGTCTCCCAGTCCTGCAAATGCTGTGTTCGAAGGAGTAGAACTGGTAGGCACTGAGGAAAAGGAAGATGAGAATAGCAACTGGACTAGATCTAGTATATATAGAGGAGATTCATGTTGGAAGCAACACAATTTTGAGGACACCGAGAAATTGATTCTCAAGATAAGTAAGGGAAATGTAGAAAACACCAGAGAATGGGAGGGGACTCCAATTTTATTATTACCTAGTGTCTTTCTATGTGTTTTGAAATATATAAGCTGTCTCCCTCATTAGCTCCTTGAAGGCAAGAACTGTTTGGACTTTGTTGTATACCTAGCACCCATTGCTAGTTGATTGTCCCAAGAAAGGCAACTAAAAAATATCAGTAATAACTAGGCTATCTATAAAAAAGTTTGTATAAGAATGGCCTACTGCACAGACATGGAGGGCACCCTTAATGAGATATTAGAAGGAAACAGACTTTCACAAGAGTTAACAGACCGTGAAAGGTTTTATAAATAGATTCAAGGTCTGGGAACCAGCAAGACCTGAATTCAAGGCCTTCCTCTGATACTTCCTGCCTCTGAGCAAACCCCATAACCTCTCAGAACAGCTGTAGGCAACTCCCAGACTATAAATGACTGACAAGATGTCCACCTGCTTTGATAGAGGGAGTTTCCTTATAACAGTGAAATCATAAATTCAGTGACTGTCAGTAGATCAAAAGTTTATAATCATACAATTGAAAGGTGTAAAGAGTGCAAAATTCTCAGTCTTTAATCAACAAGTTTTTATTAATCATCTTACCATGCCAAGACCCAGGCTACCATGAAAAAGCTTAGCCATTTCCAAACAACCCTATAATCCTTCCCAAACCACCCCTTTTCAACTCAAGTTCCCCTGTTTCTATTGTCTTTCTGTGTCAAAACTAAACCAAAGGGATCCTGGGTAGGCACTTAGAACAGGCTGGACCTACAGTAAGCTCTGAAATGTTTTTTCATTCATTCCTCCATTCAGTGCCTACAATTTGCCAAACATTGTACTAAATCTGGAGGCTGCAATATGAAGGGAAAAAAGGTATTTTCTACCCAGATGTCAAAACCATCCAAGATTCCCTGAAAGTTGTAACAACAGCTGTAACCTGCTGCAGATGGCCCTTTGACTATTAGCAGAGTTCCCAACATTAAATACAGACAAGCACTTTCTAATTCAAGAGCAAGTCAACTCTTTTCAATGATTTAGCCCTCTCCCTTCCCGGGGCCCCTACTCTTAATCTCCATTTGTTAAGAAAACATCACCAAACAATAAAGCATCCTGGCAGTCAGCCCCTGGGATATGTAAGTCAATCTAAAAGAGTTTGCTGGAAATCCCAGGCCAGAACCTTTAACCTACTTAGTTCTGTTACTTAGGAGAGCAAATTGAATTCTCTGGGAACTGGAAGCACTTAGAGACCATCTGGATTTATTTTATCCAGAAGAAGTTAAGGTGAAAAGAAGGGAAGAGTGAGTCTGTGAGGCTTGCTCTGGGCCCCAAGGTCAGGTGATGGTGGTGGATTCCAAGTTTCCTGATTCCCTTTTAGCAGTTTGCCCCGAGTGATTTAGTTTCCTCAGATCTCCTAAACACTGGATTATTGATGAGAGTTCTCTTCCAAACATTCCAGAATGAATGGATTTTACCCACAAGCAATCAAATATTTCTTCCCTCCCCTCCTACTCATCAAATAGTTTTCTTTCTATGTGGTTCATTTAATATCACTGACTGGCCTCCACCAAAATGCTGGCAGAACTCTGACCCACCTCCTCCCCATGCAAGAATATTGAAAGTGATCACTAAAGATCCACTCTGCAGCAGAGGAGTCAAGGTGCCTGAGTAACCACTCACTGACCTCCAGGTTCTTTTGGCAGCCCTGTCCTGAGCCTTCCTAGGAGTCTTTGCCAGTCCCTTTAGTATTTCTTTGTTCCTTTTTCCCTAGTGGTCACTGAGTTTGTCCAAAATAAAGCTGCATGGTGCAGTGTGGAAGGAATAAGGGTTTTGAAGGCAGAAGTCTTGGGTTTGAATCCTGCCTTTAAGAGTGGGCTCACTGGGAAAAAAAAAAGTAGGCCCACTGGAGGGATTTGCATGATTTGATGCTAAGCGAGATGAGCAGAACCAGAACATTGTACACCCTAACAGCAACATGGGGGTGATGATCATCAAATTTGATGGGCTTGCTCATTCCATCAGTGCAACAATCAGGGACAATTTTGGGGCATCTGTGATTGACAATGCCATCTGTATCCAGAGAAAGAATTGTGGAGTTCGAAGAAAGACCAAAGACTATTACCATTAATTTAGAAAAAAACCAACCCATTATCTTATTATGTGATTTTGCTCTTTCTTATACTTTATTTTTTCCTTAAGGATATGATTTCTCTCTCATGACATTCAACTTAGATCAATGTATACTGAGGAAACAATGTAAAGAGTGGCACATTGCCTTTTGTGGGGGGGATGGGGAGAGGAAAGTGAGATTAAGGGGAAAATTGTAAAATTCAAAATAAATAAATAATTAAAAAAAAACAAACAGTAGGCCTACCTTTCAAGTCTTCTACACTTAATTTTGACACATTCTACAATCCAGCTATAGTAGCTTAACTGAAACACCTAGTCAATCAACCTTGTCCAAGTCTTTGTACTGGCCTTTCCCCAGCCTGGAATACTTGCCACTTCACCCCGCCCCCCCTTCATTATTTCAATTTCCCAGACTTCTTTTAAGATTCCCTTTGGATTGCTCCTTTCTCTGTGGGAGGCTTCTTTCTCAGATTACAGCCCTGCTGCTAATCCTTTTGTGTTTTGGATTACCAGTAAAGACAGATCATCAATTGACACTTGATATAGCCTTGGTACTTGACACTGCCTGCCCCCAAATCGGTTCCTAATAAATGTTTGATTGATCAGTTAATTAAGTGTTGCCTTTGAATTATCTATATATGTTGCCTTAGATGAGTCTCTTCTCATTTCTGGGCCTAAATTTTCTCATCTGTAAAATGTATATGTAGAGGGACCAGGTCATTGGACTAGAGACCTTTGGAGCTCTCTTGTAATAATCTCTTGCACGACTTTGGATAAGTCATTTCACCTCTCTGGATCTCAGTTTTTGTCTCTGTAAAATAAGTGTTGGACTGAGGTTCCTCCCAGTCAGAGATCTGGGATTCTAGGCAAAAGGTATCTCAGAAGAGGGAACAAAGATAAGAATTATTACAGCTTTAAACTTAATGTAGTTTTTGGGGGGTTAAAATATTTTTAATTCTTTATTTTTAATATTGTTTCTCTTTTTTTAAAATTTTGAGTTCCATATTCTCTGTTTCTCTCTAGGTCCTCCCCCACCCAGTGAGAGGGTAAGCAATATGCTATCCGTTATACATGTGAATTCGTACAAAACCTGTTTTTATAAAACAAAATATGCTTCAACAACCAAATTATAGATAATACATTTACAATGTTGTATATAATCCACCTATTTTGTTCTTCGCATATTGATGGGTTAATCCTTAAACTCATACGGAAAACAATGAAAAAAGACTCTGAGGGATGTTTCTCTTGCTTGCCTGAGAGATAAGATAGTTTCCGAAGGGGCCTGGGTTGGGTTGTTTACTGCTGTTGGATTGTATTTGTCTCCAAGGACAGTGTTGGAGGGGGTGGGTGGGGGTGGGTGGGGGTGGGTGGGGGGGTCCTGGAGCTGAGTGTTCCCAAGGAAGGTCTTGGAGGGGATGGGGGGGGGGGGGGGGGGAGTTGGTCTCTGAGCTTAGGGGAAAGTGACAGCGGAGAAAGAAAAGGGAAAGACGAGATGGTCTCTAAAGTTCTCAAGCCACGGAAGAAAAGACCAGGTTCCCGGGGGGCTCCACGGGGCCGTTTGGGCGCGGCCCCTTTACGTGGGGCTGGCCTTGGTTTGGGAAAGGGCAGAAGGCGCCCTGGGCGGCTATCTGCATCCGGGAATGTTGGGCTGCTGAGCCTCAAGGTCCAAGGAAAGAGCCTTGTGTTAAATGGGCGAAGAGTGCGGGAGGCGCGGGGGCGCCCTGGGGCTGGCCTTTGGCGGGGCCCTCGGCAGGGCGCGGGGCTCCCAGGAGGGCAGTGAAGGCCTCGCGGGGGTGGAGGGGGCGGAATGGGAGCCCAGGCCCCGCCCCGGGCCTCCGCCCCGGCCTTCCGGCCCGCCCGCCGGCTCGGGAGCCTCTGGGCGGCCTCGGCCTGGGTCCCCCGGAGCCGGGCGCCCGGCATGGCCACCTGGCGACGAGACCGGCGCCTGACGGGCGGCCAGCGCCTGCTGTGCGCCGGCCTGGCCGGGGCGCTCAGCCTCAGCCTCACCGCCCCGCTGGAGCTGGCCACGGTCCGGGCCCAGGTGGGCCTGGGCCCCGGGCAGCCGCAGGGCCCGTGGGCCGCCAGCCGCAGCCTGTGGCGAGCCGAGGGGCCCCGGGCCCTGTGGAAGGGCAACGGCGTGTCGTGCCTGCGCCTCTTCCCCTACAGCGTCCTGCAGCTGGCCGCCTACCGCAAGTAAGGGAGGACGGGGCTGGGCCCGGCGGGGAGGCCTGGGAAACCCGGGGGGCCCGGAGGCAGAGCTGGGAGGGACCTGGGGCCCGCCTCACACCTCACCGCTGGGGAAACTGAGGCCCCGCCCGAGGCGCTGGGAGGGGCCGCTTCACAACCTCAGCAATTAGGGATGACTGCGCCAGGCCCCCGCGGAACGCCAGCCCTGGGGCTGCAGAACTGCACACTTTGGCCACTGCAACATCGTCCTCGACAAGTGGGGACACTGAGGCGCAGTGCTGAAGTCACTTGGCCACTGAGCATCAGACATCCTCATGACGCTGGCCAACATCTACAGTGAGGTGATTGCAGGTTTCTAAAACGTGAGGGGGAGCTGTTTCCTCCATCCCTGTGGCTCAGCTGTGTGTACAATTACAAGGAGTTTTTCTAAGTTTCATATTTTCTCTCTTCTTGACAAAGGCACAACTCACCCAAGCACTGACCAAACACATAAAGGGTTTCATTGTAAAGAATTAAACCCCATGGGGATCTGTTTGCATTTTGCTCTTTGGCTAAAAACATATCTAAAACCCACAAGTCTTTTTTTTTTTTTTTTAGGTTTTTGCAAGGTAATGGGGTTAAGTGGTTTGTCGAAGACCACTCGGCTAAGTAATTATTAAGTGTCTCAGACCGGGTTTGAACCCAAGTACTCCTGACTCCAGGGCCGGTGCTCTATCCACTGAGCCACCCAGGCACCCCCACAAGTCTTTTTAAGCACTCTGTATTGGCCCTAGGGCAGCTTCGGTGACTCAGTGGATCTAGCATCATATGTGTATATATCCAAAGATACACAGATTAAATAAAAAATACATACAAGAGAAGGCACTAAAAAATTTTAAGACACCCTAAATCTTTTTTCAAATTTATTTTTATTAAAGATATTATTTCAGTTTTACAATTTCCCCCCAATCTTGCTTCCCTCCTCCCACCCCCCACCCCCCACCCCCATGGAAACTACTCTGTCACTCTTTACTTTGTTTCTATGTTGTACCTTCATACAAATTGGGTGTCATGCAGGGTGGCTAGGTGGTGTAGTGGATAAAGCACCGGCCTTGGAGTCACGAAGACCTGGGTTCAAATCCAGTCTCAGACACTTAATAATGACCTAGCTGTGTGGCCTTGGGCAAACCACTTAACCCCATTTGCCTCGCAAAAAAAAAAAATCTAAAAAACAAAAAAACAAATTGGGTGTGATGAGAGAGAAGGCATATCCTTAAAGAAGAGAATTCTAAGAGGTGATGAGATCAGACAATAAGATACCTGTTTCTTTTTCTAAATTAAAAGGAATAGTCTTTGCACTTTGTTCAAACTCCACAGCTCCTTATCTGGATACAGATGGTACTCTCCTTGGCAGACAGCCCAAAATTGTTCCTGATTGTTGCACTGATGGGAATGAGCGAGTCCTTCAAGGTTGAACATAACTCCCATGTTGCTGTGAGGGTGTGCAGAGTTTTTCTGGTTCTGCTCATCTCACTCAGCATCAGTTCATGCAAATCCCTCTAGGCTTCCCTGAATTCCTGTCCCTCCTGGTTTCTAATAGAACAGCAGTGTTCCATGACATACATATTATAACTCAGTTTGCTAAGCCATTCCCCAATTGAAGGACATTTACTTCATTTTCAATTCTTTGCCACCACAAACAGGCCTGCTATAAATATTTTTGTACAAATAATGTTTTTACCCTTTTTCATCATCTCTTCAGGGTATAGACCCAGTAGTGGTATTGCTGGGTCAAAGGGTATGCACATTTTTGTTGCCCTTTAGAGCATAGTTCCAAATAGCTCTCCAGAAGGGTTGAATGAGTTCACAGCTCCACCAACAGTATAGTAGTGACCCAGATTTCCCACAGCCCTTCCAACAATGATCATTATCCTTCCTGGTCATATTGGCCAACCTGAGAGGTGTGAGGTGGTACCTCAGAGAAGCTTTAATTTGTATTTCTCTAATAATTAATGATTTAGAGCATTTTTTTCATATGGCTATGGATTGCTTTGATCTCATCTGTAAATTGCCTTTGCATATCCTTTGATCATTTGTCAATTGGGGAATGGCTTTTTGTTTTAAAAATATGACTCAGTTCTCTGTATATTTTAGAAATGAGGGGAGTCTAGGTGGCACAGTGGATAAAGCACTGGCCCTGGAGTGAGGAGTACCTGGGTTCAAATCAGGTCTCAGACACTTAATAATTACCTAGCTGTGTGGCCTTGGGCAAGCCACTTAACCCCATTGCCTTGCAAAAAAAAACCCTAAAAAAAAATGAGTCCTTTGTCAGAATCATTAGTTGTAAAGATTATTTCCCAATTTACTACATTTTTTTTTATCTTGGTTACATTGCTTTTATCTGTGCAAAAGCTTTTTAATTTAATGTAATCAAAATCATCTAATTGGTTTTTGGTGATGTTCTCCAACTCTTCCTTAGTCGTAAACTGTTTCCCTTTCCACAGATCTAACAGGTAGACTAGTCCTTGATCTTCTAATTTGCTTATAGTGTAGTTTTTTATGTCTATGTCCTGTAACCATTTGGATCTTATCTTGGCAAAGGGTGTGAGGTATTGGTCTAATCTAAGTTTCTTCCATACTAACTTCCAATTATCCCAGCAATTTTTATCAAAGAGGGAGTTTTTATCCCAATGGCCTGACTCTTTGGGTTTGTCAACCAGCAGATTACTATAAAGATCTCCTGCTTTTACAGCTAGTCTATTCCACTGGTCCACCACTCTATTTCTTAGCCAATACCAAACAGTTTTGATGACTGATACTTTATAATATAATTTTAGATGAGGTAGGGCTAAGCCACCTTCTTTTGCACTTTTTTTCATTAAGCTACTGGCAATTCTTGACATTTTATTTCTCCATATGAATTTACTTACAATTTTTTCTAACTCGTTAAAGTAATTTTTTGAAATTTTGATTGGTAGGGCACTAAACAGATAGTTTAGTTTTGGTAGAATTGTCATTTTTATTATATTAGCTCTACCTATCCATGAGCAGTTGACATTTGCCCAGTTATTTAAATCTGATTTAATTTGTGTGAGAAGTGTTTTATCATTGTTTTCAAAAAGATTCTGAGTCAGTCTTGGCAAATAGACTCCCAAGTATTTTGTATTGTCTGAGTTTACTTTGAATGGGATTTCTCTTTCTAGCTCTTCCTGCTGTTTCTTGCTAGACATATATAGAAAAGTTGAGGATTTATGAGGGTTTATTTTATAACCTGCAACTTTGCTAAAATTACTAATTGTTTCCAGTAGTTTTTTGGATGATTTCTTGGGATTCTCTAGGTAGACCATCATATCATCTACAAAGAGTGAGAGTTTTGTCTCTTCCTTCCCAATTCTAATTCCTTTTCTTTTTCTTCTCTAATTTCTGATGCTAACATTTCTAATACAATATTGAATAGTAGTGGTGATAATGGGCACCCTTGTTTCACCCCTGATCTTATTGGGAATGCCTCTAGCCTCTCCCCATTGAATATAATGCTTGTTGATGGTTTCAAATAGATACTGCTAATTATTTTAAGGAATAGTCCATTTATTCCTACACTCTCTAGTGTTTTTAATAGGAATGGATGCTGTATTTTGTCAAAAGCTTTTTCAACATCTATTGATATGATCATATGGTTTCTGATAGGTTTGTTGTTTGATATAATTGAGTATGCTAACAGTTTTCCTAATATTGAACCAACCCTGCATTCCTGGAATAAATCCTACTTGATCATAATGTATTATCCTAGTGATGACTTGTAATCATTTTGCTACGATTTTATTATGATTTTTGCATCTATATTCATCAGGGAAATAGGTCTATAATTTTCTTTCTCTGTTTTAACTCTTCCTGGTTTAGGTAACAGTACCATATTGGTTTCATAGAAAGAGTTAGGCAGAGTTCCATCTTTCCCTATTTTTTCAAAGAGTTTATATAGAATTGGAAACAATTGTTCCTTAAATGTTTGGTAGAATTCACTTGTGAATCCATCAGGCCCTGGAGATTTTTTTTTAGGGAGTTCAATAATGACTTGTTAATTTCTTTTGTCTGAGATAGGGTTGTTTTGGTATTTAATCTCTTCTTCATTTAACCTGGGCAACTTATATTTTTATAAATATTCACCCATTTCACTTAGATTACCAAATTTATTGGCATAGAGTTGGGCAAAATAATTTCAAATTATTACTTTAATTTCCTCCTTATTGGTGGTGAGTTCACCTTTTTCACTTATGATACTAGCAATTTGGTTTTCTTCTTTCTTTTTTTTAATCAAATTGACCAGAGGTTTATCAATTTTATTGTTTTTTTCATAATACCAACTTTTGGTTTTATTTATTAATTCAATAGTTTTTTTGCTTTCAATTTTATTAATTTCTCCTTTAATTTTTAGAATTTCTAATTTGGTACTTAATTAGGGATTTTTGATTTGTTCTTTCTCTAATTTTTTTAGTTGCATGTTTAGTTCATTGATTTCCTCTTTCTCCAATTTATTCATGTAAGCATTTAGAGCTATAATATATCCCCTGAGAGTCGCTTTGAATGAATCCCATAGGTTTTGGTATGTTGATTCATTATTATCATTATCTAGGATAAAATGGTTAATTCTTTCTATAATTTGTTTTTTGGTCCAGTCATTTTTTAAAATGAGGTTATTCAGTTTCCAATTTATTCTGGGTCTGTATCTCCTTGGCCCAGTATTGCATATGACTTTTATTGCATTGTGATCTGAGAAAAATGTATTCACTATTTCTGCCTTTCTGCAGTTGATCATTAGGTTTTTATGTCTTAGTACATGGTCAGTTTTTGTATAAATTCCATGTACTACAGAGAAAAAAGGTATATTCCTTTCTGTCCCCATTCAGTTTCCTCCATGTCTACCATATCTAATTTTTCTAACAATCTATTTACCTCCTTAACTTCTTTCTTGTTTATTTTATGAATCAATTTATCTAGATCTGATAGCTCGAGGTTGAGGTCTCCCACTAGTAGAGTTTTGCTGTCTATGTCTTCCTGTAGTTCTTTCAGCTTGTCCTCTAAGAATTTGGGTGCTGTCCCACTGGGTGCATATATATTCAGTATTGAAATGACTTTATTATCTATGGTACCTTTTAGGAGGATAAAGTTTCCTTCATTATCTCTTTTAATGCTATCTATTTTTGCTGCTGCTTTGTCTGAGATAAGGATCGCTACCCCTGCTTTTTTTTACTTCAGCTGAAGCAAAATATATTTTGCTCCAACCTTTTACATTTACTCTATATGCATCTCTCTGCTTCAAATGAGTTTCTTGTAAGCAGCATATTGTAGGATTCTGGTTTTTAATCTACTCTGCTATTTGCTTACTTTTTAAGGGAGAGTTCATCCCATTCACATTCAAGGTTATGATTACTAATTCTTTATTGCCCTCTGTGCTATCTTCCCTCTGTTTGTATTTTCCCCCTTTCCCCCTCCTTTATCTATATTCCCCAGTATTTTGTTTCTGAATACCACCCCCTTCAGTGTGTTTGCCCTCCTATATCACACCCTCCCCTTTCTTTCCCCTTTCCCTTCCCTTCCTTTTGTTATTTCCCCTTCCCCCCCCACTCTCCTTCCCTTTCTCTGTCCCCCCCTCCCCTTTTCCCCTTTTAATATTTAAAAGGTTAGATGTTTTATAAGTTAACTGAGTATGTGTAGGTTGACTTTTAGCCAAGTCTGATGAGAAGAAGATTCAGGTGTTTCTCCTCTGCTCCCTTCTTCCCCTCTATTACCATAGGTTTTTTGGTACCTCTTAGTGTAATGAGATTTACCCCATTCAATCCCCTCCCTCCTCCAGTCTCTTTCCTGTCCCCTTTTTAAGGAGGTAGTGTTTTTTAGATCGTTCTAAGTCATAGAAAATTCTGAGTGTCTGTCCCTTCTAGTTCAGTATATTCTATCGAATAGAGTCAAAATTCCTGAGAGTTATTAGAGTCTTTCTCCCAAGTGGGGTTAAAGCCAGTTACATCCCATTAGATAGCAGTCTCATGGATAGGTCATGAATGTCCATCATTTCTGGCTAGGTGTATTCTCTCTGTTAGAGTTACAGTTCTCAAAATTTATGAGAATCTTCCCCCCCCCCCATGCTGGGATATAGCCAGTTTCAACTTCTTGGATTGCGTTTTTTTTCCTTTTACTGCCCCCCCCCTTTTTTTTTTACCTTTTCATGTGTCTCTTGAACCTCCTGTTTGATGTCTAAATTTTCTGTTTAGCTCTGGTCTTTTCATCAGAAAATTTTGGAATTCTTCCAGTTCATTAAATGTCCATCATTTTCCCTGGAAGAGAAGGCTCAAGTTTGCAGGAAAGTAGATTCTTGGCTGCATTCCAAGCTCCCTTGCTCTTCAAAATATCTCATTCCAGGTCCTTCGAAATATCTCGTTCCAGGCCCTTCGATCCCTTAATGTTGATGCAGCCAGGTCCTGAGTGATCTTTACTGTGGCTCCTTGATATTTAAATTGTTTCTTTCTGGCCGCTTGCAGGATTTTCTCTTTTATCTGATAGTTCTGGAGTTTGGCCACAACATTCCTTGGTGTTTTCATTTTATGATCTTTTTCTGGTGGGGATCTATGTACTCTTTCAATAACTACTTTGCCCTCTGATTCCATGATATCAGGGCAGTTTTCCATCACTAGATCCTGTAATATTAAGTCCAGGTTTTTTTTTCTCTTCAATGTTTTCAGGAAGTCCTATAATTTTCAGGTTGCCCCTCCTCAATCTATTCTCTAGGTCAGTGGTTTTGTTGATGAAGTATTTTACATTTTCTTCTATTTTTTTCTATTTTTTGATTTTGTTTAACTGACTCTTGCTGTCTCGTGGAGTCATTAGTTTCTGTAGACTCCATTCTTTTTTGGAGGGGAGGAGTTTTCTTCATTAACCTTTTGCAACTCATTTTCCAATTGGTCACTTTTACTTTTGAAAGAGCTTTCCATTTGACCAATTGAGGTTTTGAGAGAATTAATTTCTTTTTGCATTTGCCTATTTGAGGATCTGAGAGATTTATTCTCATTTTGTATTGGTCCAATTGATTCTGTGAGAGATTTATTCTCATTTTGTAATTGTCCAATTGATGATCTGGGAGATTTATTCTCCTTTTGTATTTGTCCAATTGTACTTTCTAAGGTTTTGTTTTCTTGTTGCAAGGTATTAATTGTCTCTCCCAAATTTTTAAGCTCCTTCCTTATTTCTTCAAGGAAGTCTTTCTGTGTTGGAGACCAGATTGTATTTTCCTCAGAGGTTCCAGGTCTCTCTGAGTTGGGGTCTTTCCCTTCTAGGAATTTTTCTATGGATCCACCAATACACCCTGAATCTTGAAGGAAGTTCTCCCAGCTAGAGGGGAGCAGAGAGTCCACAGATATAGCATTGCCTAGTGAGGAAGGACCAGCCAGAAGGGCAACTTGGCTGGACTAATATATAATAAGCCTGAATCTAAGTACTCAATAGTTTATATTTCATGCTAGTTACAGTAGGAAGGAAGGGGACTTTTTTTTTCAAGTGAAACCAGGGTTAAGTGGCTTGCCCGAGGCCACACAGCTAGGTAATTATTAAGTGTCTGAGACCAGATTTGAACCCAGGTACTCCTGACTCCAGGTCCAGTGCTTTATCCACTGCACCACCTAGCCACCCCCAGGGGACTTTCTTAAGTAGGAGAGTGAAAAGGTCAGATCTATGCTTCAAGAAAAGTCTTTTGGATGGAGTAGGAGCACAGAGAGACTTGAGGCAAGGAAACCATTTAGGAGGTTGTTCAATAGTTCACATGTGAGATGATTATGGTCTGAAGTAGGTTGCTTGCTGGTTCTGTGGGTAGAGAATGTCAAAAGCAGAAGCAGCAATATTTGGCAACTAACTGATGGGATATTCTACTTGTGAATAGGACACTATTTCTCAGAATATAAGCTCCTTGTAGGCAAGCATTCCTTGAGTTTTTTAAGAGGCAGGTACAAGGCCAAATGGAAGAACCTGGACCTGAAGTCAAGGAAAACCTGAGTTCAAATATGGCCTCAGGCACTAGCTGTGTGACTCTGGATAAGTCACTTATCCTATCAGGCTCAGTTTTAATGATCTATAAAATGGGAATGATAAGAGCACCACCCAGGATTACAGGGAGATCAAATAAGATCAAATTTGTAAGGTGATTTGTAAACCTAAAAGCATTTATAAAAGCTGGCTGTTATAATATCCCCTGACTAGGGTCCATGGTGGAAACTTAATGATGATTTATTGAATTGAATTATTCATTGAGCACTTTTATGAAAGGAGAGGCAGGGGGCACTAAACAGTCAGCCCCAGGGATGGAGTTTCACCTCTGACCACTTGACAGAATTTCTTAAATCTTGAAATAACAGACCACGTGCCAGGAACCCTTGATACAGGGAATTCATTATATCTAGGAAATTACAGATCCAAGCTAACTCCCCTCTCCCCCAGTTATTCACAAGGCACTCCACCAACAGAGGTAATGTAAAAGTAAGAAAGATCTAGATAAGATGAAGTGGTATTGGTAGTGATAGTGATGATAGTAATAGTACTAGTAATAGTGGTAGTGGTGTTATTAGTTATATAAGTAGTAGTAGTAGGGGTAGTGGTAGTAGTGGTAATTAACTACTACTAATAATAATTATAATAATATGTACTGCCTTCATATTTGCAAAATACTTTTGAAACATTCTAATAATCTAGGAGGCTTAGGATACACTTAGCTAACTAGAAGATTATCAGAAAAGGGACTCAAAAAAGTCCAACTGGGATTTCAGAGCATTGAAGAATTTACCTCTGATATCTTTCCAAATGGCTTGTTTCCCTGAAGAAGTTACATATGAGCTCGGCCCTGTTTGGATCCAATTTTAAATGTGGAGCTAGCTCCAGGGGAAGGTATTCAGGGTCTGAAAGTATTATGGGAGAATAAGACAAAAAATCAAGGTTGGGAGCCTCTCATCATGGCAGGCTTTGAAAGTCAGGCTAAGGAGAATAGGGGAAGGGAATAAACATTTTTGTATTGCTTACTGTGTCAGCTAGGTAGCCCAATGTATAGAGCTCCAGCATTCCAATCTGACCTCAGACACTTGATACTTACTAGCTTTGTGACCTTGGACGAATCGTTTGTCCCTGGTGTCATAGTCTTCTTCAAAGACAAACGACAACAACTACGTTAGACACCCTGCTTTACAAATATTATCTCATTTAATACAACTTTAGGAGATAGGTGCTTTATACTTATTGTAGACCATTAAAGAAACTAGGGAAAATAGATGAAAAGTGACTTTTCCAGGTGACACACAGCTAGGCAATATCGAAATCTAGGTTGAATTCAGGTCTTCCTGACTGTGGTTCCCCCCCCCCCCCAACTCCCCTACAGCCTTGTAAAATTAAAAAAAAAACTTCATTGAATTGGTAATCTGACCAGGCAGTCCAGTAAACTAGATTATTAGAATAGAGTGTAATGAAGGTCTAAACTAGGGTAATGACATAGGAAAATTTGACTATAGTCCATTCTTTGCTTGCAGAGCTAACATTTTTCAAGAAATTTGTCAGGGCAGAGGGAATGGAGAAGCAGTGTTAGAGTACCCCAGGAAAAACTGGTAGGTAATCTCTCACTCAGCTCCTCTGACACAGCTTCTTAAGGCTCCAGATACTAAAGGCAAAGAGAAATAGCCCCTGCCACAAGGGCCACCCAAGACACTATAGGATAATGACAATTGAGAGCATAGGGGAAGTAGTTTTGGCTTTTCACTCCAAGCTCTGGGGTTTGATCCTTGCTGAGTCAACATTGAATAAACCAGTTCTTTCTTTGGGACTTCCATTTCCTTGGCAAAAACAGAAGATTAGACTTAGATCAGAGATTCTTAACCTCCAGATCATGGACTTGTTTGCTTCTACTTTCAAAATTGTGTTGATTGTATTTCAGTATAACTTATATCCTTGGTAATCCTGTGAATTTTATTTTATTTAGCACCTTATCTGTTGAATTCCTCAGACTACCCAATGTGGATTTAGGAGGCAAAAAAGTATAAGGACCCTAGACCAGATGATTTCTCAGGTCCATTTGAGCTCTGAATTTATAATCCCATGATCCCACTGACCCAGAAGCAATAGGACATTTGATTTGCCATAGCTCTGTCTCTGCCCAAGTTGCAAGGGTACAGTGAAATGGGTGAAAGGAGGAAAGGAATAAGGCAGAGACTGTTCTAAGAACTTTATGATTATCTCATTTGATCTTCACAACAACTCTTTGAATCTCCAAGCTTCTGTCATTATGCCCATTTTACAGTTGAGGAAATTGAGGCAAACTTTAGATGACTTGTTCTAGGATCATATACAAGTAAGTGTCTGAGGTCTAATTTGAATTCAAGTCTTCCTGACTCCAAGCCTTGGACTGAAATTCCATACCCTCAATTCTCCTTTTTCCAGAAGGGTCATAGAATTGTGATGTTTGGGTTAATTGAGAGCAAACATGAGTATCACGTGTGTATCATCAATATTTAAAGGATTAAATTACAAACAGTTTAACAGCATTAATGTTATAGATCCTTGAAGCAATGGCTCTGTAGGCAGATGCTCAGGGTTCAAATTCCACTTCTGCCTTTTATTATATTTCCTGTCTGATGCCAAGCAAGTTAGTTGCTTTTCTCAGTTTCCTCAAATCAACAAGCACTTAGTTTGTGCCCACTCCTGGGGATTCTAAGAAAGACAAAGCTAGTCCAGCCTTCAAGGAGTGGCCAATCCAGTGGGGAAGACAATCTGAAAATAAACATGTACAGATGAGATATTAGTATAAATTGGAAGTGATCACAGACAAAATGCACTAGCATACAAGAGATCAGGAGTGACTTCTTGTAGAAGGTAGAATTTTTCTTTTTAGGTTTTTTGCAAGGCAAACGGGGTTAAGTGGCTTGCCAAAGGCCACACAGCTAGGTAATTATTAAGTGTCTGAGACGGTATTTGAACCCAGGTACTCCTGACTCCAGGGCCGGTGCTTTATCCACTGCGCCACCTAGCCGCCCCAGAAGGTAGAATTTTAACTGAGACTTGAAGGAAGCCGAAAGATGGAGATGAGAAGGGAGAGTTCCAGGCATGGGAGATGGCCAATGAAAATGCCTCTAGTCAGAAGATGGAGTGTCTTGTTCACTGGACCTCAGAGGACATAGATGAGAGGTAAGCTGTAAGAAACCTAGAAAGGTAGGAGGGGGCCAGGCTATGAAGACCTTTAAAAGAGAAAAGGAATTTTTTTTTTATTTGAACCTGAAAATAATAGGGAGCCACTGGAGTTTGTTGAATTGGTGAGGGGAAAGGGGTCTGTGTGGCAGTCAGACTTACACTTTAGGTGGACTGAAGTAAGGAGAAACTTAAAGTTGGGAAGCAAACCAATAGCCTGTTGCAGTGGTCCAAAAATAAAGTGATAAAGGCCTGCACCAAGGTGATGGTAGTATCAGAAGAAAAGAGGAAATATATAGGAAAGATGGTACAAAGGTTAAATCAACAGGCCTTGACAACAGATTGGATATATGGAGATTAAGAATGATGGGTCAAGGATGACACCTAGATTATGAACCTGGGTGACTGGGAGGATAGTAATGTCCTTGACCATACTAGAGAAGCTTGGAAGAATAAAAGCTTAGGGGGAAAAGATTATGAGTTCAGTTTGGACTTGCTGAGTTTCAGATATGTATGAGATGTCCAGCTCAACATGTCCCATAGGCACATTAATGAGACTAGAGGTCAGCAGAGGAGTTAGGGTTGGATAAGTAGATCTAAAAGTCATCTTCAGAAGGATACTTGAATCCATGGGAACTGATAAAATAATCACATGAAATAGTATAGAGCAGAGGTATCTTGAAAGCAAGTGCCTGAACCAGATGAAAATGTCATTGGAAAATATTTAATAAAATAAATAAAAATACAATAGAATGTAGATCATTTTAATATGTGGTTTTCTAAGTTAATATTCAAACTACAGGGATCCTTATGTACATATGGTTTAGTGGCCCCATTTCTATCTGTAGAGATACTCGCTTTAAAATGAGAGTATTGGACTGAATGGTCTCAGAGGCTCTCTTCCAGCTCTATATCTAGGATGTATGACCTTGGTCAAGTTACTTCCTTTCTCTTGGCCTTAGTTTCTTCCTCTGTAAAGTAACAGGATGGGGCTAGATATCTTCTGAAGCCCCTTCCTATGCTATATCTGGCATTCTAAGGCAGTGTTGGACCTGGAATTCAGAAGCTATGAGTTCAAATCTGGTCTCAGACACTTAGTGGTTGTGTGATTCTGGGCAGTCATTTCACTCTACCTCAGTTTCCTCATCTTTAAATAAGCTGGAGAAGAAAATGGCAAACCACTCCTGTATCTTTGGCAAGAAAATCCCACATGGGGTTGCAAAGAGTCAAACACAACTAAATAACAACAAAATGATATAGTGAACACCAATAGTTACATGGGTATTTTTTTCTCTCTCCAATCCAAATGTATGGCACACATCTGTTTTGAATTTTATATATGAATTAGAAATAGAAAAAAATTAAGATGTAGTCAAAGTAAATGTATCATCATGTAAAATGAGAAGGGTCTAGATGACTTCTAAGGTCCATTCCAGCTTTCGATCAGTGGATCTAAATATTAAAGTTAACTTGAATGTCACTCCACTGGATGTAATTTAATTTTCGCCAATTGAGTCAAGGTCTCAGGATCCTCACTGCCAATACTTATTTGAGGTTCCTGATGGCTTGGATTTTTATTGAGCACCTATTATGGAAAAGATCTCAAGACTGCCAGTAGAGGATGAAAAATCAAATGGAACTTGGACCCTGCTCCCCAAGAGTTGATAAGCTAGGGAGAAGGCTAAGGCAATAATACAGTGGAGTAAATTAATCTTAGAACAGTGTCCAGGGAGAGACACAAACAAACTTCAATCTGAGGTCCAAAGAGTGAGATATTTCCAGCTGGAGTGATCAGAGAGGCTTCATGAGCAACTGGGGATTTATTCTTTTGAGAACCAGGGATGATTTTGTTTTGATTTGTTTGATTTTTGCTTTTGCTTTGTGGGAATTAGAAAAGACAGGAGGGTGAATGTGTTTCCAAATACTAAAACTTTCTTTGCCTTCCTCTTCCCCACATCCCTCCCTGTGCTTGGGCATCTCTTACCCTGCCTGGATAAACTGCAGTTTAACAGTGCGCAAAATTTGGAGATGTTTCTTGACCTCTCTGCCTCCGTTTCCTGAGCCCTTGAGGATTTGGAGATGTTTCTTGACCTCTCTGCCTCTGTTTCCTGAGCCCTTCAGGAACCTTGGGTGTTTTTGCTGGGCTCATTACTTTGCTCATTGAGATGGTGGAATTGAAATGTCTGGAGATTTTACGCAAGGGTACCAAGGACCACTCAGTGTACCCAGATCTGTGTGCATGGAAAAAGGAGTCCATCCTTGACCTCTTGTCCTGAAATTGTTCACCACCTCCTATAGGAAACCTCTCAGTCTGAAACACATGTCATTTTGCCTTTCTTTTGTTTCTCTTTATTTATTTATTTATTTATTTTTGTGAGGTAGTGGGGTTAAGTGACTTGCTGAAGGTCACATAACTAGTAAGTATCAAGTGTCTGAGGTAGGATTTGAATTCAGGTTCTTCTGATTCCAAGGGTAGTACTCCAACCATTGTGCCACCCAGCTTCCCCTTGTTTCTTTCTCCATACCCATAGTGCCTGGACTGTAGATACTTTATAAGATGCTTGTCAATTGGTTGACTGATACCCTTAGTCTAGTGCTTTCTCTAAGGTCCTTTAGCATTGGCCTTCATATTCCACTCACCAGAAGTGATTCCAAGTCTTATAACTGGGGGGGGGGGGGGTAATTGATTACCCACATTACACTTTTAACAAAATAAATATAAGAAAAAATGAATTTTTAGGCATTGGAGCAGAGCAGATAGATTTCTGACCTTGGATTCAGGAAGATGTGGGTTCCAGATCCACTTCTGACATTTAACTGTGTGACCAAGGGCAAGGCAAGTCACATCACTTAACCTCTTTGTGACTTAGGCAACAAATTCTAGGTTGTTCTCTGCAGGGTTGGAAGTAAAAGAAGTTCCCACCTGGTTGAAATCTTAAGGCCTTGATTGTGAGGATCTACTCTAAGCCTCACCCAGCAGCTTTCCCTGAGCTGTGCCCCAGACTCCAACCCCGCCCCCACTTCTCCTAAAACCCAAATCAGAATTACCATGCCTTTCAGCCCAAGCCCTCATTCATTCTCTGCCCTTGGGTCCCCAGTGAATTCTGTTGAAAGCAATCTGATTAAATTTTAAGGTGTGAATGAGGGAAAGGGTGGTTACCTTTTAAAAGAGCCAATTCTATAATTGGTGAAATTTGATGCCAACAAAAGTAACCCATTTCCAGCCTTGTGAGAATTATTTTAAAGGCATTAGGAAGTTATTTGGGAGGTAAAGCCTCCTTAAGCCACATTGCCCAGACTTGATATCTATCTATTGTAAGGTGGTCCTGGTAAACATAGAAACCAAGGGAAGAGAAGAATATATCAATTAGCAGAAAGGTAAAGAGGCTTAAGAGCCAAAGAAAACCTTTATTTGAAAGGGGTCAGTCATCTCTGGTTTCAAAATAATTTACTTTGCTCCTGTCTTTTCCCCCTTTTCTTTCTTGAAAATTAAATTAAATATATTTCCAGTAAAGTAATTGCCTATTTTTTTTAGGTTTTTGCAAGGCAAATGGGGTTAAGTGGCTTGCCCAAGGCCACACAGCTAGGTAATTATTAAGTGTCTGAGACCTGATTTGAACCCAGGTACTCCTGACTCCAGGGCCGGTACTTTATCCATTGTGCCACCTAGCTGCCCCCTATTTTTCTAATAGTAGAAAATACTCTGGTGTCTTTTACTCCCCTAGACCCCTTTGGTATGTTTTTTTTAACCTTGTTTACACAAGAGGTATGACTCCCTCCCAGGTTCCTTGGCTAGGGAATGCCTTCCATGGAAGTTTTTGATAAATATTCCTACTTTTCTCCTGGAAGATCCTTATGATGGAGTTTATACAAGGGGAAATTCTTTAAAGCAAAAAATAAATACAGGTCAGAAGTTAATGGGGGTACCTAGATTATATTTCAAGTCAGTTCACTAGTTGGAGGTAGGGATTGAAGATAAGGGATCTTTTCATCAGTGGATAAGAAGAATTCCTATTTACAGTATTAGGATTTGAGCTCTGGATCTAGTCCACCCTAATGATGGAAGAGACCTCAGAGTCATCTAGTTCAACTCCTTCATTTTACAGAGGAGGAAACTAAGACTCCAGGAAGGGAAGTGACTTGCCCAAAGTCACACATAGTTCTAGGGATAGACTTTATTGAACATATGAGGAAGCTGAGAGCCACAAAAATTAAATGACTTTCTAAAGGGTATACAGCATGTAAAAATCTCATAAATGAAGTTTCACACCCAGGTCTTTGCAAATAGAGTGCTATCTTTACTTGCCTCACTCCTCTTAAGTGTCTTCATACTGGACATCATCTAAGACTGAGGTAGTATTATCCTTCTCATTTTGCAGATGAGGCAGCTAAGACTCAGAAAGTGACTTTCTGAAGGTCATAAACATATAGTTGGGATTTGATCCACTCCACCAGTCCCATTCTGAGGTTGCTAGTAGGTGAGAAAGGACCAATAGGCAAGCCAAAAGAGCTTTCCGACTTAAATGAAAAGTAGGAAAGGTTTCACTAGCTAGAATTAAGTGGAACTCATAGTAGATTAGAGAGTCAGCCTGGGAGTCAGGAAAACCTGGGTTCAAATTCTGCCTTTGGTACCAGCAATGTATCCTTGAGCAAGTCCCTTCCCTTGTCTGGGTCTCAGTTTCCCCTGCTGTTAAATGAGAGTGTCAGACTAGATCTAGGCCTTCGAAGGCCCTTCCAGCTCTAGATACAGGATCCAAGTGACCTTGGACAAGTCTTTTCCCCCGCTCAATTCTCAGTTTTCCTTTCTGTAAAATGGAGGAGTTAGACTAGATTTAGGTCTCTTAGGACCCTACCAGCTCCAGATCTGGTAGCCTAGGACCTAAGCCTATGATTCTGTGTTATCAAATGCAGGTTGATACAACTCTTCCTTCAGTGCTCTGAGTGTCTGTAATGTGGTCACTGTGGTCCTTTGGTGCTCCTTGTATCTTGAGAGCTTATATCCCTTTTACATGAAAAGGTTTGCTGGGAGGAGGAATCTGTCACCTTGCAAGCCACCTGTCAGTGAATGTAGGCCAGCATGAACTAAGGTGGACCAAGAGAGACTGATAAAATTTGTCCCCTGCTTTTGAAAATTTCCTGAATCCAGAGTCACCTCTATGCTTACCATATGGCATTGAAAGTAGGTTATTATTGTTGTTGTAGTAATCTTTGTGCCTTTGAGCAAGTCCCTTCGCCTGCCTGGGTCTTAGTTTTCTCATCCTATGTAAAATTTGAGGGGGTGGAACTCAGTGGCCTCCAAAGTCCCTCCCAGGTCTAGATCTAGGATCCTAGGTATGACAAGTTCCTTCCCCCTCCTGAGCCTTAGTTTTCCCCTTTGCAAATGACAAGGTTGAACTCAGTGGCCTTTGAGGGCCCTTCTAGCCCTAGATCTGTGATTTATCAGTAATTCCTAATCCTGGCATCTGTTTATCTTGCCCTCTTATCTGTTCAAAGTTCTTTCCATTGAGGTTCCCAAAGTAGAGAGTGTTTGAACATTGCTTGTCTTGCCATTGTAGGTTCATACTGCTGTTCATGGATGATCTGGGTTATGTTTCCCAGTGGAGTGCAATCATGGCTGGAAGCCTTGCTGGCATGGTGGCCACCACTGTCACCTACCCAACTGATGTCATCAAAACCCGGTTGATTATGCAGAACCTGCTGAAACCATCCTACACAGGAATTTTCCATGCCTTCTGTACTATTTATCACCAGGAAGGCTTTCTGGCCCTTTACCGAGGATTTTCCCTCACTGTTATAGGTAAGCTGGAAGAGAAAATTTTAGACTCATGTTATTATGCAGAAGGCCCATCAGGAAATAGTATTTTATAGAGGAAAGAACACCAGAGCATTGTGTTTTGTTGGGGTTTTTTTTGTTTTTTTAGGTTTTTACAAGGCAAATGGGATTAAGTGGCTTGCCCAAGGCTACACAGCTAGGTGTCTGAGACCGGATTTGAACCCATGTACTCCTGACTCCAGGGCCGGTGCTTTATCCACTGTTCCACCTAGCCACCCCAAGAGCATTGTTTTTTAATCCTAGCTCTACCACTAATTAGTTATGTGACCTTGGGCAGAGAAGGATCTCTAGGTCTCAGTTTCCCATAAACTATAAAAATGATTAAATGATCTGTAAGGTACCTTCTGTCATTCCATAGCATTGTGGAGGTAGCAGGGTGCAGTGGGGGGGGGGGTTAAGACCACTGTCTCTGGAGTCAGGGGGCCTGTGTTCAAATTCTCTTATTACTTGTGTGACCTTAGACAAGTCACATAACCTCCCAAGGCCTCAGTTACCTCATTTGTAAAATGGCCTCTGAGATTCCTTCTCAGTCTAGGATCCTGTGTGGTCCGTTGGTGAAACAGTAGATGGATCACTGGGCTTAGAGTTGGGGACACCACAATTCAAATCCAGTCTCATACAGACTAGCTCTGAGTCAAATCTCTCAACCCGTGTCCCTGTGTGCAAAATGGAATCAATTAATAATACTTCTCCCAAAGGATTGTTGTAAGAGCCAAATAAATATATGTGTAGCACTTGGCAAATCTTAAAGCCCCATATAAAATAGAAATATGAGCTAATACTAATTGACTTCACCTCTGGGGCCTTAGTTTCCCTCTCTGTAAAATGAATGGCTTAGCTTGGATAGCCCCTGAGGTCCCTTCTAGCCCTAGATCCATCATCTGGTGAATTCACTTTCTAATATCAAGATTTAGGCCTCTCTGGGCCATTGTGGAAGCATGTATCCACATCCTCATTTTAAGAGGCTGTAAACTTCAGATGAGACTGATTGTCTGAAGTATGGACAATCCTTAGCTAAAGTAGATTGGTTATTTTTCTCTGTAGTTTTTCAGGGGTCTAATATGAATCCTATTCCACCTTCCTCCCCCAGAGCATTGCTCCTTTACCTTTTTTTTATCTTTAAATCTTTTTTTGTTTGTCCATCAGCTCATCTGCCTCTCTCCCTGACCTTACCATCTAGGTGCTCTGCCATTCTCTGCTGGCTCTTTCCTAGTTTATGTGAACCTGAATAACATCTGGAATGGGCCCCGAGATCGGTTTTCCCCACTCCAGAACTTTGCCAACAGCTGCCTTGCTGCCGGGGTTACTCAAACAGTTTCCTATCCTTTTGATACAGTGAAGAGGAAGATGCAGGTAAAGGGGTTGGGGGTGGGGAGTCTCTTTGGGCAATATTAGGCCCCCTGAAGATGCTGGCTTCTGAGTTCCTCTAAGATCTAGTGTTAATCCTAATGATTTCAAAGCAACTTGGGTCCAAATGGGCTCCTTTCTTTGTGAGGACCTCCTTACATTATTTTTGCAAGGCAATGGGGTTAAGTGGCTTGTCCAAGGCCACACAGCTATGTAATTATTAAGTGTCTGAGGTCGGATTTGAACTCAGGTACTCCTGACTCCAGGGCCGGTGCTGTATCCACTGTGCCACCTAGCCGCCCCTGACCTCCTTACATTTTTAATACATTCTCTGTGCCAAAGTGTTTCTTACTCTGTCATTCTTGAATAGATTTTGAGGGTCTCTGAACTTAGATGGGAAAATATGACATCTTTATTTTCATTAACCTCAAACTGAAATTTAGTGTCCCTTCAAATGTGAACGTAATTATTGGACCCATTGCTAGATTGAGCATGATTGCAATATTCCCAACTGTAGTCTGTACTTTAATTGTGTAAGCCTACATATTTTATGCCTTCAAAAACATTATTCTGAGAAGGATTCTATAGGCATTGCCAGATGGATTCAAGTCTCAAAAAAAGGTGAAGAGCTTCAGGTCTACAAGGGACAGGCTGGCAGAAAGGGTTCTCGATTGAGTCATTGGCCTAAAGTAAAAGAGGTCAGGACAGATCAAAAACATCTTGCCTAAATCACATATAACCATCAGTCTCCCTCCTTCTTGGCCTACTTCACAATCTGAGGTGGGGCCATCAGGAGGCAGGAGGAATAGGCTTCCAGACATCATGAGGTTCATGAGCTGGTGAAGGGGGAGAAGCCAATGGAGATACAGGACTGTTGCTACCACCTAGGGAAGAAGTGCCCTCCAGAATGCAATGGCAGTCCTCAAACTTGTTACCCCATTAACCTCATTGATTGAACTACCTAATGTCATCGTGGCCCCCCAAATTCATCATCCTGTTGTCAACTTTCTGGTGGTGAGGCCTTCCCCACATAGCTAGACTGGGCCTTAGACAACAGACATAGGGTCCTTGTCAGCCTATACCCAAGGATGCAACATATAAAGGAGAAGATTTGAAATCAGATCCTGAGTTTTAATCCTAATTTGGCAGCTTGCTACCTGAGAGACCTTAAACAAATTCCTTCCACTTCCTGAACCTGTTTCAGCTTCTGTAAAATGACAAGGAAAGACTCAGTAACCTCAGAGGGCCCTTCCAGCTCTAGATCAAGTTGCTATTCCCTTCCTTTCCTTGTGTCTCAGTTTCCTCCTCTGTAAAATAGGGAGTATCTTTCAGGTTTAAGTCTAGAACATTATGTATGTGACCTTGGACAAGTCACCTTAATTAATGGAATCGATAGAGTGTTGGACCTGGAGTCAGGAAGTCCTGAGTTTAGATCCTACCTCAGACACTTAGTAGCCATATAAATTTCAGCACATTTCTTAACTTCTCTCAGTTTTCTCATCTATAAGATAGATATAATCATAGATCCTACCTCATGGGGTTATTATCATCACCATAATTATTGTTAAAATTATTTTTCTTCTCTGTAAAATGAGGGGGTTGTGATCACTGACCTCTGAGGGACCTTCCAGCTCTAGGATCCTGTCTATAACCTTGGGTTCCCATGCCCCCCCCCCCCACCCTTCTCATCCAGGTTAGAGTAAGCCACCCTTTCAGCTCTCAAATCTCTGATCCTTCCCAGTTTGGCAAGGCCTAGCATATGTGGCACTCTCTTGATCTAGCCTTGGAGAAGGCCAGTGGACAGCAGAGGATAACTCCAGTAGAGGTCTCCAAAAAGTGTAAACCAAATTAGGAATATGAATCTTCATTTCCTAATGTACTTGCTTTGAAAGTTTGAGTTTCCATAGTGGTCAGAAACAGACTATTGCATTTGCAGATTGGTAAAGTTATTAAGTACTAGCTGAGAGAAATTTAGAACTGGGGTCATGGGAAAGTCCTACCATAGCTACAGATATTTTGCCTCAGTTTCCCGTTGTTGATGTTTACTTTGGGGTCCTGAGGTTGAGCTAAATTAGCTAAATGGGAACTGTTATTATTTGGGAAGGGGAACTGCTGAGCAACGAAACTTCCTTTACAATTCGGGCAATACCAATTTGCAACTTAGGGTCTTAAAGAGTTTTACCAGGACACTGGGAGAGAAGGGGGGTGGGGGAAGTGGGGAGATAGAATACAACCAGTATGTGGCAGACAGGACTCAAATCCAGGCCTTCCTAAAAATGGTTCTCTATCTACTAGCCTTTCTCTCTTACTTTCCTCAAAATCTTTTCTTCGATATGGTCCAACTTCTTATCTCATCATTGAATCAACACTTCCCTCTTTGAAGTTACCTCATCCTTCTTGATTCCTCTACCTATGATCTTGGACACTGTTGATTACCCTCTTATACATGATCCTGTCTTCTCTCTGCGTTTTTGTGGCTTTATTATGCCTTGGTTCTCTTCTTATTTACCTGACCGGTCTCCTCAGTCTCCTTTGCTGAATCTCCATCTAATTCACACCCCAAAACAGTGGGTGTTCCCCAGAGCTCTGTCCTGGGCCCTCTTTTCTTCTCCTTTTATACTGTTTCTCATGGTGATGACATCAGTTTCCTTGGATTCAATTATCATCTCTATGTAGATAGTTTTCAAATCTAATTTTTCATCCTTCTCTGCTGAGTCTGGAATCTCCAGCCACCTGGTTGGATATCTCAGATCTGATGACCCATAAACATCTTAAATTCATCATGTCCAAAAACCAAACACATTGTCTCATCCCTTCCACCAATCTCTCCTACTTCAAACTTCCTATTATTGTCAAGAGTACTGCCATATTCCTGGGCTTTTAACCAAGGTATCACTCCTGATTCCTCACTCTCTCTCACCCCTATATCCAATCTGTTACTAAATCCCATCAATTCTACCTTCACAATATTTTTCTCTTTTCTCCATAGGGCAGGCCTCCCACCTGGACTGTCATCCTCCCCAGCCTGCTCCCATTCCCCACCTTCTCAGTCTCCTATATATTATATTACTCCCCCATTAGAACTCTGCCATTCAGTGACACTGGCCTCCGGACCATTCCTCACACTGGACAGTCCATCTCTTGACTGGGCCTTTCCCCTGACTATTCCCTGGGCTTATAATGTGCTCCCTATTCTTTGGCTTCTGGATTCCCTCAAGTCCCTGCTAAATCCTTCTTTCTGTGGGAAGACTTCCTCAATCTCTCTTAGTTCTATTGCTTTCCTTCTATTGATTATCTTCAATTTGTCATATAGATATCTGTATATTATACAACTATATATGTATAAAATACATATGTATGTATTATATATCTATATCTAGATAGATATAAGGTATCTAATTTATATGTAGTTTGCATGTTTAGAGTGAGTTCCTCTAGAACAGGAACTGTCTTGTGCCTTTCTTTGCATCCCTAGTACGTAGTAGGTTGACTGATAACTAAATGTTGACTAATAACCTCGATACTTCTCTTGATACTTAAAGAAACAAAAATCCACATGGCAAAGTTCTCAGTAATACCATTATTTATTCATTTGTTTTGTGAGTTCTACTTTGTTTGATTGCTTGTTTTTAAAGGCTACAATAGTCCAGGTCTCCATGGATGGCCTCTAAGTCTCTTTAGAGTGGGAAAGGACACACCTGGAACACATTTTCTGAAATCACAACTGAGGTCAGATTATCCTCCACCCAGTAGAAAAGCTAATAGCAAAAGAGAGGAGGCAGTGGGAAGCCAGCAGGTGTCCTCTCTTCTTCCAGATATCCTGGAGGGTCATCTGGATTGGGAATCCCTTTCCATAAGATTATTTCTATCCTTTCCCTTCTTACCCCCCCCCCCCACTTCCACCTGCTCTGTTTCTTCAGCTGTGAGGCCACTTGACTCAGAGAATACCCAGCAGCCTTTGGGGAGTCATTGTCTATGGAAGATAACATCTGCTGGAGTAGACTGTCAACTGATGTGACAAGGTCCAGCTGCTAACTTCCTGGAAGGTGCTTATCTTAGCCCACAGCAGCAAATGGCAGCCTGGAGACCAACCTGCTCCTTTTTCTTTTCTTTTTCTTTTCCTTTTTTAAGAACAAAAGGAAAGTGAGGTATTATATTATTACAGTTTTTGTTCAATCCTGTCAATTCTGTTCCAAATAGTTTTACTATTTGTCTAGTGTGGGCGTTAACTCTCAGGAAATGTTTGTTAAGTGGGGAGAAAATTGCATTTATCCATATAGTCTTTCTGAGGGATTTAACCATTTTGTCATCATCTTCATTCCTAATTAAATTCCCTTCTTTTATTGGAAGCCTTCCCCAACCCCTCTTAATTCTAATTTCTTCCCTCTGCTAATCATTTCCTAGTTATCTTGTCTATAACTTTGTTTAGATTTGTTTGCACATGGTCTTCCCCATTAGATTGTTAACATCTCAAGAGCAAAGATTGTCTTTTGCTTCCTTTTGTATCCCCAGGACTGACCCAGCAGTAGGGGCTTTAGCCAATGTTTATTGATTGACTGAACTCCTTCAGACTGATTGATCCAGGTTGTTATCATTCCCCTTTCCCCTCCCCAGTTTCCTGCATTTGGGGGACAGCAGAATAACACTAAATGAGATGGCTTTCGTTTTCAGATCCATGCAGCCTCACATCAGAAGGGTGAGAGGGCAAAAGAGATCTGAAGCTTTCTAGGGAGCAACAGGGAGATTTCAAGGAGTTATCATCTAATTTCATGGGGGTAATCCTCTTCCCTCTCACGGATAACTATGTCTTATAACAAAAGATAAAAAAGAGAGGGGAAAAAATTGAGTAAAATTAATCAACACATCAAAGATATCTAAACTGTTTCTTACCCATAGCCCTCCACTTCTGCAAAGAAGGGAGAGAAGGGTATTCCCATAAGATTTACAGAACCCAATTTGGTCAATACTATTTCCTAGCATTCAGTTTCACTTGTTTGGTCCTTGTCCTTTCCATTGACATTCTTGTAGTTATTGTGTATATTTCTTTGCTGGTCCTGCTGACTTCACTCTGCATCAGTTTATATAAATCTCTCAATGCTTCTCAATTTTTTATAGTCATTATTTTTTAGAGCTCAATAATAGTTCATTACATTATGGATTATAATTTGTTTAGCCATTCCTCCAAAAGAGTAAGTCTTAACATCCTCTAGGTTACTACCTTATTTATATACACTGTCTTATTGTTGAAATAAAGAAGTACTAGTTTCTAGAGGGTACATTGGATAGAATGCAGAACTTGGAATAAGGAAGACTTGAGTTCAGATCCTGCCTCACACAATTAGCTGTGTTGACCTTGAGCAAGTCACTTAGTCTTTGTTTGCCTGAGTTTCCTCATTTGTAAAATGTAGATAATAAGAGCACTTCCTCCCAGAATAATGTAAGGATACAATGAAATAATATTTATAAAATACTTTGCAAACCTTAAGCTCCTATTTTTCCATTGATTGATTGGGGGAGGGGGGATTTTATTTATTTATATTTCCAGTTTTAAGTAATGATACTTTTCAACAATCATTTTTTTTTAAATATTTTATTTATTTTGAATTTTACAATTTCCCCCTTAATCTTGCTTCCCTCCCCCACCCCCCACAAAAGGCAGTCTGTTAGTTTTTACATTATTTCCATGGCATACATTGATCTAAGTTGACTGTGATGAGAGAGAAATCATATCCTTAAGGAAGAAACATAAAGTATAAGAGATAGCAAAATTACATAATAAGATAACTTTTTTTAAATTAAAGGTAATAGTCTTTGGTCTTTGTTCAAACTCCACAGTTCTTTATCTGGATACAGATGGCATTCTCCATCTCAGATACCCCAAAATTGTGCCTGATTGTTGCACTGATGGAATGAGCAAGTTCATCAAGGTTGATCATCACCCCCATGTTGGTGTTAGGGTGTACAATGTTTTTCTGGTTCTGCTCATCTTGCTCAGCATCAGTTCATGCAAATTCCTCCAGGCTTCCCTGAATTTCTATCCCTCCTGGTTTCTAATTAAACAATAGTGTTCCATGACATACATATACCACAATTTGTTCAGCCATTCCACAACTCATGGACATTCACTCAATTTCCAATTCTTTGCCACCACAGACAGGGCTGCTATGAATATTTTTGTACGTGATGTTTTTACCCTTTTTCATCATCTCTATTGCTGAATCAAAGGGTATACACATTTTTGTTGCCCTTTGGGTGTAATTCCAAGTTGCTGTACAGAAAGGTTGGATGAATTCACAGCTCCACCAACAATGCATTAGTGTCCCAGATTTCCCATACCCCTTCCAAAATTGATCATTGTTCTTTCTGGTCATATTGGCCAATCTGAGAGGTATGAAGTGCTACCTCAAAGATGCTTTAATTTGCATTTCTCTAATATTTAGTGATTTAGACCAATTTTTCATATGACTATGGATTGCTTTGATTTCCTCATCTGTAAATTGCCTCTGCATATCCCTTGACCATTTGTCAATTGGGGAATGGCTTGTCTTTTTAAAAGTTTGACTCAGTTCTCTTTATATTTTAGAAATGAGTCCTTTGTCAGAAACATTAGTTGTAAAGATTGTTTTCCCAATTTACTACATTTCTTTTGATCTTGGTTGCAGTGGTTTTGACTGTGCAAAAGCTTTTTAATTTAATGTAGTCAAAATTATCTAGTTTATTTTTAATGATGTTCTCCATCTCTTCCTTGATCATAAACTGCTTCCCTTTCCATAGATCTGACAGGTAAACTACTCCTTGATCTCCCAGTTTGCTTATAATATTGTTTTTTATGTCTAAATCCTGTATCCATTTTGATCTTACCTTGGTATAGAGTGTGAGGTGTTGGTCTAATCCAAGTTTCTTCCATACTAACTTCCAGTTTTCCCAACAGTTTTTATTGAAGAGAGAGTTTTTATCCCAGTAGCTGGACTCTTTGGGTAACAATCATTTTTTGAGGTTTTGAGTTTTACATTTTTCCCCTTCTTCCCTTCTCCCCCCCTTTCCCCTGACAGAAAGCAATCTAATATAGGTTGTACATGTATAACCATGCTAAACATAGATCCATATCAATCATGTTGTAAAAGAAGAATCAAATCAAAACAGAAAAAATATTAGAGAGAAAAAATAACATAATACCTTAGACAAATTTTAAAAATTGGATATTGTAAACTTTGATCTTCATTCAAACTCCACAGTTCCTTCTTTGGATATGGATGGTATTTTCTGTTATAAATCTTTTAGAATTGTCTTATTATTGTACTACCGAAATGAACAAGTGCATCAAAGCTGATCATCACCTAAAGTTGTTAGTAATATGGATGATGACCTTTTGGCTCTGTTAAGCTCCTATTTTACTGCTAGCATTATTATTATTATTATTTCTTCACTCCTGGGAAGGGGGTTATTTATAAAGAATGTAAAAAAAAGTAAAGATATATTCAAATAAATGCTAAAGTATGATAGTGCTTTAAATCTCTCCATTACAACTTATTTATACCCAAGGAAGAATTCCACTGTACCCACAGAATATGATATCATCAAATATGAATAGGAACAATATATTTTGTTATTTTTAGGGGGTTTTTTGCAAGACAAATGGGGTTAAGTGGCTTGCCCAAGGCCACACAGCTAGGTAATTATTAACTGTCTGAGACCGGATTTGAACCCAGGGCCAGTGCTTTATCCACTACGCCACCTAGCCACCCCTAAATAGGAACAATATAGACCTTGACTCTTATTGAGTCTTGCTAGACTGTTAATCTTGGTATAGTAAATTAGGAGCTGGCCTAGGAATTGGGAGACCTGGATTCAAGTCCCAATTCTTATTCATATTGACCATATGATATTGTGCAAATCATCTTTTTTTAAAATTTATTTAAGGCAATGGAGTTAAGTAACCTGCTAGGCAGTTGTTAAGTGTCTGAAGCAACCTCAGGTCTTCCTGACTCCAGGGCCAGTGCTCTATCCACTGCGCCACCTAGCTGACCACCTAACTTCTTAGTGTCCTAGGTCAATGATGTCCAACTCAGATCGAAATAGGGGCCACTAAACTCAATCTAAGGATTCCTGTGGGCTGCTTCTTGACTTAGAAGACCATGAAAGAATGTTATCTGTGTTTTTTTGTATTTTTATTTATTTGGTTAAATATTGCCCAGTTACATTTTAATCTGGTACTGGATGAACTTGGGAGTGTTCTGATGCCATGAGCTTAACACCTCTGCTCTAGGCAACTAAGACCAGAAGTTGCAGAGAAGATGCCAACCTATCTTGGTAGAAGGAATTCCCTGTCCAGAAAATTGTTTTTGACATAATGAATAGAAATGTCTCCTGTACAGACAAGAGATTTTTAGGACATTAGTCAAGACCTTATTCTAGATGGTTGATGAATCTAATACATTTACATAATAATAGCTTCAAGTTTGGAGGCAAATCTCTGTGACCCCATCACTATCTGTGTGACCTTAGAAAGTATTTTTTTCCTTTTCTTTGTTTTCTTTTTTTTGGGGGGGGAATGGTGTTAAGTGACTTGCCCAAGGTCACACAGATAGTAGGTATCAAGTGTTTGAGTTCAGATTTGAACTCAGGTCCTCTGGACTCCAGAGACAGTCCTCTATCCACTATGCCACCTAGCTACCTCTCAAAAGTATTTTTTTTTCAATTCAGAGCTTTTACTTAAAAATCTTTTAACACATCAATACTAATTCACCAAGTATATATAATAGGTATTCGAGTAAGTATATATAGAAGCATTTCAGAGCAATGCAAAATATTTTTTGGAGGGGGAAAAAAAGCTATAGACATGGGGAATCAGGAAAGATCCTGTGCAGAGGGAAGTCCCCAAGACTGAGGTGAGGAGGAATGTTTTAATCCATGGCAGGAGAATCATAAAGGGTTTAGAGATAGACTATTGTATAGGGGAAACCTAAGAAGCCAGCTTAAGGGAAAGTAATTTAACTTTCCTGGGTCTTACTTTCCTTTACTGACCAGTTTAGGGTTTTGATTAGATAACACCAAAGATCCCTTCTGATTTCAAATCTATGAGTTATGAAGAACCATCCATAAGCTAGAAAGTGCTTTTAAATTTGGGTGAAGCATTGCTCTTTTTGGTCGCTAGATGGCGCTGATGTAAATGCATAAGAAGTAAGGATCAAAATGTGATTTTCTAGAAAGATCTCAACTTGTGATGGGATGGGCCCTTTATAACTAGTTTTCAATAACCCAACAAGCATTTATTACACATACATTATGTGCCATATATCACATAACTTGTTTGAGCTTTCTGTTGAGGAGAGGCTGAGGTGGATAGAGTGCTAGCATCAGATTTAGGAAGAAGAAACCTGGTTCTTCCTCTTGACATCTGTATGACCTTGGCTTTTCTAGGCTATGATTTCCTTATCTGCAAAAGTTGGGCCAGGTTGTTTCTCAAGTCTCTCCCAGCTAGGTGAAAAGCTCTAAAAGAATAAAGGTTGTATGAGGTCTGTGTGAATCTTTTGGCTCTAAAAAGAGCTTTAAAAAAAGAGCAGTATAGTTCAGTGGAATGAGCAATACATTGGGAATCAGAGGCCCTGAGGCCAGCACCTTGACTTACTATGTTTGTGACCTTGAGCAAGTCACTTCCCCTCTATGGGCCTCAGTTTCTCCCTTTATAAAATGCAGGGGTTGGAATAGAGGACTTTTTAGGACCTTTCCCGTCTAGATCTAGGATTCTTTTTTTTTTTTGCTATATCTTTTATTTTGAGTTTTACAAATTTTCCCCTAATCTTACTTCTCTCCCCCCACCCCCCATAGAAGCGATTTGCCATTCTTTACTTTGTTTCCATGGTATACGTTGTAGATCTGGAATTCTAAGTGTGACTCTGCACAAATGACTTCTCCTCCCTGGGCTTTGATTTCCCCCTCTGTAAAATGAGAGTTTGGACTTCAGTATGGTAGTGTTCTGAACTAGGGGCAGTAGTTTTAGGTAGCCTATTTGAGGTGTGCAGTTTTCAGGATCCATCATCCAGGAGCCCCTTAGCTTCTAGCAGCTGACTTTGAAGAGATAGTCACTCTCAATTCTGAAGCTAGAAGTGGCCAGTGTATCTTGGGTAACATGTGAATACTTTCCATCTTCCCCATGCTGTTGTTTCTGTTTCCTAACCACAGTCAGGGAGGAAAGTGGACCCAGGGCCTATCCAGCCCAGCTGGAGATGGTCCAAGCAATCATTACAATAGTCATAGGCCTTGCTTTTGGGATCCCAAGCTTCTTTGTCTTCCTCTTGGCCCCTCCCCAGCCACCTCTGCTGTGGAGGGAAGAGCCTGAGGCTTGAAGTGCGCATGCTCCTGTGCCTGCCTTTGGCAGCCTCTCCGGAAGCTAGGGGAAGAAAACAGTTCAGGGTGGGCCCTGGAGAGAGGAGGAGGAGAATACAGTACCTGCTTGGTAGTTAGTGTCAGAGGCTTCCAAAGGATCGTCCCATCCATACCAACCAACCCCTCCTGGGCCTCTCACCAGTGCCTGGACTTCCTAGGTCCTTTGGTGGATACCTGCTTTTCAAATCAGAACATCTGACCCCTGAGAACCAAGCAACCTCTAGTGGAATTCAGTCTCTAAAGAGGTAGCATTGACATAGTGGAATGTGGAAGGCCTGGGTCCAAAGGATTTCGAGTTGGAAGGGGCCTAGTGTGACCCCTTCATTTGCTAGATAAGGATACTGAGGTCCTGGGAATATAAGTGACTTGCCCAAGGACACACACACATTGGATCCTAGATCTAAAACTGTAAGGGACATCAGAAGCCATTTAACCCAACCCCCACATTTCCAGTTGTCTCTCCCAGAGTCACATAGCTGTAAGTGTCCAAGTAGGAATTTGAAGCCAGGTCTTCATGACTCCAGGTTCAGTGTCCTATCCATGATGCTGTTCTGCTTCTAATCCTAGTTGCGTGGCCTAGGGCAAAAACCTTGGTTTCCTGTCAAATAAAAAGATTGGAATAAAGTAGCCTCTGCCCTCCTTTCCAGGTTTAAATCTTAGAAGTGAGGTCAGTTTGGGGCTGGGGATATTTTTTGGTGGGGAAAGGGTAGCACAAAGGGGGTTAATAGAGTAGAACACCACCCTGGCCCCCATAGAACGCCAAAGGAGATATTCCTGGCAGTTAGCACTAAGTCACTAAGTGTCTGAGCACTGGGAATGCTGGGAGGCAGCAAGAGGTGATGAAAACAGTGGTTGCAGTATGCCAGGACCAGACTTGGCCTGCTCCTAAGGTTTGTCTAAAATCAGCTGTGGTCACCCATATTGGGTCACAGAGTTTCATATGATAAAAGTGAAAGGTGCATCATCTCATTGCTTTACTGACTTAGAGGATATGAAAACTGGGCTAAAAGAGAGTCAAGAGGTCAGTGAGTCTAAGCCCACATTTTACAGAGTGAGAAAATGAGACAGATAGTGTTTTGTTTTTTTAAGTAGCTTGCACAAGGTCACATTGCTAAGAAGTGTCTGAGGTTGAATTTGAACCCAGGCCTTCCTGACTCCAAGTCCAGGGCTCTATCTATTATAACATTAAGATTCACAAGCTAAATGCAGTCAAACTCAATGTTTGAACTGAGGACAAAACATGAAGGCCTGAAGGCACTGTTCCAAGTGGTGCCACTGACTGAATACAAAGCAAATTCTTTGTGAATCAGAAAGGAACAAAGGGCCTAGTGTGTTATGAATGGGGATGCCCAGCCTGGCCCAGTGTAGACTGGATGCAGCTCCTGGCTCAGCTTGCTGAATGAATAATCCCTCTCTTTGGGGTATAGTGTCTTGCCATCTATAAATTGCTTCAAATACACTATCTCATTTTTAACCTTGCCAAAATCCCATGAGGTGGATGGGGAGGAACTCTTCTCCCCAGTTTACAGATGAGTAGGCTGCTACCTAGGACCACTTAACCACTCCTGGTGAATGGCTAATGGAGTTGGGGCTAGAATACAGGCTGCCTCTTTCCCAGCCTGCCCTTCTTTCCTCTCAGTCCTACATTAGCCTCAATGCTTCTGCTCTCAGAGGGACTTAGCCAGCCAGTCATTCCCCTGGAAATGCTTCTTGCAAAGGCAAGGTCTTCCTTGGCCTTCTTTGCCAGCCTCAGAGCTTCTCTCCACTCTGTCTGACTGGCCCTCAGACATCACTCAGGTGACCTACCGTGCTCACACTTCAACTCCTTCCTCCTCTTGATCTTAAGACCAAAGATTTTTGCTTTACCTTTGAAGCCCCAGTACTTGCCACAGTGATTGGCACATAGTAGGCATTTAATAAATGATCCCTGATTGATTGACACCTCATTTCTGTTGATAGCATCACCACAGTCCCAGGTACTCATGGGTAAAACTGTCTCTTTTACCTGCCACCTCTTAGGCTCTGCTGGGTGGCACCTATTTTTCTTTTTTAGTTTTTTGCAAGGCAAATGGGGTTAAGTGGCTTGCCCAAGGCCACACAGCTAGGTAATTATTAAATGTCTGAGACCGGATTTGAATCCAGGTATTCCTGACTCCAAGGCCGGTGCTTTATCCACTACGCCACCTAGCCGCCCCCAGCACCTGACTATCTGAAGCCAGTTTCCCCACCTTTCATCACTTTGTATTTCTGCTGCATAATTGACCAAGTTCAGAAGATCAGAGGATCCTAGATCTCAAGCTGAGAGAAATCTCATAGAACTAAATTGTGTCCAACACCTGCATTTTACAGATTAGGAAACCGAGGCCCAGGGCAGGAAAGTGACTTACCCAAGGTCACACGCATTGGATCCTAGATCTAGAACTGGAAGTTATCTTAGAAGCCAGATGGTCCAGAGAAGGAAACTGAGGCTTGGGGGTGGGAAAGTAACTCACCCAGTGTTACACATAGGCTCCTAGATCTAAAGCTGGAAGGGACCTCAGAGACTGTCAAGTCTAACCCACTCATTTTACAGAGGGGGAAGCCTAGGCCCAGGTAGGGAAAGAGTCCTGCCCAAGGGCACACAGCTGGGGTCCCAAAGCAGGATTTGAAGCCAGTGCCTTCTTTGTTCAGTCCCACAAAGATTACAATCCATGCAGTGACTTTATTAGGCCATTAAAAGGTATTCATTCGTGTTCATTTCTTCATCCATTTCATGAGCATTGGTTATTTTTTAAAAACGCCATCTTTTCAACAACTAGAGTTAAAACATTTACATCTTTTTTTGTCCACTACGCTAAAGCTAGATTTTTTCTTGGGTTTTGGGGGAATAAACCTATGAATTCATTTGTGTGTGGCAACTCTCAGGAAAGTCCATCCCCCAATTCAAATTGGCATTTGCTTGGCCACTTTTCTTAGACCATGTCTCTACAGTTTACAAAGTACCGCATTTGATTTTCCCAGAAACCTTGTCACAGCATCTTCCCCCTATACCCTCTTCCTACCTTCCTCCTGACTTCGGAGGGCACTCCGAAGCAGCCTTTCAGTGACCAAGGCTGCAAACCTAAGTGTCAGCCTTGACTCCTCTCATAGCCAATCAATTGTCAATTCCTGCCTTTTTGAACTCCCTAACCTTTTTCTAATATGCCCCCTTCTCTCCTCTGACTCTACCTCCCTCCTTGTGTAGAACCTCTTCAGGTCTTGCCTAGTCTAATATAATAGCTTGTTGGGGATTGAAGGAAGAGGGGAGTCTTGTCTGCCTCAAATCTCTCCCCACTCTACCCTCCACTCAGCTGTCAAATTAACCTTATAATTCTCAAGTCTAACCAGGTCATCCTCTCTACCTTTAATAAACTTCAGTAGCTCACTATCATTTTAGAAATAAATTTTAAAATCTTATATATAACTTGTAAAGTCCCCCACAACCTAGCCCCCCCCGACATTCCTGCTTTTCCACCTTCTTTCCCTCCATTTATTCAGAGATCCAGAGTCCCTTGTTCCAGCACAACATTCTCCATTTCCTGACTCCAGCCATTTGTCCTGGCCATTGCCCATGCTTGGAACTCTGTTTCCTCATCTTCACTTCTTGGCTTCCTTCAAGCTAGAATCCCAGCTTCTTCAGGAAGCCTTTCCCAGGACTTTCCACCTAGACTACCTCCAGTTTCTTCTGTCTAGAGTTTGTTTTTACATGTGTTTTCCCTATGAAACTGTGAGCTCCTTCAGAGCTGAGACTGTCTTTTGCCTTTTTTGGTTTCTCCAGGAGTTAGCACAATGCCTGATAAATTACTTGGTACTTAATCAGTGCCTATTGACATCAGCATGGCAAGTATTATTTTCTCCATTTGACAGATGAGCAGACTGAGTCTCAGAGAAGTCAACTTGTAGGTCCCTTGATGGTAAAGGTGTGCATTGGAAGTCCTGTGGTGGCTATCTTTTGTCATTCTAATGTTCTACTTTCTAGACTGATACCCTCTTGCCCCCAAATGCCCCATATTTGACCACCTTAGTGCCTTCATTCAATCTGGTTAATGCTTTAACCTGTTGAAATCCTACCAATAGTAGCCTAGATGCCTCTTCCCCCCAGGAAGGTTTCCCTGAATCTCCCATCCCTTCTTTGAATTCCCATCAGAGGGGTTTTTCTTGAACCACTTAGCACATTCTACCTCATGGTAGGCTTGTTTGTATACATTTTTTATTTAGTGCCATTTCTAGACCAATAGTGGTAGTAGAAGACAGGCTCTGATTGTCTGGTGGTGCTCCATTTATCTTGTAAAACTGTTATGACTGGCAAACTACTACCATGTCTGTCATCTCCTGCTCCCAGAGCCCAAAGGAGCCAGCAGGATGTTTCCAGCTGAGCTAACCACAGAAATAGAAAGTGCATTGGGTGGGTGGGGGGAACAATGACCTGAAAGTTCAGAGAATCCTCCTTCTGGAGTTGACTCCAGTTGAGTCCAATCCCCTCCTGTTACAGAGGGAAAAACTAAGGCCTGGAGAGCTAAAGAGCTGGTGTGAGATCACCCATAGGTATGCCTAAGCCTAGAGTTGACAGGGCCCCTCAGAGGCAATGGAGTTCAATCCTTTCCTGTTACGGTGAGAGAAACTGAGACCCCATGGAGGGGAAAGGGACCAAGGTCATGCAAGGATATAGAACAAAGGAAAAAAACCAAGGCCAGGGTGGTAAGGCAGCTTGCTCAGGGGCAGATAAGTGAGTATCACAGGTGGGAATTGAGGGCAGATTGTCTTGATTCTAGAAGCAGGGATATTATGTGGCCTTCCAGAGTGCATGGGTGGGAACTGGCAACTGAGTGCTGGAGGACTTTCCAAATTGAATTCCTCTGCCAGCAGGGGCCTGCTTTTGGCCAGGAGCTAGTTACCAAGACTGTCTAAGTCGAGTTAGAACAGAGCACCATTCTGGGAAGCCCTTGCTGTGTTGGCAGCCACACAGTAGAAGGCTGTGTTGGCAGCTTCAGGATGGGGCCCCCCGGATGGGAGGAGGAGCACAGACCCCCCCCAACCACTGCTTCAGCACCCCAAAGCCTGTGACCAGCAGAGGCCCAGAGTGGAGCCGAGAGGGAGTGACCTCAGCTCAATGAGCCAGAGCAAGTTCCAATTTGGAAGGGCCTTGGCCAGGGGAGGGTAAACAGAGCCCCTAGTTTTCAGCCCCACTGAAACTCTTAGGGCCGCCAAAGACTATTTTTCTTTCTTTAAAAGGAAATAGCTCTATCCATTTTCTTTTCACACAAATCCCAAGTCAAGCCCTAAGCTTGGAGCAAATGGAATGGCTTTTTTTTCTGCCCAATCCTTCTCCTTCTCTTCGGCCACGAAAGCAGCAGTGAAAGCTAGTGATCACATTGATAGATGACCAAGGCGAACACTTCGCAGATGGCAATTCATCCTTTCGTGTTGGACACTTGACTCGAGATAGCCCATCGAATGAGCTTGGCCCAGGAAAGTCCCAGCTGTACAAATTCTCTGAGTTTAGGAATGGGATTTATCATCTGTGGCGTCTTCATTTCTTGCTGGTATTTTCATCTCAGTTCATGTTTGGGCTCCTGGTACGCGACACAATTGTTGAATGAGACATCAGCAACAAGCTCCATAGAAACAACGCCAACGTGGTCCTTCTTCACGTCAGTGTGCTTTTTTAATCCCTAGTCCAACTTCTGTGCAAACTTCCCAGAATTCCAAGGGGGGTAATCTTGTTTCCTTGTCCAGACTCCCTCTTCTTGCTCTGATTTGACATCAAGGAGCTTCTATTCTTATTTAGAACCATGGTTTCAAATTGTGTAGTTGATACTATCTTGCCTCCTTGGAGTCTAGAGAACAGCTTTCAATTTGGTTATGCAGCCCTGTGCTCTCATGAGGGAGAGAGAGAGAGAGACAGAGACGAGACAGAGACAGAGAACAGAAAAATAGAGATATAGAAAGGAGGCAGAGACACTGAAAGAATAGAGACAGCAATAAACAGGAGAGACAAAGAAACATAAACAGGAGAGAGTAGCACTGAGGCACACAGAGACAGAGAGCCATAAGACATAGAGATATAGAACAGATACAGAATCAGAGAGCTACAGTCAGAGAGAGAGAGCGAGAGAGAGAGAGAGAGAGCGAGCAGCTCTGAGACCGGCAGGGTAATGGAGAAACAGGGCAACCTTGAACCCAAAACTGAGTTTCTAAAAGGAAGCCCACACTTCCTTTTCTCTACATAGAAGCTTTGTCATTGGGAAAGAAAGGAAAGGTGCTTTCAGGCAAGCTGTTCCTGAGGGATGGGGGACTGACCTCTTGGCTCAGTAGATCAAGGACAATTGGAACCACAATAGAATACTCCTGTTCATCAGCAAAGCAAATACGCCTTTGTAAAAAAGGAAAAAAATAAACAAGCCTCCAGGCTGGGTCTCCATCATGGCAGAACCACTTCTTCCTTCCTGTAGCCTGAGGATCACAGAATTACTGTAGGAAAGCACGCTCTCATTTTTTGTCCTTGTTTTTCTAGAATTCCTGGGATATAGTAAAGTATGGAGATAGGAGATGGAGGATCATGTGTAAGAAATGGAGAAGGTCAGCATGACTGGATCATAGAGTATATTTTGGAGGTCAGTGATGATGATGATGTCTGTCTTTCCTTCTGGAAGAAGACCATGACATCATGGAGAGGTGATGCTGTGACAAGCACATGAATTGTATTTCAGTGAGGGGGTGCTGTGCTAAGTCCCCAGCCTCACTTTCTCCTCCAGTCATCTGGGTCCAGTGGCCAGATAGGAATCAGGACACTGGAGATGCCCCTGGATGGGAGGCAGTCTGAGTGAAATGACTTGCCAAAGGTCACACAGCTTGTTAGTGTCAAATGTCTGAGGCTGGATTCAGTCTCCCATCCTTTTGACTCCAAGGCCAATGCTCTGTCCACTGTGCCACCTAGATGCCCCCTGGGGGTCAATAAGGCTACAAAGGTAGATTGGGATCAGATTGTGAAGGGTTTTAAAAGCTAAACAGAGGCGATGATGTTTGGTCCTCAAGGAAATAGAAAGTTACTGGAGTTATTAAGTAGGGAGATAAAATGCTGAGATCATTGGCAGCAGAGTGGAGGCAGGGAGACCCATGAGAAATCCAAGAGTAGTCTTGGTAAGAGGTGATGTGGGCCTCTGAAGGGGCACTGACTGGAGGCAGGGGACCTGATTTGAAATCCTAGTTCAGTCATTACTGCTTATGTGACTTTGAGCAAATTACTTCTCTCCAGTCCTCAGTTTTCTCTTATAAAATGAACTAGATGACTTTTTTGAGGTCCTTTCTGGTCATGGATGCTCTGTGACCTTGGGCAATTCCCTTCCCCTTCCTGGGCCTTGGTTTCCACCTCTGTAAAACGAGGGGGCTGGACTAGTGGTCTCCAAGATCTGTTCTGTGAGCCTATGAAGAAGGCATGGTTGCAGTGGGGACACATATGATATCCCCAAAGGAGAAGAAGCAGCATCACATCAAACATGACATTAGTCAGGACCCCTAAAGATCTCTTCTCATAACAACACAAACTTGTCTGCAACAATCTTCCAATCCATGTTGTTTTGGCTTCTCACAGCTTCAGCTGGCCCTCATCAGTAAGCACTGCCAGCAAGGCAACAAGCTGCATCATTTGAAATTTCCCCTAGATGGATGCCATCCTTCCTGTAGGTCTACAGTCACCCCCATTTCTCAGCCCAGGGAAAGGAAGCAACAGGCCAAGATTGAGGGAGATCCCAAGGGTCAAAGTGTTCCCTCAGTTGATTTTTCTCTACGATATTGTATAATGCTAGCTAGCTGAAAAGTTAAAGGGCACCTACTCCAAATGCTGGGGGTGTCAGGATCTCTCTTTACTATTTATCTCTCCCATTCTCTACCTTTTGGGGAGCATGGGACCAGACCTCTGATTTCACAGATCTAAAGAATTCTTGATGAGGAAATGCCACCCACCAATATAGAAAACACCCAGGTTGCTCTGCAACCTACAAGTCTTTGAGAGCATCTAAGGCTCTCTGAAAAGGTTGTTGACTTGCCCAGGGTAACACAGTCAGTCTCTGTCAAAGGCAGGATTTGAACCAAACTTTAAGGACAGATTACTGTCCACTGTGCTTCTGTACTTTCTGTCTACTTGCCACTAAATTATTTTTGCTGGCCAGATTCCTAGAGGATTTAGGATTGGCAGTCATGCCCCTTTCCCTCAGATTTCATCCAAATTGACAGGTGTCAGTGGGGAGCTGGCAGACCCCCTTTACAAGGCAAGTTCACTGTCTTTTCTGCTGTTCCTCCCAAGCCTTTAAATCTACAAATTGGTTGTTCAAGATACAAGCCTGGAAAGCCCCCAAAGACCCCCAATTTTAATAGATAGGACCTGGCAAGGCAAGTCATCGACAGTTCTGTTGGGCCCCATGCAAGCCTCATTCAGAAAACTGAGCATTTTGTATTGTTTCTTCCCTTCTGGGTCTTCTTCTCAATATTTTGGCTACTCAACTCCAAATCGTCCCTGTGCCAAGGTGAAAGTCTGCCAGTAACTGGGAAGCCGCACCTGCTCATTTTGGTGATGCTCCCTCCCCACTGCCAGCAGCCCGAACCCCCTTTGCCCCTACTTCTGGCTGTTGTGGTGGCCAGAAGGCTCTGATACAGAATTTGAACTCGGGTCTTCCTGACTCCAATTCCAGAGCTCTATCTAACCTGCCACCTTGCTGTTCCTAGACTAATAGCTGACATATACACAGTGCTGCCACTCAAACGATTCCAGTAACTCTACCAAGAAAACCCCCACTAGAGTCAGAGAGCTGGACACAACTGAAAAATGACTCCATAACAACAGCAGCTTTAGAATTTGCGAGGGGTTTTACAAACATTCTCTCAATTTATCCTCACATCAAGCCTGCGATCTGATGGCAAGAGTGTGATGGATAAGATTCTTGGCTTGAAATCAGAAAGACCTGGGTTTAAATTCTGCCTCAAGCACTTACTAGCTGTATAACCCTGGAGAACGTCACTTAACCTAGCCTCAGTCTCCTCATCTGAAAAATGGGAGTAATAGTATCATATCTGTCCCAGGGCTATTAAGAAAGCCAAATGAAAGAATCAATGTGCACTTTATAGTGCACTTATAGTGCTTTGCACTATAACAGTATTAGATCTGTTGTGTTCTGCATTGCTCTTATGTGTTCCCCACCCACCCCCATGTCGGAAAGGAGCTTTCTTTCTCTCCTTCATATCCTTCTGCTGTATCCTTCTTGTGCTCTGATCCTATTTCCCCTGTCGGATGATACCAACTCACATTTGTGTTATACTTTGAGTAGTTTCCTCACAATAACCCTGTGAGGCAGGTAGTGCTAAGATTTGCCCTCCTTTGACAGATGAGGAAACTGAAGCATAGGATAGTTAAGTGACTTGCCAGTAGTCCCATAGCCAATTTGTGTCAGCATAGGGATTTGAACCCAGGTCTTCTTTCCACTACACCATGCTGCCTTGCTTCTTTGGATACTATGCCCCCTGAGGGGAGGGACCAAATCTTATCTTTTTATCTCTCCCACTGTCTAGCTTAAAGCTGGCACTTAATAGTTGTTGAATGTTTGGAATATGATCTGTGTTCCCTTTGCATTCCAATCCTCCCATCCCCAAGGAGCAGCAGTTGTATTGGGATATCTGGGGCCCCTCATAGTTCCTAGATGTTGTTGAAGTATGACTAATTCTGGGAAGCATAGCGTGCAGCTGGCGGGAATGCCTCCCCTGCTGAGGAGGGAACCAACACTGCTTACTTAGAGCAACCAAGACAAGTTTTTGCCAGCTGAGAATAACACAATTCTTTGGGGTCTAATTGGAGCCAAAAAAACAAACAAACCAGAGCTCATGTGTTTCACGTGACAAGGGAAAGGCGCCTTTACTCCCAGCTAATAAGTAGGGTTGGCATTGGTGGCTTGATTTTTCAGAATTTGCCTGCAAGTGAAAAGCCTTAATTCCTCATGGGCATTCATCCATACTCACCAGTCAAAGACTCAGTGAATCTGTTTTCTCCTGCATTTGAAGTTCCCTCCAAAGATGGAGATTGCAGCCTATCCATGCTTGCCCATTTATGTGACTCTTGTCTGTGTCTACCAACACATTTGGCAAAGGAAGGCTGCCTAACATTTGGAAGGCCTTCCTCACATTCTCCTGACATGCAGAGGATACAAGTGGACCACCAAAGCTATTAACAGGTCATCCCTTGCCCACATGTAGCCCACTTTTCTTATATATTTTTCTTCAGACATCTCATTCCAGCCTACACACACACATACACATACATCTTTCCATTGCCCTTGTGGGAGATTCATTTTCGCTTCCCAGAATGTCTCACAACCAGATAAGCAGCAATGGTAGATTGTTGGAGCTGTTTGGAAGTGCCCTATTAAACTGCATTTGAACCACGGGTAACCAATAGCACCAGATCTAGAAGAGACCTTACAGTTCATCAATTCCAACCTCTTCATTTTACAGAGGAAGAAAGTGAGGCCTAGGGAAGAATCCTATATCTAGAACTGAAAGAGATCTCATAGTCCATGCAGTCCATTCTCTGATTTTGCAGAGGGGTTAACTGAGGTCCAGAGAAAGGAAGTGACTTGTTCAAGATTACATAGCTAATGATTCCAAAAAGCTTCAAATTCGGGTCTTCCTGACTCTAATTTCAGCATTTTTACCACTGCATTACAGTTTCCAGCAGATGCCAGTAAACATGTGGTCCAAACTAGGTTAAAATATAATTTGAAAACATTTAACCAAAGTAAAAATAAAATACAACATAGTTAAATGTTATTTTGTAGTTTTCTAAGTCAGTATCAGCCCATAGGGATCTGTTTCTATTTGGATTTGATGCCATTGTACTATATAATGCTGCCTTCCTATAGAATGCCTTGATCTTCAAGGTTTGTCCCAACATGAGATTTCTGGTTGAATGCCTAGTGGGGAAGGAGACCTTGCCCTGAAGTGCATAACAGACCAAATAATGATAAAAGATGCAGTAAGGTATAGTAAATTACTTTTTCCACCCCCAAATTGCACAAAAAGACAGCCAAGAGTTCACAGAAATAGGAAAAGCCACCCCACTCCCAGCAAAGTGCCAGTCAGACTAGCGACAGGACATATGCAACCTGCTGAGTTCTGAGTTTGGAGACAGTAGGAATGGAGGGCTTCCCCAAGAACCAGGATAAAGAAATGAACAGCGAACAGCCTTAAAGATCTTGCTCTCTGAACCTCAGAGACCCAAGAGGCAGGGGTTCAGTCAAAAAACCTAGGAGACCCACAAGAAGACCAAGGAAGGCTGATCACCCCCATCCAGAAGTGGAGCTGATCACAACCCATCCAGATGGCAGAGCCTGACCCAGGCTCAAAGTTCTACTTGAAGAACTAAGGTTGGAGAGATGAGTAAATCAAAGACCAATGGGTATAAAAAAATTATTGCAAATCAGGGCAGCTAGGTGGCGCAGTGGATAAAGCACTGGCCCCAGAGTCATGAGGACTAGAGTTCAAATATGTGACCTCAGACGCTTAAAGTTGCCTAGCTGAGTGACCTTGAGCAAGTCACTTAACCCCATTGCTTTAAATAAAAAAAAAAGTATTGCAAATCTAACTCCACACAGCTACAAGTAGAGACAGGAGATTTTCTTTGACTACATTGAATACCTAGAAGAAATAAAGCATGAAATTTAAAAAAAAATAAAAGTAACTGAGGAGAAAATTGGAAGGAGAATGAGTAGCTTAAAAAAAGAGTATGGTAAATCTTAGCCAAGAAATAGATGCCCTGAGAACTAGACTAGACTAAACAGGAATCAATGGCTCTATGAAAACAGTGAGAAATAGAAGAATAAACTAAAGATGGAAAAAACAGTAGAAAATGTAAACTATCTGATACCAAAAACAACTAATTTGGAAACAAATCAGAAAGAGAATTTAAGAATCATTGAACTCATTGAAAACCATGATCCCCCCCCCCAAAAAAAAAAACTGGAAACCATGTTTCAAGAAATCATAAATGAAAACAGCTCAGATTAGTTAGAACAAAAAGTCAAAGTAAAGATAGGAAAAATCTACCAGTCACTTCCTGAAAGGGAAAGTCCCAGGAATATTATAGCCAAAATGCAGAATGTCCATATCAAACAAACATCTAGAAAGAAGCAATTCAAGTACAAAGGAACTAAAACCAGGCTCACACAAGACCTGGCAGCTTCTATTATAAATGAGATCTTGGAATGTAGTATTCTGAAAGGCAAAAAAGAGATGGGCTTGCAATCAAGAATAACTTATCCTACAAAGTGGAGGATAATCCTAAAGGGAGAAAAATTGATGTTAAAGAGAATAGAACTATTGAAAGGAGCTATAGGATAATGTAGTACTATTGGGCAGCTAAGTGGTATTGTAGTGAGTAGTTTTTTCTTCCTCTCCCCCTTCCCTCTCTCCTCCCATGACACTGAGTAATCTGATAGATGAAGTAACAAGAATTCTGATGGGAGTGAAGAAACAAGTGAACTAAAGATATTAAGGAAGTTAAGAAAAACAGAGTCCTAGTGATAGAGTGGGAAGGGAGGGGAAGAGATTCAAAGTGTTTAAAGAGAACAGGAAGGATAAGAGGATAAATACATGAGGATAGAAAAGAAGAAAAAAAGGAGTAGAATTTGCTGTTTCTCATAATTTGGGTATGTGAGAAGGCAAATATACAGATATGAGCAAAATTCAGAGAATGGCTGAAAAACTTGGTATGTGAATGTAAGTGAATATAAGAAATGATTAAAGAGACAATTTGAAAGAGTCCTGAGTAGTTTGAATGGAAAAGAGTGAGATGAGCAGAACCAGGAGGATAGTTTCTACAAAACCATCAACATTATGAAGATAAATAACTTTGACTTAAGAATTGTGATCAATACAATGACCAGCTGTGTCTCTGCAAAATCAGTGATGAAGTGTGTTACCCACCTCCTCACAGACAATGGATAGACATAAAGTGCAGGGACAATACTGTGTTACAAGCAGTTTTTTCTCTTGATTTGTAATTGGGAGGAGGGGTATGACCAGAGTGGAGAGAAAAGGACTACCACTTGTGATGCCATAAAAAGTTATTGTAATATTCTTTAAAACGCACAGAAGTAGGGGCAGCTAGATGGCGCAGTGGATAGAGCACAGGCCCTGAAATCAGGAGGACCTGAGTTCAAATCCAGCCATAGACACTTCAAAGTTACCTAGCTGTGTGACCGTGGGCAAGTCACTTAACCCCACTGCCCTCCAAAAACCAAAAATAAATAAATGCATAGAGGAGAACAGAAGGATGTTCAGAAAGAAATACAGACAAGCAAGAACAGTTTTAAAAGTAGTATGTAGAATTTCTTATATACTTCTTTTAAAAAGGAAAATGATATGAAATAGAGATTCAGTTTCATAAAGAATCCTCTTTTGCATTCTTCTGGGTATGAGAGAGGAATGCCCCTTTTTGGTATTTAAGTTTGGAATTTTGTGCGTGTATAACCTTCTATTTTAAGTAGTATTTTATTTTCTCAATTACATGTAAAGTCAATTTTAAACATTCATTTTAAAAAAATTTTGAATTCTGATTTTTTCTCCCTCCCTCTCTCCTTCCCCTAAATGGTAAGCAATCTGATATAGCTTATATATGTGTAATCATGTAAAACATACTTCCATATTAGTCATGTTATAAAAGAAGAAACAGACCAAAAGGAAAAACTCACTAAAAAATAAAGTAAAAAAGAGTGTGCTTTGATCTGCATTCAGACTCCATGGTTCTTTCTCTGAACGTGGATAGCATTTTCTATCATGGTCTTGTCTTGAATCACTGTATTGAAGAGAAGAACTAAATCATTCATAATAGATCATCACACAATGTTGTTATTAATGTGTATAATGTTCTGGTTCTCCTCATTTCACTTTGCATCAGTTCATGCAAGTTTTTCCAGATTTTTTTGAAATTTGTCAGTTCATCATTTCTTATTACATAATTGTACTCCACGTTCATATACCACAATTTGTTCAGCCATTCCCTAATTAATGGGCATCCTCTCAATTTACAATTCTTTGCCACTCTCGTAGAGCTGTTATAAATATTTCTGAACATGTGGGACTTTCCCCTTTCTCATAATCTCTTTGGGATACAGACCTAGTAGTATCCTTGGATCAAAGGGTATGCACAGTTTGATGGCTCTTTGGCATTGTTCCAAATTGCTCTCCAGAAAGGTTGGATCAGTTCACAACTCCACTAACAATGCATTAGTGTCCCATTTTCCCCATATCCCCTCCAACATCATTGATACTTTTTAGTCATATTGGTCAATCTGACAGTTGTGAGGTAGTAGCTTAGTTGTTTTGATTTGCATTCTCTAATCTAAGCACTTTTTCATATGACTATAAATAACTTTGATTTCTTTATCTGAAAACTGTCTTGGGGGGGGCGAGGAGGTCAGGGGAGACATGCCCTCTACTTACCCTAGTGACGGAAGTCGCTAGTGAGCAACAAATAGAAGGATCAACAAGCATTTATTAAGCACCTATTATGCCCAGGCATCATTCTAGGTACTAGGATAAAAGTACAAAAAAATTTAAAGTGTCCCTACTTAAAAGGAGCCGACATTCCCCTACTATATCTCCTTCCCTAAAATGGTATGGAGTAGGTGTTTGGAAACCAGCCTTGGAGTTGATGATAACCTCAATTCAGCTTTTGTTTGTGAGCCAGATTGGCTGTATGATCCTGGATAAGTCACTTAACTTCTCAGGGTCCCTGGCAGCTCTCTACTACCATAAGTTGCTCAAAAAGTTTAGATCTGCTTTGGTATTTCACCATCTGGAAATCACTGGGTCAGTCCCTATTCCTATGTGTCCTTATTTACTGTAGTCAAGTCAGTCGATGTTGCCTTGAGACTTATGTGAGGAAGAATGAAGAAGCAAAAATGTGTCCGTTTTGGTGTCCTAGCACTGCTTTATCATAGCAATGGCTGACTGTTTGGCTTTTCAGCATTATTGTTCTATCATTAGAATTCCATTGCAGTGCCCTAAGAAGTCAGATTTTTCTTGGAGTTAGGGAATAAAAATCACAGAACCTCAAAAGTGGAAGGGACCTTGGATACTGTCTAGACCACCCCATTCCTTTTTTTTTCCCTCACCATTCTTCAAAGCAGGATATGAGACCTAAAAAGCTGAAGTGATTGGGCCAAGTTCACAAAAAGATCGGTGGCAGAACCTGAGCCAGAACTCTGGGTTCTCAACTCCCCATCCAATTTTTTTTTACTAGCCCTTACTTCCCAATCCAGCACAATCTGAATAAATGGATGGAACAAAAACACTTATTAAATACTGACTTGGACCAAGCACCGTGCTTAGGGCTGAGTATAAAAATAGAAAATGGAGATGATCCTTGTCCTCAAGGGACTTGCATTCTAATAGGAGGAGACAACCCAAATAGGAAATCAAAATGCAAGTTCTGAACCCAACATTGGCAGTTCTAGGACAATAGCCCAACTCCATGCAAAATTTGAAAGTCAGGCCCACCTAGCCAAGAACTGTAGTTGTTTCCAAATTCTAAATGGATTGTGCTGCAGTGATTTCCATCAATCTACACTGTTTGAAATTCAGCATGCATGCCACATTATACTTGATCTGTATCCATCTAAAATGATCATCACATCACAGATAAGCTCTACTCCTAGAGAATCAGTTATTCATGTGTCCCATGGCATCCATGGCCAAGGAATATTTTGTTGTAAAGATAACAAAAACTTATTGATAGTATTGTGCCCTAGTTTCATAAAATCATGATATATTTCTTACCTGATTGTGAAGATTCTACTTGTTCAGTTTAAGTAAAGAATGATTTGATGGTTATAATAGAAACTGTGGCTGAAGAAAGGCAATGTGGTGTAGTGGAAAGTAGGAAATAGCCAGCAGCCTTTGAATCCTGGCTTCAGAAGGCTTCTGTCCTCAATAGTTGAACTAGAAGAATAAGAGCTGTTTGATCTCTTTCCGTGATTAGCTGCGTGACGCTTGTACTTAACTTTCCTGTGCTGATGCTTAGTAAAATGGAATGATTCCTGTCCCCTAAATATCTGCTAACAAAGAAGCAGAAAACCAAAGGTGCCATTTTTGATCTATGTCCTGAATTTCTGATTTGATTCTTAGCTCTCCTGAATCAGCCTCCAAACTCTTTATGTGGGTGCAGTAAACAGACTAAGCTTAGTTGAGAACTTTTCTTCATTAGTAGTGTATGTGTGAGTGTGGGAACAGGGGCATAATCTTGCTTTACACCTTTGAGGTGGGTCATCTGGTAAATTCAAGGGAGCCAGAAAAATGCTGCTGCTACATTTGGGTAAACCCTGTGGTTGATTGGTACCTCCTTGTATATATCTTGGCAGCAAGTATAGCATTCAGAACTCTAACATGATCTCTCATCTCTAATTATTGGTTCTTATGTCTCCTAGTCACTAAACTATCCCTTTCCTCCCTCCCAGGCCCAGAGTAACTACCTCCCTCATTGTGGTAGAGTAGACACCAATTTCTCAGGGGCAGTGGACTGCTTCCGACAGGTAGTGAAGGCCCAAGGTGTGCTGGCCCTCTGGAATGGATTGACTGCCAACTTGCTAAAGGTGAGAACCTTAGGTACCTCATCCTATGTTCCCAGGACTCTGTTCCCTGCCCTCTCTCATTAGGCTTTCAAATCTCAGTCCCATGATGAGGCTTTATGGAAGCACTCACCTAGATTGCTCAAGTTTCCATGGTAAGAACAGTGGTCCCAAAGTATGAGAAGGACTGTGGGAAAAGAAGACTAATTACCTTGCAAAGAGAAAGAATGCCCTCATTAGTTCTGAAGTATTTTGGACAATATGAAAAATCTAGGAGTCAGAAGGCCTGGCTTTGGAGTCCCAGATATAACGCATCCTGGTTGAGTGAACATGAAAGTCACCTAACATCTCTTTTGAGTTTCAGTCTTCTCACCTTATTAATCCATAATGGGGTTAATTATGCCTGCCCTCTACAGGGTTGTTAGAAGGAAAGTTCCTTGGAAGTTAGAGTACTAGACAATCTTGAACCATTATTGAGCCTGAAGAGATTTAAGAAATTGAAGTCTCTCTTGATGAGTAAATGGTCAATGGAACAAACCCCACTGCACACACATCAACAACAGACATGGGTTTTCTGCCACTGGCTTTCTCTCTGTTATGTAGTCCAAATCACTTCTTTCCCCTTTCCTTCCTCTCTGGGCTAGATCCCATGATGCCACTCTCCCAGATCAATCTATCTGTAAACATTTTTTTTTTTGCAAGGCAATGGGGTTAAGTGACTTGCCCAAGGCCACACAGCTAGGTAATTATTAAGTGTCTGAAGTTGGATTTGAACTCAGGTACTCCTGATTCCAGGGCCGATGCTCTATCCACTGTGCCACCTAGCTGCCCCTTATCTGTAAACATTCTTTAAACACCTAATAAATACCAGATATTATACTAGGCCCTAGGGATACAGAGGCAAAAAATGAAACAGTCCTTGCCCTCAAAGAGCTTACGTTGTATAGGGGAGGGGGAGAGAGAATCTATCACTCAATCAGCAAATATTAAGCACCTGCTCTAGGAATACCAGTCCCTGCTCTCAAGGAACTGACATTACAACTGTTGTGGTAGCTGCTGCATTTGTTTCTACTGGAATGCATGTTTGAGTCATAGCTTTCAAAGCATTATTTTACAATTTTTAATTCTTTAACTGGATTTTAACCTGTTTTTTGTGTTTGTTTGTTTTTTTTACAGATAGTTCCATATTTTGGAATTATGTTTAGCACCTTTGAGTTTTGCAAGAGAATCTGCCTTTATCAAAATGGCTACACTGTGTCCCCTTTGAGCTATAAGCTTATCCCAGGCGTAGATCAGAGTTTACAGCCGCAAGAGTTACGGGAATTACAGAAGTTACTCAGAAACAGCAATTTTAAGGCAAGAAAACCCACTCTATAAGAACTACAAGGCTGAAAGTTATGTTAAAAACGTACCTAGATGTACAACCCCATGACCTTGTGTGATCAGAAAAGGTTTCCTCTGAGCACCATCCTGAACCAAATGAGAAGCTTGAAGCTTTCACCATGGGATCTGTGGGCCCCTGCCTAGATTCATGCCTGCACCACTGCAGACTTGGAGGCCTTCTTTGATTAAAGTGCCTGGAGCTTCCATCACTGTCTGGCGAACTACACCTAGTATCCCAGGGATAGGACTGGCCAGTCCCAACTCCAAGCTTTCCAAGGTCAACTTGCCAAAGCAAGAATATCAATTCATATCAATAGTGAGTAGAGGCAAAGACCCAAAGAAACAGGTTTGCTGTGTTAGGAACTTTCTTAAAAGAAAGATAGAGTGTATGTCAGAGTATACATTAGCAGACCAGACATTACACTGACTCTTGCCTTGCTTACCAGTATTTGATGTTTGTACCAACTAGCAATGACTGCAAAATTCCTGCAAACCAACACAGATCCAGTTTGAATAGTGTGGCCCAAACCTTCCCAGTGTAAGAATTCATTGCTTCATCCTAGCCCTTTGTGTTTTTGAAGATAAAAGGATGAAAATGTTTCCAAAATCTTTCATTTCAAGTTGAGGAAGCCTGAGTCATTCATTAAGTAAAGTGCTTTTGTTCATATCCATTTCATGGTGCCACAGAAAACTCCATATTGTCCTTAGCAGCTGCTATGGACGGGTTCATAAAAGGAACTTAACAATCAATGCCTTTGACCTACATAATTTTATTCTTGTCTAGCAAAGTCAGAAATTACCTGGTAATTTCAGTAGTTCCCATTCTTTTTAAATCATGGTGCAGTTGCAAAGAAGAGAAGTAAGAAAGCCTTAGAATGGTCTTAAAAGGTCATCAAGTTTGAGCCTTATATGAAGTATGAAATTCTCTCCAGACAACACACACACACACAAAAACAGAACAAAAAAAGTACTTTGAAGTGATCTCAACCAGCCTTTCAAGAGCAAAATACCTCGGATCTATACATAACCATACCTTTCAAATAATTCTTACTGATGGTTCCAAAAATAACCAATATCTAGTTGTTAAGTTAATAATCATGTCTTTTTGACTGGACTTTTTTTCTTCTTTTTTCAGTTTTTTGAAAGAATATTGTATATTAAACTAATTTCTCATTGAGTTTCTCATACTTATTCCTTTGTTTCTTTATATGATCTCATGAGCATAGTATGAGATAATGTGGATCATTATTATTGAGCTAAGAGGTAAGGCACCAAGGTTATATTATCAGAGAATTCTAGAATCTAGAGCTCAAAGAACCATGGAGGACCACCTTCATTTTACACAGGGGGAAACTGTCGCTCAGGGAGTGAAGTAATTTGTCCAAAGTCCCCAGATCTAGAGCTAGAATGAATTTCAGAGGTGCAACTCATTCATTTTACGGAAAAGGAATCTGAGGTCCAGTGTGATTAAATGACAGGATCACAAAACTACAGCTGGAAGCAATGTTCAGATCACATGGGCAGCACATGCCATAGCTGGAATTAGAGCTCCAATTCTCTAATTAAAAGTCCAGTGATTTTTCTTCTCTAGCTCACTGCCTTTCCACATACTCTCTTAATTCTTAAAGCCAGATCCCCCAGACTAATTCATAAGTACTGAGATACTCCCTGTATTTGGGCCATGGAATTGTCTGTTAATGTAACTATAGCCTAGATTATTGCAATGAGCATCTAGAAGGTTCTCAAAACCTTTCTCAGCGTAAAACATGACTACCATGGCCAAAGGTAGCAATGAGAAACCTTACCAAGCATAGCATCTTGACTTTAAACCTCCTTTTACCATTATCCAAGAAAGGTACACACAGAAGGAGGGTTTTCTGAGCTGCAGGATGGGCTTTTCCTATTGCCTGAGTTATACAAAAGAAATATGGGCTCCTAGATCTAGAGCTGGAAAGGAGCTCAGAGGATCACTAATCCAACCTCTCAGTTTACAGAGGGGGAAATTGAGGCCAAGGAAGCACAGGAAATCGTCCAGGGTTACATTTACATATAGGGCCATAGATCTAAAGCTAGGAGGGCCCTGAGAGGTCATCTAGTTTTATAGATGAGGAAACAGAGGCCCAGACAAGTAAATTAACTCGCCTCATTCTTTCTGAGAATCAGAATAGTCAGCAAGCATTTATTAAAGTATCTGCACTGTTCTAGATACTATGCTAAAGGTGAGGAAAGGCCAAAAAAACCCAGTCCCTCCTCTCAAGGAGATCATAGTCTAAGGGGAGAAAACAGGGAAACAAACTATATTCAGGTCAGACTGGAGATAAGAGGGGGAAGGCACAAGGATGAAGGGAGGGGGAGGAGAAGAAAAAGAAGAAGAGAGAATTCTGGGCTTAGGAGACAGTGAAAATGCTGAACCCAAAGATGGAGTATATTGTTCAAGGAGCAACAAAAAGGTCAGTTCACTGGGACAAAAATAAGGTGTAAGAAGACTGGAAAGGTAGGAAGGAAGCAAGTTCTGAAGGGTTTGATAAATCAAGCAAGGGATTTGATTCTGGAGTTTCCTGGGTAAGGGAATGCCATGGACAGACCTGAGCTTTAGGAATATCACTGGTGGCTGATGGTTGAGGATGAACTGGAGTGGGATGAGCCTTGTGGCATGCAATGCCACCAACAGTTATTGCAGTAATTCATGCATGAGTTGATGAGTAACCTGCAGTGGTAGCAGGCTCAGCAGAGAGAAGGGGGCATATAAGAGATGTTGAATTTAAGATGTCTATAGAACATCCAGTTCAAGATAGCTAAAAGACAGTTGGAGATACCAGAATGGAGGTCAGCAGAGAAACCAAAACTGGATAAGTAGATCTAAGAATCTTTAGCACAAATGTGTTCATTGAATCCATGGGAGTTCATGAGATCACCAAGTGAAATTACATAGAAGGAGAAGAGAAGAGGGCCTAGGACAGAGGCCTGAGAAATCATCATCATTAGTAGCTGTGACATGGATGAAGCCCCAGACTAGGATAGAGTGAACAGACAGGAGAAGAACAAGGAGAGAAGTGGTACCCCGAAACCTAGTATCAAGAAGAGGGTGATCCATTGTATCAGAGACTGCTGAGATGTCAAGCTGGATGAGGATTGAGAAAGGCCACAACTTCCCATTGAATAATGAGGTCAGAAATCAAATTCCAAGAATTAAGAAGAGAATGAGAGTAGAGGAAATGGAGGCACTAATCATAGCTAGCCTACTTAAGGAGTTTAGAGAAATATAGCCAGAAGTGATGAGAGGTTTTTGAGGACAGGGAAAATATGCACATGCTTGTAGGCATCAGAAAAGTAGCCTCTAGAATGGAAGAGATTAAAAATGAGGGACAGAGAGGGGCTATCATAGAGGGCTATCTACAGGAGAAGATGGGAAGGAAACCCTAGTTTTGTTCTTGAATTGGATTCAGCTAATGTTATTTTACTGAAAGCACCCGTTTTCTGTTCCATCCATGGTAACTATGTATTCACCAATATTTTATTGTGTGCTTAATAGTGGTGCCTCACCATACTTTACAATATGGAAAGATTTTATTTTTAAAAAGTAGAATAAACAGTATCTGCCCTTAAGGAACTTAGAAGTTAGGTGGGGAAATGAAACTGAAACGTGTCATAACTAGAACATAACTGAAAAGCACATAAGAGCAAGATGAGACTTATTCAGGAAGAATATATCGTGTAGGTTTACTTGGATGTTGTATTATATTCTCAGATCATTGAGTTTGCTTCCACTAAAACTTCAAGTCTTCCACATGCATTGTGGTCTAACCACCATGTCCCCATCTTGTACTTGAATCAGGTATAATCTTTTATTCTTTTCTCTATGATATGAGTGTCAGGGATAGAATGTTGTCCTTAGAAACAGGAAGTTGCTTCAAATCTTGTCTCAGAAATGAGAAAACTCTGTAATCATGGGCAAGTCATTTCATCTCTTTTAGTCTCAGTTTCCTCTTCTTTAAAATGGATGTGATAATTTGCACTACCTACTTTAGAGTGATTGTGAGGCAAAGACTTTACTGACCTTAAAACAATATAAAAATGAGTTCTTATTAAATTTGGTTTTAATTGAACCAAGTTATCAGTCCAACCCACTGACACTGTTGTTTTTCATCCAATAGTGAATTTCCTTCCTAGATTTGTGTCATCAGAAATATGTGATAAGCATTCCGTGTATGACTTTTTCAAAGTCCTTCACAAATCTGTTTTTTAAAAAGCCATGGATAAATCCCTGCAACACACCACTAGAAACCTTCCTCTAGATCAGGGGGTGGGGAACCTTTTTTTTTCTGCCAAGGGACATTTGGATATTTATAACATCATTCCCCTGCTGTATTTATTTGGTCAAACATTTAATTAATTCACCCCTGAAAAGTTCCTAGATTTATTGAATTTCAAGTCCCACCTGAGGTTGTCCTGGCAGCACCAGATCAACTGATTTCACAGGCTTTCTCCAGCCTGCAGACCAGAACGTTCCCTGCCCCCATTTTAGATGAATACTGATGTAGACAGGCATACCTTGCTTATATTGCATTTTTACAATTTGAAGTTTTGTGGTGATCCTGCACTGAGCAGGTCTACTGCAGTCATTTTTCCAGCATTACGTCCATATGTCATGTCTCTATGTCATATTTTGATAATTCTCACAATATTTCAGATTTTTTATTATCATTTTATCTGTTATAGTGATCTGTGATCAGTGACCTTTAATGTTACTATTGTCATTGTTTTGGGGCGTCATAAATTGCAACCATATAAGAAGTTGAACTTAATCGATAAATGTTGTGTGTTCTGACTGCTCCATAGACCACCCATTTCCTCATCTTTCTCTCTCTCCTCAGGCCTCCCTATTTCCTGAGACACAATATAGAATTTAGACCAATTAATAAACTTACAATGGCCTCTAAGTGTTCAAGTGAAAGGAAGAATCAATCGATGTGGCAAACTTCATTACTGTATTATTTTAAGGAATTGCCACAGTCACTCCAACCTTTAACAATTACCATCCTGATCAGTCAGCAGTCAACAACATCGAGGTGAGGCCCTCTACCAGGAACAAGATTACAGTTCACTGAAGGCTTAGATGATGGTTAGCAATTTTAGCAATGAAAGTATTTTTAAATTAAGGTAGGTACATCTTTGGTATCATACTATTGCACACTTAATAGACTATAGTATAGCGTACATATAACTTTTCTATGCACTGGGAAACCAAAAATTTAATATGGCTTGCTTTATTGCACTATTCACTTTATTGCAGTGGTCTGGAACCAAACCCACAATATCGCTGAGGTATGCCTATACTCTTTGGGTACCATTGTTCTACTAGCTTTAAATCCAAGTAATGATATCTGCCAGGCTTTCCTGACTGACTCTTTATGCACTTCTCTAGTCTACCAGTCCAGCATCCATCACAAAAGTAGAAATGAAGTTCATTTGGCATCACTTGTTTGTAGTGAGTTGTTTCCTTGTCATCATCTTTCCCCTTTCTAAGACCTCATGAACCTGCTGCTTCCTAACTATGCTAGAATTTTGCCAGAGATCAGCATCAAACTCTTCAGCTGGTAGTTTCCTTAATCTACATTTCCTCTCTTTTAAAAAGTTGAACCTAGATTTGTCCATCCCTAAGTCTTTTGAGCACTTATTCCAGTTTTCAAAGAGCACGTGATTCCAGTATCACATCAAGACCAAAAGGCATGAAAGGTGCTCTCTCTCCTTGCCTCGTCTAAACAGGTATTTGATTTCCTCTTAACCATGTTCATTTTGGCTTTTCTAGTTGGCGGCTTATTCATCTAGATAGTGAATATCAAAAATAAAATAGATGTTAATGTCCTACTTTCTCCCTGTGGCCTGTTAATATGGCATTAAGAATATCCATAGCAGGGCAGTTAGGTGGTGCAGTGGATAGAGCACCGGCAATGGAGTCAGGAAGACAGGAGTTTGAATCCAGTCTCAGATATTTGACTCTTTATTAGCTGTGTGACCTTGGGCAAGTCACTTTACCCTGATTGTCTCACATCCAGGGCCATCTCCAGTTGTCCTGATTCCTAAATGGCCACTGGACCCAGGCTGGTGATCTAGCACCCACCCCACCCCACCCCCCACATACTCCAATCCAATTCGTGTGCTAGTCATGGCATCACCTCCCTGATGTCATGGTTTTTGAGAATGAAGGACAAACATCAACATCCATAGCAACAGAAGGCAGGTAGAGGGGCACTGCAGTGGATAGAATATCAGGCCTGGAGTTAGGAAGACTCATCTTCATGAGTTCAAATCCAGCCTCAGACACTAACCACCTGGTGACCCTGGGCAAGTCACTTCACCCTGTTTGCTTCAGTTTCCTCACCTGTAGAATGAGCTGGAGAAGGAAATGGTGAACCACTCCAGTATCTTTGTCAAGAAAACTCCAAAAAGGGTCACAGAGAGTAGGACATGACTAAAAATGACTGAACAGCAACAACAGCAAATAAATTTACTCTTTTTATGTACCTTCTGGCTTTGAACATGCCTACCTACTCTTTTTGTTGCTTTCAGCATTTTTGCGAGTCCCAGCTCATTCCAAGAAAGCTGTTTCCAAGTTTAACCTTGCTTTTCTTATAATTTTATACTACTATTCTGCATTCTTGGAGTTTTGCCCTTCCTTCTATCTTTTATATATGTACTTTTAAAATTCAGACTAATCAGAGAACACTGTTGGGTTTGTTACATTGTCTTCCTCATTTGGATATTACCTTATATGAAAATTATTTTTAAATGTATATTAATATTCATTATATCACAATTATTTTCTTAGATTGTCTTCATACCTAATCCCCAAGGACATTTTCTGTAATAAAATTTATTTATTTATTTTTCCAATTATATGTAAAGATAATTTTCAACATTCATTTTTGTAAAGTTTTCTCCCTCCCATCCTTCCTTCCCCAACCCCATCCTAGGATAGGAGGTAATCTCATAGAGGTTATACATGTATAATCATGTTATACATATTTCCATATTAGTCACACTGTGAAAGAAGACCTAAAACAAAAGGAAAAAACCACGAAGAGGAAAAAAAAAATTTTTAAGGTGAAAATAGGCTGCTTTGATGTACATCCAGATTCCATAGTTCTTTCTCTAGATGTGGATGGCATTTCCCATTACAGGTCTTTTAGAATTGTCTTTGATCACTGTACAGCTGAGAAGAGCCAAGTCTCATAGCTGATCATGGCACAATATTGCTATTACTGTGTACAATGTTCTACTGGTTCTGTTGACCCTAGGTAAGTCCTTTAACTTATCAGTAATCCTCTCCCTCCAAAATTTAAGATTATGAATTGCAAATCTGTATTAATGGAGGTTGTTTCCTCATTGGATGTTCCTTACATTGATAAAATCAAAGGTCTAATTCCTATCCCTATTTTGCATATGAGAAAACTGAGAATCAGAGAGTAATTTGCCAGAGATATGGCTCCATTTGGGGGTTTTCAGCAAAGATACTGGAATATTTTACCATTTCCTTCTTCAGTTCATTTTACAGATTAGAAATCCGAGACAAACAGGGTTAAATGGCAAGCCCAGTACTCCATCCACTGCAGCCCCCACCTAGCTGCCCCATGGTAGGTGTTTAAACAAATGTTGATTTGAAGTCTATTATTTTGTCCACTGCATTTAATCTCCCATAAAGGCCATGAGTATTGTATGCAACGTTTCCCCTTAATTCTCCTTGCAATAATTGGTTCTATGATTAATGTTGGCTAATTCCATTGAATAAATATATATTCTCTTGGGGGCAGCTATGTGGCGCTGTGGATAGAGCACCTGCCCTGGAGTCAGGAGGACCTGAGTTCAAATCCAGCCTCAGACACTTAATAATGACCTAGCTGTGTGGCCTTGGGCAAGTCACTTAACCCATTGCCTTGCAAAAACCTAAATTATATATATATTCTCCTCCTACTACGTGCAAGGTCCTCTTTTATACTTCTTGATCACCATAGTTCCTTTATAGGAAGCTCCTTTATAGGAGTTTGGTGTATTTGACTTTAAAAAAAAGCCCTTGGTGATCTAAGGTAACAGTAGTTTCTCAAGTGTTCTTTACAATAAAGCTCTGGACCTACCTCTGGCAGGGAAAAGAAATCAAATGAAACCAATCTTAAGGTTTGGGAATCATGACATTGCCTTCCCACAGTGATGGACCTTGGGAGCCATTCTTCACCACCACAGCCTTTGGCTCTTGCTATGTTGCTGCTGTGCCCTTCCAGAAGGATTTCTGACTGAGTATTATCTTCTTACAGTGTGATGTTTACTTTGGCATCTCTGACACTATAAAGGGGAGCCTTTCTTTGGGTGCTCCATGATCTCACAAAATAGCATAAAGCATTATACCACTTTGGTGACCCTCTGTAGGAAGAGAGAACTAGCATAGCATGACAGATAGAGGAGTGATTTCAAGGCCAAGAAGAGAAAACCTGAGTTCAAGTCCCACCACTCGGAAGATAAGTCGCTGAAACTCTAAGACTATAATTTTGAAGAAAAAGAGCCAATTTGCCACCTCTCCCTCTATCTGCTATCAAACTGGGATCATCAATCTCTTGACCCCTCAGTTCTCTCCCAGGCCATGATTCCTGTACTAGCCATTCTCTTCTTTCTGCATCTTGGCCCCTTGGTGAACCAATTCAGCTCTACACTGTCCTCTTGAGTCTTTGATCCCCTCTGCTATTTTATCACCAATTGAATTTTGCCAGGCCTTAGCCTTGAACCACTACCACCATTCACCACCTTTTCTTCTACACATAAATTGCTGAATGAAAACAAAGAAAATCCTGCAACCACATTGCCTGGACCATTAAAATATATGTTGTTCAACTTCAGTGGGTCCCTCATAGCTGCTAGACAATTCATCTGCACCTCCCTTATCAACTCATCTCACTCTTCACAGAAGCTCTTCCAAACATGCTTCCTCAAACCTCCCATGGCCCTCTCCACCCTCTCAGCTGAGGTCCTTGCCTCATATTTTATAGAGAAAAGATCTTTCTTTTTTTTCAGTTACACAATTTTTTTCTTTTTTCTTTTTTTTTTCAGTTACACAATTTTTTTCAGTTACACAATTATTTTGGTGTTTGGGGAGATTGATTCCTGTGATTTCTAACCTAAGGTATGCTAGTAAACATTTAACAATTGACTCTCTGCTTTAAAAAAAGTGTTCCAACATATTTTTGAGCTTAATATGCATTTTTAGGATTTTTTCCATAACTTTCTTAATTCTAGACAATCAACAAAGTAAGCCAAGTCTGAATTTATAGTATTTGCCAATTATAATGCAAGTGTTCTTTCTGAAACTTAAATACTCAGCTTTTGGAAGTCCATTTTAACTGCCTCTGCCTCTAACCCTTGTTACTTGTTCTCAAGCTTTGTACAAGATAGTTTTCCATAGCCTGGCATTTAAGCCTGATACTTCAACCATATCTCATACTTTATTGAATCCTTTCCTCCAGCTAGACCAAAGGAGATACTATTCCCTGAGTTCATTTAAAAAAAAATCTTTCCCACGAGTGCCCTCTTTTTTCCTTCCTCCTCATCTCACATTACCCAGATGTAACTTCAATACAAAGAGGTGGCCTCACTTCTTATTATGGTAACCTCTTCTACATTGTAGAAGCAATCCCATTCCAACACATCTCCTCCAACAGTATACTCCCTCTATCATCCCTACTCTATTGCTTATCTTCAATCTCTTCCTGTGGACCAGCTCCTTTCCTTCTACCTCCAAACATGCCCAAGTTTTGCTCATCCTCAAAAACCCCCAAACCATTCAGTCCTTTCATCTTCACTATCATCCTATATCTCTTCTGCTCTTATTGGCTAAACAAAAAGAGACCATCTATAATCAGTGTCTCCACTTTCTCTTTCACTCTCTTCAACCCCTTCCGATTTGGTTTCTGACCTCATTGTTCCACTGAAACTGCTCTCCAAAGTCACCAATGATCTCTTAGTTGCCAAATCCTATGGTCCTTTCCTAAATCTCATTTTCTTTCACCTCTCTGCAGCCTCTGACATTGTTAAAGACCCTCTTCTTGATTCTCTCTTCTCTAGGTTTTCTTGATTACACTCTCTTCCAGATTTTTCTCTGACTCATCTGACTACTCCTTCCAGTCTCCTTTTGCTGTATATTCGTCCAGGTCAAAAGCCCTTAATAGTGAATGTCACACAGCACCCTTTTCTCTATTTTATTTCACTAGGTATTCTCATCAAGTCCCATGGATTCAATTATCATGTCTATCCTGATGATTCTAGAATTTACTTATCCAAACCTAATTGCTCTACTGACTTCTAGCTCGAATGTCCAACTGCCTTTCAGACATCTAGAAATGGATTTCCAATTGACATCTTAAACTCGATTTGTCCAAAGCTTTAGACTTTAGGGAAATTAATGATCTTCTCAATAAATTATTTCCCCACTAAATTATTAAGTTTCATTATCATAATTATCTAATTAAAGATTAATTCTCTTTTCCTACTAAACCAGCCCCACACCAACTACAAAATTCCTTATTACTAATTGAGAATACCACTATCCCCCCTAGTTGGCCACATTTGAAACCTAGATGGCCACCTCAGTTTTTCACTTTCCCTTTCATCCCTCATCTCCAATTTATTTCCAAGACCTGTCAGCTTCCCTTTGCACCATCTTCTGCCCTCCAAATCTGCCCCCACCCTAATGCAGGCCCTCATCACCTCCCATTTGGACTATTGCCATAGCCTGCTGGTGCGTCAGCCTGCCTGGAATCTCTCCCCATTTCAGTCCATCCTCCATTCAACCAGCACAATGATTTCCCTAAAGCCTAAAGAACAGTCCTCCCACTAAGTCAACTCCAGTGGCTCCCTGTCACTTCTAGGATCAAATACAAAACCTTCATAACCCACCCCTTCATTTTTCCAGTCTTCTTATACTTTATGCCCTGGCACATCCCATACCCTTTGCTCCAGTGACACTGGCCTTCCAGCAGGACACATCATCTGGCAGCTCCTGGCCTTGTCCTTGACTGTTCCCCATGCCTGGAATGCTCTCCCTCCTCAACTAAGCCTCCTGGCTTCTCGGTTTTCTTCAAGTCCCAATTAAAACCTTCCCTTTTACAGAAAACTTGTCCTCTCCCCTCTTCATTCTAGTATCTCCCCTCTTTTAATTATTTCCTATTTACCCCATGTCTCGAGCTTACTTGTACATATTTATTGGCTTGTGGACCACCCGTACACACACATCCACACAGATCTTGGAGGGCAGGGACCGTCCTTGGTCTCTTTTTTGGAGCCAGAGCATTTACTTTTGTTGTTGTCCATCCTTCTTTCTCAAAGAGGACCAATGATATCAGAAGGGTGATGTCTTGACTTACTAGTGAATTGAATTAAAGCAAGACAGAGCTGAGCAAAGTCATTGTAGGTGCTTAATAAAGGTTTATTTACTGACTCAGGGAAATCACAGGTTCAACCTCTATCCTTCCAGGAATCATAGCCTCAAAACTCTCTCTCTCTCTCTCTCTCTCTCTCTCTCTCTCTCTCTCTCTCTATATATATATATATATATATATATATATATATATATATATATACATATCTATATGCTTCTTTTTCCCCTTGTATACATTTCTTAGATTATTATGTTCTTTTTCAGTTATCAAGCATTTATTTTTCCCCCACCTTACTAGAAAAAAATATATAAAACCATAGCAATACTTTAAAAGCATCATCTAGCTCAACCCTAATTTTTAATAGACAATAGTGAATAAGAATAACAAATATTTAGATAGTGCAGGTATTTTGCTAAGCACTTAACAAATATTAGCTTGGGGGGGGGGGGCTTGAGATCACTTCCCATTTTTGTTTGGGGTTTTGCCTATAGGTTTTTTTTGGTTTTTTGCAAGGCAATGGGGTTAAGTGACTTGCCCAAGGTCACACACACACACACACAGACAACTACATCATTATTAAGTGTCTGAGGCTGGATTTGAACTCCAAGACTGGTGCTCTAACCACTGTACCACCTAGCTGCCCAACAAATATTTACTTATTTGATCCTCATAACAACCCTATGAGGTAAAGTGCTATTATCCCCACTTTTCAGAAGGAAAAACTAAGGCACTCAGAAGTTAAGAGATTCACTCAGGGTCATAAATTTGGTGTCTGAGGCCATATCTGAACTCAAATCTTCCTGACTCCAGACCTGGAGCTCTCTCTATTTACTCTCTCATCTTACTACCCCAAATGAGGGAAAGTCTTTACTAGGCTAGGCTAAAAACCAATAGAGCAGGGAGGCTAGGTGGCATAGTGGATAGAGCACTGGCCCTGGAGTCAGGAGTACCTGGGTTCAAATCCAGCCTCAGGCACTTAATAATTACCTAGCTGTGTGGTCTTGGGCAAGCCACTTAACCTCGTTTGCCTTGAAAAACCTAAAAACAAAAACAGAAAAAAAAACCCCAATAGAACTTTTAAAAAGAGAGAGACAAAGATGGAGACATAGAGACAGGGGATGGGGGTGTGGAGGGGGGGGGGGTTGCCTTTCTCATTCTCTGGAGTGCTTCCAGATTCTAAAAGTATATATGTCATTGTCAGCTGGATGCTTGTCAGGCTGTTACTGCTGTTGCTAGTTTGACCACCTATCCATTTGAAACTGTCCATCATATGATAATATAATCAAGAGACATCAAAGCACCATTTTTTCATTCTCTCATGGTTTTTAAAAACCCTTAAGATTTTGGCTGTGCGAGAGATGATGGAAGGGTTTTTTGTTGTTTTGGGGGGAGAGGGATGCCTTTTGTCCCTCTAGATTTGGGTCCAATAGCATTTCATATCAATAGTTACTGTTACCTAAAACATTTTGTTGTTCTCTTTTGTACAATGGTTTTATTATTATCTTGGTTAATATGAGTAAATTACCAATAATAAGAGAAATTAAAATCAAAACAACCCCAAGTTTTTACTTCATACCCTGTAAATCAGCAAAAATGATAAAAAATGGCAACAAATCAATGTTGGAGGGAATGTGACTTTGTGGATTATGTATATTTTTAAAATGGTAACAGCTTTAGAGAGAGACAGAACTGTGAGACAATAACTCTCATGTCGTTTACCAGCCTTTAGCCATCAACTTCCCATCTCTTCCCTTTGCAGGTGATATCAAAATATAGGTACAATTGACCTCAGGGGGAAGATCGCTCATAATAAAGACTCTGAGGCTTATTTGAGGGATTTGGGCAAGGCAATGGGGTTAAGTGACTTGCCCAAGATCACACAGCTAACTAAGTGCCTGAGGTCAGATTTGAACTGAGGTACTCCTGACTCCAGGGCCAGTGCTCTAGCCACTGCACTACCTAGCTGCCCCTCTGAGGATTTTTTTCAAGGGCACATGGTTCAGTGTTCTCAGAGGCGTGGATGGTGCTTTTGGGTTCATTTGATATGACAAAATTAGAAAGATCCCAAGGAGCTATTTCCAAGCTGTTTTTCATTCTTTTGTTTAGTTTCCTATGAACTGGTACATTTTATGCAATATCAATGTTCAAAATGGATGCTTGAGCAACTCAAATTGCAACTAGAATCTACCAGTTGGAAATAGAAAGTAGTAATATTTATCTGCCACTTTTCTTTGAAACCATTCCTATTAGAGGATTCTAGATTTTAGAATTCAGTTTATTTTTACAGTTTTACTCATTAAATAATTCTAAAAATAAAATTTAAAAATGTGTTTGGTTGGTACTTTAAAAATTGTTCTAACCTTAGTAAATCTTACAGGTATAGACTTCTGAGATGAAGATAACTTCATAATTTCAGTTTTCAAAAAATGTTGAGACAATGTTAGACAAGGGATACCTTGGTTATATAATGATCTTGCCATTATTTTATGCTTGAACCAGAAGAGCGAATTTTTTTTTGGATTTTTCAAGGCAAATGGAGTTAAGTGGCTTGCCCAAGGCCACACAGCTAGGTAATTATTAAGTGTCTGAGGTTAGATTTGAACTCAGGTACTCCTGACTCCAGGGCCGATGCTCTATCCACTGTGCCACCTAGCCACCCCAGAAGAGAGATTTTTCAAATATGTTCTTATTGATTTTTTTACATCATCCCAATTATCTCCAGGATTCATCTTCCTCCTCCCAGACATATAACAAATAGTACTTTTTAAAGAGAAAAAAAAGTCATCAGAAAAGTCTGACGTGTAAAATGTATCATATCTGTGGACTTCTCAAAAATGGGTGAGTTGGAGGATCTTCTCATAATTTATTACATTTATGGCTTTATTTTTTGACATGTGGTTATTCCTTCCATTATATTGTTGTAGTCACCATGTAAATTGTATTTTTTTTTTATTCTACTCACTTCACTCTGCATCAGTTTATGTAGATTTTTCTAGTCTTCTCTGCATTTATCACACATTCATGTCTTATAGTGAAGTAATATTACTTTACAAATTGTTGAGTCATTCCCAATGAATGGGAATCTCTTTTGTTTCCAAGTCTTTGCTATCCCAGAAAGTGCTGCTATAAATATTTTGGTGTATGTATTTCGGTTCTTTTTTCTTATCAATGATATCCATGAGGTATAAGCACAGTTTTGGAGTCTCCAGTTCCAAAGATAAGAACATACTTTGCATGATTCCAAATCATTTTTTCCAAAACCATTGTACTATTGCAAAGCTCCACCAACAATGTATAAGTATGCCTATCTTCCCACAAACCCTCCAACACTGATTTGTTGCCATTTTTTATCATTTTTGCTGATTTACAGGGTATGAGGTGAGCACTTTTTTAAAAATTGTTTTAGGGTTTTTGCAAGGCAAGTTGGGTTAAGTGGCTTGCACAAGGCCACACAGCTAGGTAATTATTAAGTGACTGAGGTACTCCTGACTCCAAGGCCGGTGCTCTTTCCACTGCACCACCTAGCTGCCCCTTTGAAGCATTTTTAAGAATTTTTATTTATTTTGAATTTTACAATTTTCCCCCTAACCTCACTTCCCATCCCCCACCCCCCCACCCAGAAAGCAATCTGTTAGTCTCTATGTTGTTTCCATGGTATACATTGGTCTTAATTGAATGTGATGAGAGAGAGAGATCATATCCTTAAGAAAAAAAATAAAATAAAAGAGATAGCAAAATTACACACTAAGTTTTTTTTAATTATTATTAAAGGTCTTTGGTCTTTCTTCAAACTTCACAATTCTTTCTCTGGAGACAGATGGTACTCTCCATCGCAGATACCTCAAAATTGTCCCTGATGGTGGAATGAGCAAGTCCATTAAGATTGATCATCAACCCCATGTTGCTGTTAGGGTGTACAATGTCCTTCTGATTCTGCTCATCTCACTCATCATCAATTCATGCAAATCCCTCCAGGCTTCCCTGAATTCCCATCCCTGGTTTCTAATAGAACAATAGTTTTCCATGATATACATATATCACAGTTTGCTAAGCCATTCCCCAATGGAAGGACATTGACTTGATTTCCAATTCTTTGCCACCACAAACAGGGCTGCTATAAACATTTTTGTACAAGTGAGGTTTTTACCCTTTTTCCTCATCTCTTCAGGGTATAGACCCAGTAGTGGTATTGCTGGATCAAAGGATATGCACAGTTTTGTTGCTCTTTGGGCATTATTCAAAATTGCTCTCCAGAAAGGCTGAATGAGTTCACAGCTCCACCAACAGTGTAATTAGTGTCCCAGATTTCCCACATCCCTTCCAACATTGATCACTGCCTTTCTGGTCGTATTGGCCAGTCTGAGAAGTGTGAGGTGATACCTCAGAGATGCTTTAATTTGCATTTCTCTAATGAGTAATGATTTAGAGCCATTTTTCATATGACTGTGGATTGCTTTGATTTCCTCATCTGTAAATTGCCTTTGCATATCCTTTGGCCATTTGTCAGTTGGGGAATGGATTGGTTTTTTTGTTGTTGTTGTTTTGGGTTGTTTTTTTTTTTTTTTAGTTTTTGCAAGGCAATGGTGTTAAGTGGCTTGCCCAAGGCCACACAGCTAGGTAATTATTAAGTATTTGAGGCCAGATTTGAACAGGGCCGGTACTCTATCCACTGTGCCACCTAGTCGCCCCCATAAAAGCTTTTTCATTTAATGTAATCGATATTATCTAGTTTGTTTTTAACGTTATTCTTCATCTCTTCCTTGGTCATAAAATGCTTCCCTTTCCATAGAACTGACAGGTAAACTATTCCTTTATCTCCTAGTTTGATTATAATATTTTTTTATATCTAAATCCTGTATCCATTTGGATCTTATCTTGGTATAGGGTGTCAGGTGTTGGTCTAATCCAAGTTTCTTTCATACTAACTTCCAATTTTCCCAGCGGTTTTTAGCGGAGAGAGTTTTTATCCCAATAGCTAGACTCTTTGGGTTTATCAAACAGCAGATTACTATAATCATTTCCTGCTATTGCATCTAGTCCATTCCACTGATCCACCACTCTATTCCTTAGCCAATATCAGACAGTTTGAAGTATTTTTTCATGTGATTTTGAAACTTCTTTTGAGAACTGTTTTAGATCCTTTCACCACTTATCTATTGGGGAAAGGTATTTGTCTTATATTTATTAATCATTTATGTCTTGATATTCAAACCTTTATCAGAGAAATTTGACACAAAGATTTTTCTCCCATTCAAGAAAATTTTTTATCTTTTTTTGTTGCAAGGCAAATGGGGTTGAGTGACTTGCCCAAGGCCACACAGCTAGGTCATTATGAAGTGTCTGAGACCAGATTTGAACCCTGACTCCAGGGCCAGTGCTCTATCCACTGTACCACCTAGCCACCCCTCAAGAAGATTTTTTAAAGAAAAATTTAAGCTTCCTACAGGAATAAGTCTGAAAAAATGAATTGTATGAGAGTTATGCCACCTATAAACTTTCTACCAAAAATATAGTACAATCTGCCTCCCTTCTAATCACTTTTTAATTGACTTAAAAAAAATAAAGTCACTGGAGTGTGACCACACTAAATCAGTGAAAGTACTATAATAAGCACTAATGAGTTATATTAGAGGGAAAAGACAGCACTTTGGATATCTCCATAGCTTTTGACTCAGAGATCCACTAATGGGTATATCCCCCAAAGAGGTCAAAGTCAGAAGGAAAGGTGTCATAAATATCAAAATATTTGTTGCAATACTTTTTGGGGAAGCAAAAATTCAGAAATAGCATCAATGCCCATCAGTTGGGAAATGACTAGATAAAATGATGGTACATGAAAATAATCAAATGTTATTATATCATAAGAAATAATGAACATGAAAATTCAGAGAAGTGTAGGAAAACATATGAAGTGATGCCTAGAAGAATAAACAGAAAGAGGGAAATAGTGTACACAATGACTACAACAATTTAAACAGAAAGAACAAAACTGAATGCTATGTAATTATAGCAACCAAGCTTGGACAAGGAGAAGAATAGAAAAAAATAAAACATTTCTCTCTACTCTTTGTGGGGGTGGAGTGAAGTTTGCCAGACTATGGGTGAGGAATGTTCCTTTTACTAGCAGACATGATTGAAATGTCTACTGGTTTTGCTAAATTGCTCTTTTTTTCTCCTTTTAAAAATCTTTTAAAAAAGTTAAAAGGGTAACTGAGGTCAAGTAAATAGGGGCAGGAGAAGGTAAGGTTTATGGGATCAAAGAGAGATATACAATCCCAAGAGTCTTAGTGTACATTTACTCTTTAAAAGCTTAAGATTGCACTAAAACATTTAGAATATTCAGTATTTGAAAATATATAAAAATAAAAGATAGCAACTAAAATTAGATTTTTTAAAAAAAAAGTAAATTTAAGTTTCCTTTTCTTTCAAAAAGGCTACAACTTACATATCATCTAAATTCTAGAATCATGGGTTCTAGATCTAGAAAAGACCCCAAAGCCTAATCTAATACTCATTTGGATAGAGGAGGGAACTTAAAGCTCAGATAAAGGAAATGACTTTCCCAATGTCAACACAGGTAGTAAGTGACTGAACCAATACTGGAACCCTCTCTTCCATATCTAACGTTCTTTTCTCACAATGCACTGTGATAGCTGAACACTGCTTTTTTTCTTGGCAGTGTCCATGGTCTATGACTCATTTTTCATCCTTCCCAACACCCCTTCTGGAGAGAAATGGAACCATTCATAGGATTAGCACAACCATTACCATATCCCAAAGCTACTTTCTCTTCTTTTGCATATGGACTCTAGAGTGGTTGTTTTACCTTTTGGGGTAAATGGGAAGGGGAATTCCTCTTGTTTTTAGTTTGTTCTGGCGTCTTTTTGTTTTGCTTTAGGATGCTCTAGTCTGACATTTGACAGGAACACAAAATACTAAGTGTTGAGTTCTAGCAAATAGAAAAGGGGAAATAAAACAACTCTTGAAATTTTTTATTTTATAATAATGGTTTGATTTTTTTTTAATTTAGAAGCAGCTAATGGAGTGATGAATAGAAGACTAGAACTGGAGACAGAAAGACCAGAATTCAAATCCAACCTCAGTATCTTATTAGCTCTATGATCCTGGGCAAGTCATTTAGCTTATGTTTGTCTTGGTTTTCTTAGCTCACTTGGTTGCCAGGAGGATCAAATGATAATATTTGTAAAGTCGTAGGCAATATAGAAATGTTCATTCACTTCCCCATCTTTGGAGGGAATCTTTTTTTTTTTTTTTGCAAGGTAAACAACGGGGTTAAGTGGCTTGCCCAAGGCCACACAGCTAGGTCATTATTAAGTGTCTGAGACCGGATTTGAACCCAGGTACTCCTGACTCCAGGGCGGGTGCTTTATCCACTAGGCCACCTAGCCGCCCAGGGAATCTTTTTTTTTCAAAGTCTGTCACCCTCTTTTGTCCAGTTACCTTATCACTGGTTGTGTATTTTTTTTTTTTTTGCTTTGATGCAAATGATGTTGTAAATCTATTTCATCAGATTAAATTGAAGATTATTTAAAAAGTAAAAAGGAGGGAGGGTGGGGCAGCTACGTAGTACAGTAGATAAAGCACCAACCCTGGAGACAGGAGGACCTGAGTTCAAATCCGGTCTCAGGCACTTCATAAATACCTAGCTGTTGTGACTTTGGGCAAGTCACTTAACCCCAATGCCTTGCAAAAACAGAAAGAAAGAAAGAAAGAAAGAAAGAAAGAAAGAAAGAAAGAAAGAAAGAAAGAAAGAAAGAAAGAAAGAAAGAAAGGAAGGAAGGAAGGAAGGAAGGAAGGAAGGAAGGAAGGAAGGAAGGAAGGAAGGAAGGAAGGAAGGAAGGAAGAAAGAAAAAGGAGGGAAAAGAATAAGTCTTGCTCCTGAAATGTGAAAAAGAAGCATCAAACCTAGAACTCAAGATGCAAGAATGCTTTGGTCCATCTATGGTCTGCTCAACTGCCATTGAAATGACCTAGGATTAGCTAATGAAGGTCACAACATAGAACTAGGGTCCCTCTTCTAAAAGTGAAAGCCCCTTAAATATTTTACTATTGTGCTAGGCACTGTGTATGAAAGAAGAAAATATATTCATTAAAAATAATTTGGTTTTTTTAAAAAGTAAACTTTTTTTTGTTCTTGAAAGGCTTTATCTTCTATTTTGTCTAAAACATACGGAGCCAGTTGAAATGAACTTGCAGTGTGAGACATAGGTGGAAGGCATGTGCAGCTGATCTAATAACCTGATTCTAGAGAAGAAATAAGATACCCATCAGAATCTTTTATTTAGTAACATGGAGAGGCAATGGGATATAGTGGATTGGGTACTGGATTCAGGAACTAGATTCAAATCCTACCTCTGACACCTCTCAGCTATGTGACTGAGCAAATTATTTCATGTCTAAGCCTCAGTTTTCTCATCTGTAAAATGGGGATAATGCCTGTAGTCTCTAACTTCTGGAGTTGTCATGAGGCTCAAATGAGATAATATAATAGAAAATATTTGGCAAACTTTCAAATTCTCTAAAAATGGCAGTTACTATCATCAAGGTCTCTAAGGCCCACCCAGTTATCCAGTCACTGGACCTGGTTTTGACAGCCCTTTAGAGGCTGGCATAATGATATTGATTAGTGTTATATGAATTCTATGCTGACCACTTGGCATTAGATTAAAACTGCAATATGCTCCAGTTTTGTAAAGCCTGATGCTTTGATATCCTTTTGGGAATGCTTTCCAAAAACCTCAGCCAATGTTATCCTTTTAAGTTGTGATTCTGTCTCTGACCTTGATGCACCTCTCTTAGGAGCCTTAATATTCTTCCCTGTAAAATGAGGAAGTTGAACTGGAAGGTCCCTTCCAAATCTTACACTCTGTTAGTCTTCTATGCAAATGGATCTGGAATTACATCTATATTGGTACTTCATCCAATGACATCAATGTCAGCTCATCCATATCTGGCCCATCCTGTGCCTCTGTTGCCCAAAGTTCAACACAGGGAATCAATCAAATGGTTCAGGGGCTTTACTCAATGACACCAGTAGAGTACCTGAGTTCAAAACCGGCCTCAGACACTTAATAATTACCTAGCTGTGTGGCCTTGGCCAAGCCACTTAACCCCATTGCCTTGAAAAACCAAAAAAAAAGTTGCAATGAGAGCAACTAGGTAGAGCAGTGGATAGAGCACTGGCCCTGGAGTCAGGAGAACCTGAGTTCAAATCAGATCTCAAACATTTAATAATTTTCTAGCTGTGTGATCTTGAGCAAGGCACATTGTGCCGCATTGTCTTAAATAAATAATAATTCATATAATAATTATATATATAATTTATATATAATAAATAATAAAACCTCATTGTCTTAAATAAATAATAGTTTTTAAAAGTTGCAGTGAGATCTGTTTTAGAGAATACCATCTGTATCCAGAGAAATAACTGTGAAGTTTAAATGAAAATCAAAGATTATTATCTTCAATTTTTAAAAAGTTGTCTTAAAGGGGCGGCTAGGTGGAGGAGTGGATATAGCATCGGCCCTGGAGTCAGGAGAACCTGAGTTCAAATTCAACCTCAGACACTTAATAATTGCCTAGCTGTGTGGCCTTGGGCAAGCACTTAACCCCATTGTCTTGCAAAAAAAAAGTTGTTTTATGTATTATATAACTTTGCTATCTCTAATGTTTTCTTTTTTCCTTTTTTAATGAATTAATTTATTTTGGAATTTTACAATTTCCCCCCTAATTTCGCTTCCCTCCCCCTACCCCCACAGAAGAAGGCAATATTTACATTGTTTCCACAGTATACACTGATCTAAGTTGAATATGTTGAGAGAGAAATCATATCTTTAAAGAAAGAAAGAAAATATAAGAGATAGCAAAATTACATAATAAGATAACAGGTTTTTTAAAATTAAAGGTAATAGTCTTGGATCTTTGTTCAAACTCCACAATTCTTTCTCTGGATACAGATGGTATTCTCCATTGCAGACAGCCCCAAAATTGTCCCTGATTGTTGCAGTGATGGAATGAGCAAGTCCATTAGGGTTGATCATCACTGCCATGTTGCTGTTAGGGTGTACAGTGTTCTGATTCTACTCATCTCACTCAACATCAGTTCATGCAAATCCCTTCAGGCTTTTCTGAATTCCCATCCCTCCTGGTTTCTAATAGAACAATAGTGTTCTATGACATACATATACCACAGTTTGCTAAGCCACTCCCCAATTGAAGGACATTCACTCAATTTCCAACTCTGCCACCACAAACAGGGCTGCTATGAATATTTTTGTACAAGAGATATTTTTACCCTTTTTCACGATCTCTTCAGGGTACAGACCCAGTAGTGGTGTTGCTGGATCAAAAGGTATGCACATTTTTATTGCCCTTTGGGTGTAATTCCAAATTGCTCTCCAGAAAGGTTGGATGAGTTCACAGCTCCTAATATTTTCTCTCTTCATTAAGGAACACATTCAGTTTTGATCTATGCATATCATAGAAACAATGTAAAGACTATCAGATTACCTTCTGTTGAGGGGAGGGGGGAAATTATAAAATTCTAAACCTTGCAAAAATGATTGGTAGAAACTATTAGTGTATATAATTGCAAAAGAAATCAAATATTTATATAATTTTTTAAAGGTTGCAATGACAGGTGCAGCTAGGAGGCACAATGGATAGAGCACCGGCCCTGGAGTCAGGAAGGCCTGAGTTCAAATCAGACCTCAGACACTTCATAATTACCTAGGATGTGACCTTGGGTAAGTCACTTAACTCCATTACCTAAAATAAATAAAAAACATTTTAAAAAAAGAAAGTAACATTTACAACTTATTGTATATGTATTTTTAAAAGCATGTGGAATAGGATGAAAATTCACAATTTCAGGATGAATCTTTTTGTGTTCTGCTGAGTGTATGGAAATGTCATTTTTGTTGTTCAAGTTCAGAACTTTAAATACAAATTAGAAAAGGAAAGAAAAAATAAAATAATGGCTGATCTTATTTGACTTTTATGTAATTAGCCTAGAAAGTAATAGAAATGTGCCTGGTGGGTATGAGAAGAAGAAGGCATGTTGGCAATCAATAACAGAGAAAGAAGAAGAACTTTGACGATTATCATCAGAAATATATATATATATATATAACCAGACAAAGCAGTAAACTAGTTATGTAGCCAGAGTCAGGGATAACTAATAGCCAATTCATAAGCTCCATTGGTACTTGAACAATGTTGAGAGGTCCAAAGGAAGGCTCTTAGCAAATTGAACTGCCTATGGAGGCTGGCCCAGAGGACATTTGTGCAAGGAATTGCACAGGATGAGAAGGTATAGATGTGTTACAGTCTATACCATTGGGGGAAAAACAACACTTTTGAATAGCTTCATTAAAATATCAGAATCATTCGCCCACTTTCTCATCTCCATATATCTGATCAAACATGTACATAGATTGTGGACTGGGTGAAAACATACCTTCTGGGTGTATTACCACTGATCTTTTTCTCTCTCTTTCAGATAGGAAGGAAGCAAATATTATTTTGTGTCAGGCCCTGTGTGGAGTGCTTTAGAAATATTATCTCATTTGATCCTCACATCAACCTTGGGAGGTAGTGTTATTACTATCTCCATTTTATAGTTAAGAGAACTGCAGCAATAGAGGCTAAATGATCTGCATAAGTCACAGAGCTAGTGAAGTATCTTTTGGCATATTCAAACTCAGTTCCTCCTGACTCAGGGTTCATGGTTCTATTCACTGCCTCAGGGCAAGGGCCATCTCTAGGGTGTTCCCACATACCCAGCCCATGCTCTAGGCACACCTCTGTGTATGATATGTGCATAAAAATATGTACACAAATATTGAAGAATGGCCAAACCAATTGTGGTCCATGGATATACTGGAATATTGTTGTGCTATGAGAAATCATGATTGTGAAGAATACAGAGACCATGAGCAGACTTTTGTAAACTGATGCAGAGTGAAGTTATCAAAACCATAAATACAACATATATAATGAGTACAATATTCATGAAAAGAAAAGCAACAAAACAAATGAAATTTGCTGCTACAAGATTAAAATGCCCAATCTTAGTCCCAAAAAAGAGAGGAGAAAATACTTTTCTTCTTTCTTGACAAAAGTGGAGAACTATGTGTATATAATGTGTAAATAACATCATTTTTTCGACATATTGGTTTGCTCTGAGCGACTTTTTTTCCCTCTTATTCTTTGGTAGAAGGGGTAATTTTGTAGGAAAGAGAGGTGATTAGGAATCCATTACAAAATGAAACTAATGTAAAAACAAAGAATATCAATAAAAAAAAATTTAGAGTGTGGCTAGTAGTGCAGTGGATAGAGCACCAGCCCTAGAATCAGGAGGACTTGAGTTCAAATTCAGTCTCAGACACTTAATAATTACCTAGATGTGTGACCTTGGACAAGTCACTTAACCCCAATGCCTTGCAAAACCCAAAAAATTTAGTTGGATTTCTACCTCATATTTTATTTCAAAATAAAATACTATGTAAATGTACTTGAATGCAATTTGCTCCTCTTTGCTTTCTGGAAAGATAGGAAAACAGGGCCCAGTTAATAGTTCTTTCTTACCCAAAAGGGTAAATGAATACTCTTTTCAGAGACCCAGCAACAAATGCCAATAATATTCAAGAAACAGGTTGCGAAGTTCCTTTCATTGCATCTCCCTTTGAGATCAAACAGTGCATTAAATCAAAGCTATCAACTCATTCTTTGGCTTCTTTCCTGGACTGTCAGAAAGGGAGTCGGTAGATGAGCTATTTCCTTTTTAGGGTACACACTAGTCTCAGGAGTCTCATTCCTTCAGATAACTTTCCCAATGTAGAAATTTAATCCTGGCAGGATTTAAGAGAAAACTCCAAGTATGCTCACCTGCCACTGTTCCAAATGTTATAATAGAGGAGGGGGGTAGGATTAGGGGATGGGATAGTAATATCTAGCTAAAGTGTAACCACTGCAAATCCAAAAACTGGTGGTGGCTAAAATTGGAAGCAAACCAACCTTATTGGGTGGGCTCTCATGAGAGACCTGACAATTGCATTCACTATTTGAGAAAGCCACATATTGAAAAGGCAATAAGGTCTTCCCAATTCTGCCGTCCCATCTCTACAAGGCAATGAGCAATGACACAAGGGTGAAGGTTGGTTCTTGTCCTTCCCTTCTTAAAACTTTCCAAAGAAGTTGACTACCAGATTTCCTGATAATATAAATTAGTAGTCAAGATAACATATGTAAAATGTTTTATAAACAATAAAACATTATAAAAATGCTTACTAATTAACTCTTCTCCTGATATTCTTATAGGCTATCCTTTTTACAAAACTGAATCTGTCATAGGCTCTTAGATCTAGGGCTGGAAGGGATCTCAGAAGCCATGGGGTCCAATCATCTCATTTTAAAGAGAATGAAAATGAGGCCTGCAGAAGGGAAGGGACCTGTCCAAGGTTACAGAGGGGATCATACAATGGGAAAAGACCTCAGAGGCCATCTAGGCCAATCCTTTACCTTTCAGAAGAGGAAATTGAGACCTAGAGAAGGGAATGAACCTGCCCAAAATCAAACAGGAAGAGGCAGAAGCAGAAGAACACAAAAAGATTCATCCTGAAATTGTGAATTTTCATTCTATTCTACATGCTTTTAAAAATACATACACAATAAATTCTAAACTCTTCCTGCTATACCATGATTTCTGTATAGTCCTTTAAGGATTATTATACAGGAGGGCTAGGTGACACAGTGGATAGAGCACTGGCCTTGGAGTCCAGACCAGAGTTTGAATCTGGTCTCAGACAACTAACACATTCTAGCTATATGACCTTGACCAAGTCACTTCAGCCTGATTGCATCTCATCCAGAACAATCTCCAGTTATCCCGATCCATATCTGGTCACTGGACCCAGATGGCTCTGGAGGAGAAAGTGAGCCTAGTGACTTAGCACAGCCCCGCCCCCCAATCCAATTCATGTCCTAGTGATGACATCACCTACCTGATGGTATGATCTTTGAGAATGAAGGACAAACATTATTATTACTCTGTTATAACATACAGAGCTAGAGATAAACATGAACTCCAAATTATGAAGCTAAATTAAAAAAAATTAAAAAGATCAAGGCCAAGTTGATTCCTGTCCATAGCAGGACCCATTGTCACCCTGATGATACACTAACTTAGGAGGAACCCTGATGCATGTAGCAGCCAATATTAGTCCTGGCTTTTGTTTTTCTTAGATTGAGCCTATATGACCTTCTTTAAAGAAAAGTTCAGAAGATATTTCTTGGCCTTTTCCCTTCTACTCATTGAATACAATGGTAGAGAAGTACTATCAAGGAGGTTACAAGACCCAACTAAGGGGAACATTGGACAGAGTGAAAAATGTGGACTTAGAAAGAACTGAGTTCAAATTCTATCTCAGAACATTTACTATCTGCATAACCTTGGGGCAAGCCACCTCACTTCTGCCTCAGTTTGCTCACCTGTAAAATGAAGATAATAGTAATAATAGAACTTAACCTCCTGGTATTGTTGTGAGGATCAAATGAGAAAACTTTTTAAAGGGCTTTGAAAACCTTCAAGCCTATATAAATCCTAGCTATTAGTTATTAATTTGGATGACCAGTTCTGTGTCTCTACTGCCAGAGGACAAAAAATGACTAGAAAGAAACCAATAAGAAGCCAAGTTTTCATTTATATTTTTTTCTCAGAGAAGTCAATGCAACAATGCCTATATTGGGGTCAAGGCAGTTTTATGCAGAAATGTAGGAACACAGGCTATTATAATGGCCCCGCCACCTGGATACAGTCTCAGGAGCTGGCATGCTGCCCTGAGAGATAAGGTGCGCTGGAGTCCTTGGGAGCTGATCTTTCCACCCCACAGCCCAAGGGCACAGGACACAGCTGTGTTTTACCACCTCCCCCCTAACATACCCCCTTATCCTGTAACACAAGTGCTGCACGTAGACCTGCTTGCATTCCCCATTCCCTCATTTTTCTTTGTTCTACCCTGGAAGACCTAACAGTATATATGTAGAAGCTAAGCAGTAATAAAATTGAGCTTGAGGCATAAGGCAGTGTGTTTTGACTCCTTATTCTCAGCTCCCCTCCAGGAGGGAGGTCGTCGCTGATAGGACCCCAAGATGAAGCAAGCCGCAACACAGAAACAAAGAAAAGGATTCACAATATTCCATAACTAATTCAGCCCAACAAAGAAAGGACTCATAGTGGGCTTCTGCCTCTTCAATGAGTGGCCCTTTCAACAAGGTCATATAGCAGACCCCTAAATTCTTTGGGTTCCCCTTGGAAGGAAAGGAATTTTTGACTTTCAGATAAGAGAAATTATGTGAGGGCTTGTACTCCCCCAGAAGGAAAGCAATTTGGGGCAAACATACTGAAGGTGGTGGAATTCAGAAACAAAACAATGGGGAAAAGGGGGGGGAATACAAACAGGGAAGATAACATGGAAAGCAATAAAGAGTTAGTAATTATAATTTTGAATGTGAATGGGATGAACTCTCCCTCAAAATATAAGCGAATAACAGAGTGGATTAAAAACCAGAATCCTAATATTCTGTTTACAAGAAACTCATCTGAGAGATACACATAGAATTAAAGGTAAAAGGTTGAAGCAAAATATATTTTGCTTCAGCTGAAGTGAAAAAAGCAGGGGTAGCAATCCTTATCTCAGACAAAGCAGCTGCAAAAAGAGATATTATTTAAAGAGATAAGGAAGGAAACTACATCCTCCTAAAAGGTACCATAGACAATAAAGTTATTTCAATACTAAATATATATGCACCCAGTTGTATAGCATCCAAATTCTTAGAGGAGAAGTTGAAGGAGTTACAGGAAGAGAAAGACAACAAAACTCTACTAGTGGGAGACAACCTCCCACTCTCAGATTTAGATAAATCTAACTATAAAATAAACAAGAAGGAAGTTAAGGAGGTAAATAGATTGTTAGAAAATCTAGACATGATAGACTTATGGAGGAAATTGAATGTGGATAAAAAGGAATATACTTTCTTTTCTGTGGGACATGGCACTTACACAAAAATTGACCATGTACTAGAGCATAAAAACCTAATAATCAATTGCAGAAAGGCAGAAATAGTGAATACATCTTTCTCAGATCACAATTCAATAAAATCATTTGCAATATTGGGCCAGGGAGATAAAGACCCAAAACTAATTGGAAACTGAATAACCTCATTTTAAAGAATGAGTGGATCAAAAACAAAATAGGGGAAGATGGAACTCTGCCTAACTCTTTCTATGACACCAATATGGTGCTGATACCTAAACCAGGAAGAGTTAAAACAGAGAAAGAAAATTATAGACCTATCTCCTTGATGAATATAGATGCAAAAATCTTAAAATCTTAGCAAAATGATTACAAGTTATCACTAGGATAATACATTAAGACCTAGTAGGATTTATCCCAGGAATGCAGTGTTGGTTCGTTATTAGGAAAACTGTCAGTATAATTAATTATATCAATAGCAAACCTATCAGAAATCACATGATTGTATCAATAGATGCTGAAAAAGCTTTTGATAAGATACAGCACCGATTCCTACTAAAAACACTAGAGAGTATAGGAATAAATGGACTATTCTTTAGAATAATAAGCAGTATCCACTGTACATCCTAACAGCAACATGCAGGTGATGATCATCCTTGATGGACTTGCTCATTCCATCAGTGCAACTATCAGGGACAATTTTTGGCTGTCTGAAATAGAGAATACCATCTGTATCCAGATAAAGACTCATGGAGTTTGAACAAAGTTCAAGGACTATTCCCTTTAATTTAGGAAATTTAGGAAAAATTTAGGAAAAAACTGATATCTTATTGTCTAATCTTGTTATCTCATACTTTTTGTTTCTTCCTTAAGGATATGATTTCTCTCTCATCACACTCAATTTGGATCAATGTACAACATGGAAACAATGTAAAGACTGACAAATTGCTTTCTGGGGGGGGGGGTTGCAGCTTGCTTCACCTTGGGGCCCTAACAGTGACGACCTCCCTCCCAGAGGGGAGCTGAGAATAAGGAGTCAAGCCACACTGCCTTAAGCCTCAAGCTCAATTTTATTACTCATTAGCTTCTACATATATACTGTTAGGTCTATGGGGTAGAACAAAGAAAATGAGGGAATGGGGGGATGTGCCAAGCAGGGTCTGCATGTAGCACTTGCGTTACAGGATAAGGGGGTACATTAAGGGGGCAGTAGTAAAACACAGCTGTGTCCTATGCCCTTGGACCATGCAGCAGAATGACCAGCTCCCAAGGACTCCGGCGCACCTTATCTCTCAGGGCAGCATGCCAGCTCCTGCCAGGTGGCGGTCCATTAGAATAGCCTGTGTTTGGGGTGGCTAGGTGGCGTAGTGGATAAAGCACCGGCCTTGGAGTCAGGAGTACCTGGGTTCAAATACAGTCTCAGACACTTAATAATGACCTAGCTGTGTGGCCTTGGGCAACCTTAAAAAAAAAAAAAGAATAGCCTGTGTTCCCACAGGGGTGGGGGGAGGGAAGTAAGATGGGGGAAAAATTGTAAAACTCAAAATAAATAAAATCTTTAATTAAAAAAATGAGAAACTTAGTGATACTAACTGTTTGTATTCCTGCATGGGAAGAAGATATTGATAACTCATATGAACTTTCCCATTTATAAGAGCAGCTAGAAGGAGCATATATAGACAGGGCACAGGAAGGAGCAGAATGTAATGGTATAATATAGTAAAAAGATAGAGTCAATGGGTGATAAAGGAAAGTACTGGGAGGAAGGAAAAGGATTTGAAGAAGAAGCTAAGAAATTTCACATAAGAATCAAGAAAAAGCTTTTTCAATGGAGTGGAAAGGGGGAAGGCAAGGGGGAATGAGTGAGCCTTCATTCTCATCAGAAATGGATCAGAAATGCTGTATCTTATCAAAAGCTTTTTCAGCATCTATACACCCTTAATAGGGTGAGGAAATCTATCTTACCCTAGAGGAAAAATGAGAAGAAAGGGACAGGATGAGGGGGGATGGGGGGAGGGAAGGGGGGGGAATAGGTGATAGAAGAGAGGAAAGATCAAGGGAAAGGGTACTCAGATACAGCACACTTTTGGACAGGACCCGGATGAAAGGCAAGACAGAACAGAATAAATGAGAGTGGGGAGAAATAGAGTGGAGGAACAGCTAGTAATAGCAACTGAGGGAAAAATATTGAAGCAACTTCTCTGGTTGACTTATGATAAAGAAAGCAACTCATCCCAGAGACAGAGCCACTGGAATCTGAACACAGACTGAAGTACAATTTTTTTTTCTCTTTCTCTATTCTTGAGGTTTCTCATTTTATTGGGGGGGGGTTATGTATACTCTTATGTTTACTCTTATAGCACATTCAATTTACATCAATGTATGGCATGGAAACAATGTAGAGACTGTCAGATAGCGTTCTGTGGGGGGGGAGTAAAAATTGAGGAATTCAGAGCCTTGTAAAAAATGATGGGTACATAGTACTATTGTATATAATTGGAAAACAAATAAAATGTTAAAAAAAAACAAAGTAACCTCAGACAATATAAAATACCTGGGAGTCTACTTGCCAAGGCAGACTAGAAACTTTTTGAAAACAATTCCAAAACACTTCTCACACAAATAAAATCAGATTTAAATAACTAGGCAAATGTCAACTGTTCATGGATAGGTAGAGCTAATATAATAAAAATGACAATTCTACCCAAATTAAACTACTTGTGTAGTGACCTACCAATCAAAATTCCAAAAAATTACTTTAAGGAGTTATAACTAATTGTAAGTAAATTCATATGGAGAAATAAAAACACGGGAATCTCTGGAGATTTAATGGAAAAAAATGCAAAAAGAAGGTGGCTTAGCCCTACCAGATCTAAAATTATATTATAAAACATCAGTCACCAAAACTGTCTGGGATTGGCTAAGGAATAGAGTGGTACAGTGGAATAGACTAGGTTCAATAGCAGGAAATGATTATAGTAAACTACTGTTTGATAAACCTAAAGAGTTTTGCTATTGGGATAAAAACTCTCTCTTTGATAAAAACTGTTGGGAAAATTGGAAGTTAGCATGGAAGAAATTTAGATTAGACCAGTACCTCACCCTATACCAAGATAAGATCCAAATGAATACATGATTTAGACATAAAAAACAATATTATAAGCAAACTAGAAGATCAACGAATAGTTTACCTGTCAGTTCTATGGAAAAGGAAGCAGTTTATGACCAAGGAAGAGATGGAGAGCATCACTAAAAACAAACTAGATGATTTCGCTTACATTAAATTAAAAAGCTTTTGCACAGACAAATCCACTGTAACCAAGATCAAAAGAAATGTAGTAAACTGGGAAACAATCTTTACAACTAGTATTTCTGACAAAGGACTCATCTCTAAAATATGCAGAGAACTGAGTCAATTTTTTTTAAAAAAAGTAATTCTCCAATTGATAAATGGTCAAAGGATATGCAAAGGCAAATTACAGATGAGGAAATCAAAGCAATCCATAGTCATATGAAAAATTGCTCCAAATCATTACTTATTGGAGAAATGCAAATTAAAGCATCTCTGATGTACCTCCTCACACCTCTCAGACTGACCAATATGACCAGAAAGGACAATGATCAATGTTGGAAGGGATGTGGGAAATCTGGGACATTAATACATTGTTGGTGGAGCTGTGAACTCATCCAACCTTTCTGGAGAGCAATTTGTAATAACGTCTAAAGGACAACAAAACAGTGCATACCATTTGCTCCAGCATTACCACTACTGGGTCTATACACCAAAGAGATGATGAAAAAGGGTAAAAACATCACCGGTACAAAAATATTCATAGCAACCCTGTTTGTGGTGGCAAAGAATTGAACATCAAGTAAATGCCCATCAGTTGGGAAATGGCTTAATAAACTGTGGTGTATGTGAAACACATATGGAACACATGTGGAACACATGGAATGCTACTGATCCATTAGAATTCAGGAAGGATGGGAATTCAGGGAAGCCTGGAGGGATTTGCATGAACTGGTGCTGAGCAAGATGAGAAGAATCAGAAAAAACATTGTGCACCCTAACAGCATCATGGGGGTGATGATCAACCTTGATGGACTTGCTCATTCCATCAGTGCAACAATCAAGGACAATTTGGGGCTATCTGCAACAGAGAATACCATCTGTATCCAGAGAAAGAATTGTAGAGTTTGAACAAAGGACTATTACCTTTAATTTAGAAAAAAAACTGACATCTTATTATGTAATTTTGCTATCTACTTTATTTGTCTTCCTTAAGGATATGATTTTTCTCTCATCACATTCAATTCGGATCAATGTATACCATGGAAACAATGATGTAAAGACTGGCAAAATGCCTTCTGTGGGGGGTGGGGAGAGAGAAGCAAAATTAGGTGAAAAATTGTAAAACTTAAAATAAATAAAATCCTTAAAAGGGGAAAAAAAATAAAGTGTCTCTGGATTTCCCAGGGGACTCCAGACCTCATTGGAGAAACACTATTCTAGAATAATCTAGGACTTTGATTTAAAAAAAAATAAACTAGATGGGGTGGCTAGGTGGCGTAGTGGATAAAGCACTGGCTTTGGAGTCAGGAGTACCTGGGTTCAAATCCGGTCTCAGACACTTAATAATTACTTAGCTGTGTGGCCTTGGGCAAGCCACTTAACCCCGTTTGCCTTGCAAAAACCTAAAAAAAAATAAAAAACTAGATAATTTTGCTTACATTTAATTAAAAAGCATTTGCACAGACCAAGCATATGATTTCTCTTTCATCACATTCAACTTAGATCAATGCATACTATGGGAATGATGTAAAGACTACCAAACTGCCTTCTGTGGGGGGTGGGGGGAGGGAAGCAAGATGGGGGGGGGGATTGTAAAACTCAAAATAAATAAAACATTTCTAAAATTAAAGAAAGGAAAGAGATTTAAAGCTACTAGATAGTATAGCCCCTTCCCATAATGGAGCAAAATCCAAGGTTCCTCAGTCTCCCATATTGTAGTTTTAGTCCCTTGTCACTGTTCCTTCCTCAGTGTGGAGCCACATCTACAATTCTTTCCCTAAACAAAAAGAAATTCCCTTTCTTTCAATAGAAGAACAGATACCCAAACTCCCAGATTTGGAGTTAAGCACAAGGCAAACTCCAGGGTTGCCAATAGGAAGTCAAGATTCCAAGATACACTGCCATGAACTCTTCTTTCTGTGATATAAGGCTGGGGGTTCTGGAATTCTCTACACATTTGCTTTCTCTCTCCACACTTGCCAAGTGGTTGAGAGCACTGTGTCTCTAGGACTGTGTCCAGGAATTCTGGACACATATATGGTCCCACTTATGGTCATCTTTGCTCCAAAGGTTCTCATCTCTGGAGTACTTGGTCACTGTTTCTTCTCCATAGTTTCTACATGGTTGGTAATATTACCTTTCATTTTCTACTTCAGGGTAGACATTAATGACTGGAACAGGGACACAGGGTGTGGGAGGCAATGTACACAAGCCTTTCCCTCTCAACTTTAGTCTAATCCTAGCTCCAAACAAAAAAGACAAAAAAACCATAAGGGACTTTAAAAAAAATCTATTAGCTCCTCTCCCCAAATTCCAGTCCATTGTAGTGAAATAATCCATTTATCTTGGGAGAAGCCCCCCTTAAGTGAAACCCACCTGTAAAAGGCAGCATAGTAGATGGAACGTTGGACTTGGAGTCCCTTCTGGGGCATGCTACACTACACATTTCCTGACAGGCAATGGATTTAAGATGAAGAATGAATACAGACACACACACACTGTATATATATATGTGTGTGTGTGTGTGTGTGTGTGTGTGTGTGTGTGTGTGTTATATATATATATATATATATATATATATATATATATATATATTTGGACAAGATCAATGTAAGAATTTATTTGAAATTTGTTACAAGAGCTTTGTAATTTTTCCCTTCTTACAAAGGGAGTAAGGTTGGAATAAAGGCGGAAGGGAGGAAAAAATGCTTGTTTATTTCAAAAACTAAAATAAAGTCTCAGTTTTGATACTAACTAGCTTTGTGATGATCACTTCATTCTCCTGGACCTCAGTTTCTTCATCTGTAAAATGAATAGGTCAAACTAGATGACCTCAAAAAGCCCTTCCAGCTCTAGATCCAGAATTCTCTGATCCATCCTCCATGGAAGTGAAATCAAGGTGGTAAAGGAGGTTCTTCAGGTCATCAGGAAATTCCTTTGATCAACTCCCTGCATTTTAATGGTAACAATACCTGTAGTCAAGGTCAAACAGAGAACAAACTTAATGCTTGGGCTTCTGAGGACAGTGGTGTCATTTCTGGATCAGGGCTGAAAACTGAGCTTTTGGTTTGTTTATCCTATAGAACTATATATATTCCCATCTCAACCTCCATGCCTCTCTGTTCATTTGCATTATAGTCCTTACTGGTTTGCTTGGTGCATCAGGTAAAAAAGGAAAGATGACCTTCTGCTTGCTTGAATTTCAACATTATTTTATGAGTTTGGTGCAGTTGTGGTTGCTTTTTTTTTTCAAACTGGAAACTGCTGCTATGGAGCACCAAGGGATTCAAGTTGATTTTGTAAACGTCAGAGTTCTCTATGTTCATGGCTATCCAGGAATGTTGAACACCCTCCTTGGTTACAAGCCTAGGGACAGAGAGGATTTGGAAAAAATTATTACAAAGGTCCCTTCTAACTAAGATTATAGGACTATGTCTTTGAGCAGTACTAGTGGTGGTGTGGCTAGGAAGGGGTGCACTGAAGTGAGGGCAGGACCTCCCTGTCAACTGAACCTGTCTTCCCAGAAGTAGGCTTTTATGAATGTCTAGGTTTAAAAAAAGTATTGATCTTTTGGTTTTACATCACCTTCATATCTAAATATATCTCTCCCCACTCCTTATTAGAAGGCTAGATTCCAGGATTTCACTGCCCATGAACTCCTTTCCTTACTATATTTAGGAGCTCTTCCTAGTAGGCCATCTATGTATAGTTTTGATAGCTGGGTCAAGCCAGGAAGAAGTGGGTTCCATCTCTGATACATTTTGGCTGTCATCCTTGGAGGGCCATATATACCTCAGGCAATAAATTTGGGAGAATTTGCTTATCTCTACTGGTAGAAGTTTCCTTCATCCAGGAATTTCCTAGAGTAATGAAATCACATGGCCAGGACCCACTCCCTTCCCAACCCTATAAGTCATTCCTTGTTAAAATAAATCAAAAAATAAATGAATGAATGAATAAATCAATAAAATGCAAAAGAAAGACAAAAAGCCAAAGCCAAAGTACTCAAACACATCAATTGTTTCTGACAGTTTATTCAAAGTTCTCCATCCGTAGTCCCTCATGTCTGCAGAGACATGTATGTATGTATGTATTTCATCATCTTTCTTTAAGGTCAAGTTTGATCATTATAATTACCCAACATTCAGTTTCAGGTTCTTTACTATTCTTTTCATTCGCACTAATGGAGACATTGTCTGTTTCCAAACCCTCCTCTCGGTATCATTTCACAGAAATCTTCCATGCTTCATTGAATTCCTTAAGTTCATTGTTTCTTTTAATTTTTCATTTTTATTGCTATCTTTTGTACTTACATCACCTTCCTTTCCAAACACATCACTCCCCCCTCCTACCCCAAGGGTCGCCTTTTGAAACCAAATAAAAGGAAAAAACAGAAAAGAACCATAGTTCAGCAAAACTGACCAAGATAGCTAATGAATTTGACCATATCTGCAATGTCACACATGCCCAGTCTCTCACTAATGCAGAGAATAAGGGAGAGAAATTCACATTCTCATTTCTTCCTTGGGGTCTACTTTGGCCCTCATGAATACAAAGTTCATTTTCATTTTCATCTTGTTTTTATTTGTTTTGTTTACATTGCTGTAATCATGGTTTATACTATTCTGACTCTAGTCCCTCCAGTTTGCATCAGGTCATATAAATCTTCTCACATGGGCGGCTAGGTGACGCAGTGGATAAAGCACCGGCCCTGGAGTCAGGAGTACCTGGGTTCAAATCCGTTCTCAGACACTAAATAATTACCTAGCTGTGTGGCCTTGGGCAAGCCACTTAACCCCATTTGCCTCACAAAAACCTAAAAAAAAAAATCTTCTCACACTTCTCTATTCTTCCTATTTGACATTTCTTCAGTTCAATATTCCTTATGATGTTCATGTGTCACGAGTTGCTTAGCCATTCCCCAATACATGGGCAATTGTTTTATTTCTATTTCTTTACCAACACAAAGAGTGCTTCTATGAATATTTTCGTGTATATGAGGCCATTCTTTCTATCTTTGACTCTCTTGGTATATATACGCCTAAGAATGGGATATTTTAGTCAAAGAGAATAGATATTTTCCTTACTTTCTTTCTTCATGTTGTAGACCTGGAATCATGAAAAAATGAGTTCAAATTTAACTTTAAGTCACTTTAACTCTCTCGATCTTAGTTTCCTCAACTGTAAAATGGAGACAATAACCCCTCCTTCCTAGGGTTGATGTGATGATCAAATAAGTTAATAATTATAAAGCACTTAGCGAAGTGCTTGGCATATCTGCATATAGTACACACTATATAAATGATAGCTATTATCATTGATGATGATGATGTTTGTCCTTCATTCTCAAAGAAGACCATGACATCAGGGAGGGGATGCCATGACAAGCACGTGAATCGGAGAGAGGAGGGGCTGTGTCGTCACCAGCCTCACTTTTTCCTCCAGAGCCTTCTGAATCCAGTGACCAGATATGGATCAGGATGACTGGAGATGGCCCTGGATGTGGGGCAATCAGGGTTAAGTGACTTGCCTAAGATCACACAGCTAGTAAGTGGCAAGTGGCTGAGGCTAGATTTGAACTCAGGTCCTCTTGACTCCAAGGTCAGTGGTTTATCCACTGCGCCACCTAGTTATTCTTAGCTATTATTATTTCTTAGTGGAGTTTCAAATTGCTTTCCAGCACACTTAAACCAATCCACAGCCCCATCAACAGTGAAGTTGTATGTTTGTCTTTCCACAACCCCTCTAACATCGACCATTTCTATCTTTTATCGTATGTGTATTGGTTGGTTGATTGGTTGGTTGGTTGTTGTCCTTCATTATCGAAGAGGACCAAAATGACATCACTATATTTGAGACAAATTACAGTATGTCCGACTGTGATTAATCAGATCAATATGAACCCAGAATGCTCTACCACAGATTGGGCAAAAATAGTTCATGTGAACCCCTGGGGTGGATACTCTAAACTTACAGATGCCATGTTTCCTCAAAGCTGCTTTAATTCTGCCATGCTCATAGAGCACAGCCTCCCTCTCTGATGAGGGTATGCCATGATGGGTGATCCTATGCCAGGGTCTCCCATGCTGTACAGTCAGTTCTAAAGTTCTTCAATGAGACCTTCAGGGTATCTCGATATCGCTTCTTCTGACCCCCTTGTGAGCTCTTGCCCTGTGTGAATTCTCTATAAAATAGTTTTTAGGGCAAATGTACATCTGGCATTCTAACAATGTGTCCAGCCCATCGCAGTTGCACTCTCTGTAGTAATGTTGGAATGCTAGGCCATTTAGCTTGAGAAAGACCTCAGTGTCTGGTATCTTCTCCTGCCAGGTGATCTTCAGAATCTTCATAAGACAATTTAAATGGAAGTGATTCAGTTTCCTGTCATGGCACTGGTAGACTGTCCAGGTTTCACAGGCATAAGCAATGATATCAGCACAGTGACTCTGTAGACCTTCAGTTTATAGTCAGTTTAATACCTATTCTCTCCCACACTTTCTTTTGGAACCTCCCAAATGCTGAACTAGCTCTGATGATGCAAGTGTCAACCACATTGTCAATGTGGACCTCCTTGGAAAGGATACTACTGAGGGAAGAGAACTTATCCACAATATTCAAAACTTCCTCTTTTGCTGTAATCGATGGCCCCACACATGGATGGTGTGGTGCTGGCTGATGGAGCACCTGGGTTTTCTTGGTGTTCATTGTTAGGCCAAAATGAGCTCAAGCAGCAGAGAATCGATCCATACTTTGTTTTATCTCAGCTTCAGAGATTGCAGTGAGTGTGCAATCATCTGCAAACAGAAGATCATGAACCAATGCTCCCTACACTTTGGTCTTGGCTTATAGCCTTTTCAAGTTAAAGAATTAGCTTGTAGCCTTTTCAAGTGGAAGAAGGTATGTGATAACATGGCTGAAAACATCATGCTAAAAAGCCCGGGAGCAAGGACACATCCTTGTTTCACTCCATTAGAGACTATGAAATCTCGAGAGCATCGTCCACTATCCAGAACCCAGGCATGCGCACCATCATGAAAGTGATATACAATACTGATAAACTTCTCTGGGCAACCAAATTTTGACATAATTTTCCATAAACCCTTATGACTGATGGTATCAAAAGCCTTGGTCAGATATACAAATGTTGTACACAGATCTCTGTTCTGTTACTGGCATTTTTCCTGGAGTTTTCAAGCAGCAAACACCACATTGAATGTTCTCAACCCTTTCTGAAGCCACACTGGCTCTCAGGGAGGTGACTGTCTTCCAAGTGAAGAATCGACCTATTGAAAAGGACTCTGGTAAGAATCTTACCAGCAATGACTAAAAGAGAAAAACACCTGTGATTGTCACAGGACAATCTATTCCCTTTCCCTTTATAAAGATGGAAAATGAAGGCATCCTTGAATTCTTGGGGGATAACCTCTTCATGCTATATAACCTGGAAAATCTGAGTGAGTTTTTGGATGAGCAATGGACCCCTCACCTTGTAAATCTCAGTTGGAATAGAATCAGCACCAAGTGCTTTGCCACTTGAAAGGAGTCTAATGGCATTCAAAATCTCTTCTTCAGCTGGAACTTTAGCTAAGGTAAACAGTCAATGTATATATGTATACATTTAATTAATATGCAATTATATTTCTAATATAGTATTTGTATATTAGGAATAATATTATATATGCATATATTATGTGTAATATAAGATATATTGTAGATATGATCAAAGGTAGAATATATATATATAAAATAAAGAGAGGTATTCTCTATAAGTGTTCAGCCCCTAAATAGGAGCACTATGGGGCAAAGTTATGTTATATGGAAAGAAAGGAGAAGGAAAATTAGCCCCCCCCCTTTATGAATGCTCCACAGTACAATTAATGAATTCTTGCTAAGATGAGCAAGAGTTGTGTACCAATTTTGTCCACGTTCACTCAACAAAGTCCAATGGTGAAAGTTCAACAGGACTGGAGGTAGTTGGTGAGTTTAATGACCTTCAGAAGACTTGAGGCCAGCTGAATGTCTTGAAGTCATTGCTTCTTCGGAGCACTCCCTCCCCATGACTCACCAGATCAATGATTTGATTACTCTCTGCCAAGGGAGAAGAGATAATTCTGAGTTTTCATTGGCCTGGCCCTGAGGTCAGGAGATGTGCCAAACTCACGCAGTATGAGCTCACTCAGTTAACATTGATCGAGCCCTTCCACAATAATATAGCACACTGAATGATCCTATATTGGATCATTCTTACAGGTTGGGAATTACCATTATCAGTTCTAGTGCTGCAATAGACCTCAAAGGCCAACTAGGCCAGATCGCTCATTTTACAAAGGAGAAAACTGAGGCCCAAGAAGAGGGAGCGACTTGGCCACAGTCATACCTAGGATCCTTGAACTAGAGCTGGAAGGGATCTCACAGACCAGCTAGTTCAACTCCTTCATTTTACAGAGGGAGAAACTGAGGTCCAGGGAGGGAGAAGGACTTACCCAAGGTGACACAAACAGAACTTGAACTAGAATTCAGATCCTCGAATCCAGTACCCTTTCCAGTGGACCATAGTGTACCCCAGTCACAGAATTGCGATATCAGACATCTCCATATAGCCACAACTTCTAGGTGCTGAGACAAGGATGAGGATATGAAAAAATACAAGATCAATTTCCTAGAGAAGCAATGCACATGGTGGAAAATGTGCGGGATTGGAATCAGGAGAACTAGATTTGAGAGCTTACTTACTAGCTGTGTGTCTATGGGAAAGTCACAGATACATTTCTGAGGCTTAATTTCTTCATCTTTACATTGAATTCAACAATAATTGTTCTACCTCCCTCTCAGAGAAGAGAGTAATTAATAGACGTAAAAATGCACTGAAAATGAGAACCATTATAATCAAATCTGAATATAGAAAATGGTATCAAGTTACAATAAAAAAGATTAGTATTGGGAGAAGTAATAAGATAAGGATTTTTTAGAGAAAATAGATTTTTGCTATATTTTAATGCTATTTTATTGTTATCTTTTATTTTCATATCACCTATATTTTCCAAATACATCCCTTCCCACATCATAATGGATTTGAGAGACCCCCTTCAATCCAGAGGACCTGGATTGAAATATTAACTCTGTCACTTACTGCCTAGGTGACCTTAAACAAATCACTTCATTTCTCTAGGCCTCAGTTTCCTTCTCTGTAGTTGGGCCAAATGGCCTAGAAGTCCTTTGCATCTGCAGAACTAGGATCCTTCTTATGTATGACCTGAATGTGCATTTAAATCCAGGGAACTGGATTTAAATTTCCTAAACCTCAGTTTTCTTATCTATAAAATGAGGAGGTTACACTGTTACCTCCAGAGATTTCTTCCTGCTCTTTATCTAGCATCATATATGATCTGAGTTCAAATTTCAGCTCTGTTGCTTACTACCTGTGCCTCCTTAGACAGTTATTGAATTTCCTTTTGTTAAATTAATATTTTATTTGTTTTCCAATTATATACAATAGTAGTTTCTACCCATCATTTTCTGTAAGGTTTTGAATTTTAGAATCTTTCCTCCACCCTCCCTTCCCTCCCCCATGCCCCACAGAAGGCAGTCTGGTAATCTTTACATTGTTTCCATGGTATACATTGATCAAAATTGAAGGTATTGAGAGAGACATCATATCCTTGAGAAGAAAATAAAATATTAGAGACAGCAAAATTATGTAGTACATAAGACAACTTTTTTAATAAAAAAAATTGTAAGTAATAGACTTTGGTCTTTGTTTAAACTCCATAGTTCTTTCTCTGAACACAGATGGTATTGTCCATCGCAGACAGCCCCAAATTGTCCCTGATTGTGGTACTGATGGAATGAGCAAGTCCATCAAGGTTGGTCATCACTCCCCCCGACCCATGTTGCTGTTATGGTGTACAATGCTCTTCTGGCTGTGCTCATCTCATTCGGTATCAGTTCATGCAAGTCTTTCCAGGCTTCTCTGAATTCTCATCACTCCTGGTTTCTAACAGAATAATAATCTTCCCTCACATACATATACCACAGTTTGTTCAGCCATTCCCCAATTGAAGGACATTCACTCAATTTCCGATTCTTTGCTACCACAAACAGGGCTGCTATGAATATTTTTGTACAGGGTATAGACCCAGTAGTGGTATTGCTGGATCAAAGGATATGCACAGTTTTATTGTCCTTTGAGCATAATTCCAGATTGCTCTCCAGAAAGGTTGGATGAGTTCACAGCTCCACCAACAATGTATTAATGACTCAGATTTCCCACAACCCTTCCAACATTGATCATTGTCCTTTCTGGTCATATTGGCCAGTCTGAAAGGTGTGAGATGGCACCTCAGAGATGCTTTAATTTGCATTTTTCTAATAAGTAGTGATTTAGAGCAATTTTTTATATATCTATGGATTGCTTTGATCTCCTCATCTGTAAATCGCCTTTGTGTATCCTCTGACCATTTGTCAATTGGAGAATGGCTTGATTTTTTTATAAATTTGACTCAGTTCTCTATATATTTTAGAAATGAGTCTTTCGTCAGAAATGCTAGTTATAAAAATTGCTTCCCAATTTGCTACATTTCCTTTGATCTTGGTTACAGTGGTTTTGTTTGTGCAAAAGATTTTTTAATTTAATGTAATCAAAATTATCTAATTTGTTTTTAATGATGTTCTCCATCTCTTTCTTGGTCATAAACTGCTTCCCTTTCCATAGATCTGATAGGTAAACTAGTCCTTGATCTCCTAGTTTGCTTATAATATTGTCTTTTATGTCTAAATCTTGCACCCATTTTGATCTTATCTTGGTATAAGGCGTGAGATGTTGGTCTAATTCAGGTTTCTGCCTCATTAACTTCCAATTTTCCCAACAGTTTTTTATCAAAGAGACTTCTTATCCCAGAAGCTGGACTCTTTGGGTTTATCAAACAGCAGATTACTATAATCACTTCCTGCTGTCATCTCTTTTGCACCTAATCTATTCCACTGCTCCATCACTCTATTTCTTAGCCAATACCAGGCAGTTTTGATGACTGATGCTTTATAGTATAATTTTAGATCTGGTAAGACTAAGCCACCTTCTTCTGCACTTTTTTTTCCCATTAAATCCTTGGATATTCTTGATTTTTTGTTTTTCCATGTGAATTTAGCTACAATTTCTTCTAACTTATTAAAGTAATTTTTTTGCGGCAGCTAGGTGGCACACTGGATAGAGCACCAGCCCTGAAGTCAGGAGTACCTGAGTTCAAATCTGGCCTCAGACACTTAATAATTACCTAGCTGTGTGGCCTTGGGCAAGCCACTTAACCCCATTTGCCTTGCAAAATAAATAAATAAACAAACAAACAAACAAATAAATAAACAAAAATAAAGTACTTTTTTGGAAGTTTGATTGGTAAGGCACTAAATAAGTAGATTACTTTAGGTAGAATTGTCATTGTGATTATATTGGCTTGGCCTATCCATGAGCAGTTGACATTTTCCCAGTTATTTAGATCTGATTTTATTTGTGTGAAGAGTGTTTTATGGTTGTTTTCATAGTTTCTGAGTCTGCCTTGGCAGGTAGACACCCAAGTATCATATATTGTCTGAAGTTACTTTCAATGGAATTTTTCTTTCTAAGTTCTTGCTGCTGTATATTGTTATTAATAGATAGAAAAGTTGAGGATTTCTGAGGGTTTATTTTATACCCTGCTACTTTGCTAAAGTTGCTAATTGTTTCTAGTAGTTGTTTTTTGCAAGGTTATGGGGTTAAGTGATTTGCCCAGTCACAGTCAGCCATCTAGTAGTTTTTCAGATGATTTTTTAGGTTTCTCTAGGTAGACCATCATGTCATCTGCAAATAGTGAGAGCTTTGTCTCTTCCTTCCCAATTCTAATTCTTTCAGTTTCTTTTTCTTCTCTTATTGCTGAAGCTAACATTTCTAATATGATATTAAATAGTAGTGGTGATAATGGGCCCCCTTGTTTCACCCCTGATCGTATAGGGAATGCCTCTAGCTTGTCCCCATTGCATTTAATGCAGTTATTGAATTTATCCAGGCCTCAGCTTCACATCTATAAAATGAATGAGTAGGTTTGAATGACCTTCTCCAAGGTCAGTTACTCCTCTCTTATCCCATGATACCCAGGACCAGAGCAAGTTGACATACTTCTTCTTCTCTCCTCAGTGCCACTTTCAAGACCTACCCTCTGCCAACATCATCCAGAAACATCTTTAGAGCTCTTTCCATCCTAAATAGATATTTAGTATTCTCACTTATGGACCTCTGGATCACTCTTACTGCTTTCTAATGTTAAGGGTTATTAAGGAGTCTCCTGAACTTGTCTTTTTGAGTTACTATATTTCCCAGAAACACTGGACCCAGAGCATGTAGGAGGCCCTGAATGTGCAGAGGAGGAAGCTTCTCCAGTCGACATCATTTGCTGTATGCATATTGGACTTCTTGTGTGTCCTTGGAGTCAAGACAGGTGCCACTTTGTACTTGATTGGGGAATGTGCAATCGATGCACAAGTTTAGAGAACCCCCTTCCCAGATGTTCACATGGACTATGTGCCCAATCTGTGGCAGCACATTTCAAACTCATATTGATCTGATCAGTCAGTTGCACACATTGTCACTTGCTCTAACATAGTGATGTATTTTGATCCTCTTTGATTACAAAGGAATAGAACCAGACTGGGAAATTGTTTGTGTAGTTGGGACATTTGTAGATAAGCAGACCATCCTATCTTCATAGACTACCAGTCTACCACTAATGTGGTTTTTTTATTTGCCTTGGCCTTGTTCCTCCCCTTCCAGAGGGGTTTTGTCCTTTTCTCACCTTTTTTTTAGGTTTTTGTAAGGCAATGGGGTTAAGTGGCTTGCCCAAGGCCACACAGCTAGGTAATCATTAAGTGTCTGAGACCAGACTTGAACCCAGGTACTCCTGACTCCAAGGCCAGTGCTTTATCCACTGTACCACCTAGCCGTCCCCCTTTTCTCACCTTTACAGCATCTTCCTCCCTCTCATGCCACACATCCATTTAGGTGGTGATTTCTGATATCTCCTTGCTTTACCTGCTATAATAAATATGCAAACTTCTATATGGATTGTGAACTCTGGGTTCCACATGTATGTCTTTTTCTCTTATAATAAGCCTACTTTTCACATGAGTTTTATAAAATTGGTTTCCTTATAACTATATAAAAAGTTTGCTCTGATTTCTTCCTCTTTTGATCAACAGAAAAAGTGACCAGAAATTGTGTTTTGTAGCTGAAATTCACAGGAGTGGAACATATTTCTCTAGAAAGGGCAAAAAGTTCAAAATTGTGTTATTCTTTCCTTCCATTTGATAAGATGGAACACTAAACAGAAAGTACCCATATTCTTTTTTCCAATGATATGTGACCTAACCACTGTGTGTAACAGCTCAAGAAAATGGGCAGAGATTGCACCCTGGGGGATGAGAAAGAGATAATTCAAGAATTCAAAGAACTAACTTTTTAAGAAGAATGGACTAGGTAATGACCCTCATCTCCTAGCTAACCCTTTCTTCCCTTCCCTTACCACTCCTATAGAATGATAGCAGCTTTGAGAAAAAGGAGAAATAACATGAAAAAGATTTTGACATAAATCAAGGCTTAAAAGGAAACCAAGAGTGCTTCACCCCTAGGTGAAGTACTCGTACCTTGTAAGGTGTATCTTGCAAGGTTCCTGAATAAAATGTACAATTTTCTCTCACTCTAAAAAAAAAAAAGGAAACCAAGGCAGCTTCCCTTGAACCAATCTGGCCAGTCCATTCACACTGCTCTTTGTTGAGTGAGCTACCTAGAGCCAAAAGTCTATGATAAGGCAGCTACAACCAAGGATCCTTCAGGAGTTTCAACCAAGTTTCCATGCTCTCATATAACAACTGCCCCTGTGGGATGGTTCATTCAAACTCAAAGGGGAAAACTGCTGTTCACCTTCTTTCACCTGCTTTCAGGAGGATAGGCATAGGGAAATAATCAAAAAATGTTTATTTCCTAGAGCCCCTTGGACCAGATAAGACTTTTGTCTAAGGGACTTCCACAATCTAAGTGAACAGTGAACAGTGACTCAGGATCGATGATGGGATGCTTTATTCTACAGTTTTCTTGGTCACAGCTTTCTTGTTCTATGTCTAGGGTAAAAACGCTAAAGAAAGCATAGCTAGATCTTTATTTATTTTGTGTGGGGTCCATTCCATTATGCCAAGGAACATGTGACTCATTGAAATAATAGCAAGCTACATCAATCACAAGCATTTTTCAGGTATATCCTGGGTGTAGGTATTGAACTAACAACTGAAGATCAAAAAAAGGGCAAAACATTCCCCAATTTACAAGTGGTCAAAGGATATGCAAAGGCAATTTACAGATGAGGAGATCAAAGCAATTCATAGCCATATGAAAAAATGCTCTAAATCATTAATTATTAGAGAAATGCAAATTAAAGCTTCTCTGGGGTACCACCTCACACCTCTGAGATTGGCCAATATGACCAGAAAGGATAATGATCATTGTTGGAAGGGTTTTGGGAAATCTGGGACACTATTACACTGTTGGTGGAGCTGTGAACTCATCCAACCCTTCTGGAGAGCTATTTGGAACTATACCCAAAGGGCAACAAAAATGTGCATACCCTTTGACCCAGCAATACCACTACTGGGTCTATATCCTTGAAGAGATGAAGAAAAAGGGTAAAAACATTGTACAAAAATATTCATAGCAGCCCTGTTTGTGGTGGCAAAGAATTGGAAATCAAGTAAATGTCCTTCAATTGGGGAATGGCTTAGCAAACTGTGATATATGTATGTCATGGAACACTATTGTTCTATTAGAAACCAGGAAGGATAGGATTTCAGGGAAGCCTGGAGGGATTTGCATGAACTGATGCTGAGTGAGATGAGCAGACCCAGAAAAACACTGTACACCCTAACAGCAACATGGGAGTGATGATCAACCTTGAAGGACTTGCTCATTCCATCAGTGCAACAATTGGGAGCAATTTGGGGCTGTCTGCAAAGGAGAGTGCCATCTGTATCCAGTTAAGGAGCTGTGGAGTTTGAACAAAGTTCAAGGACTATTCCCTTTAATTTAGAAAAAAAAACCAGATATCTTATCATCTGATCTTGTTACCCCTTAGACTTCTTGTTTCTTCCTTAAGGATATGATTTCTCTCTCATCACACCCAATTTGGATCAAGATACAACATGGAAAAAAGTAAAGACTGACAGATTGCTTTCCATGGGGGGGGAGGTAAATAAGATTGGGGAGAAAATTGTAAAACTCAAATAATATCTTTAATAAAAATTAATTTTAAAAAAAGGCAAAAACCATTCCCTTCTCTCAAGGAGCTTACATTCTCAACTCAGGAAGGACTTGGGATTTGCCAATGAGGGTTCCCAGGAATATCTCAGAGTTGCTTTCTGATTGGGTAAATCCAAACACCCCTTGACAATGAGTCCATATACCTAGAAAGAGTCAAATTGGAGGGATAGGAGGTCACTGACTTTGAAAACTTTGGCCATCCCAACACTTCCGTGGTATTTCTGCCTAGTTGGACTGGATGTAAACTTCCAAGGCATTGGATGCCCCAGATCTCAAATCTTCATAGTTGAACGAACAGATCAGCAAATTGAACAGGAATGGTCATCAATGCTACCTGTTGGTTAAATATTGATTTTTGTAAAAAAAAATTTGATCATGTGAGTCACATCAGTGTAAGGGTACACTATAATAGTGTCCTCTGGGGAACCACTTGCAGGTTCATTGTGAGTTGAGGGATCACAGAGGCAGTGCTACATAGGGAGACATTGGAAGAGCAAATAAACCAAGCCAAGTCAACAGTGGTTTTGCTTAAATATTTTTCTTTTCACAAAGGAGAGCTCTTTTTGGCAGGAGGAAATGAAATGACTGTGATTTAAAGACAGATTTTTAAAAAGAGATAAAAACTAATGAAAATGTTAGGCTGAGTAAAAGAAACTGGTATGAAAGTCAAATGCTAAGGGTCAATATTGGAAAGCCTCTGCTATATGGATCACAAAGTCCTCAGCTCTGATCCAGAGGAGACAGAAGAATCTACAGGAAATGAAGGCTTTCTTAGGATTTGGCAACTATTATTTTAAAAATTTGTCACAAGCTATGTTATTGCCAAGTCACTATTAAATGATCTCATTTGAAAGTATATTAGGAGCAGCCAAGAGCAGAAGGGCATGAAAGGATATCTGAGTCCATCAACATGCTGGGGGCTAGGTTGTGCATTGGATAGAGTATTAGGTCTAGAGTCAGGAAGACCTAAGTTCAAATCTCTCCTGGGTGACCCTGGGCAAGTCACTTGTTTGCTTCATTTTTCTCATATGTAATAATAGCATCTACTTTCTAAAGTTTTTGCAAGGATCACAGAAGAAAATATTTGTAAAGTACTTAGCACAAGGCCTAGCAAACAATAAGTGCTCCATAAGTGGTCAGTCCCTTCCCCTTTGGTGATATATGTAGGAGTGAAGTCCATTTGTGACATCCATGGATATGGGCCTTTGGCATGCAGAAAGGTAGATGAGAATCAGAGATTTCCACTGGAGTATGTGTAGTGAACATTTGTTAATTATGTGGCATTGAATCAGGCCTCTTTGCCTCAATTGTCTTTGGATGTCTAGTGAGCACCCACGTAATGAGGGGCTAGGAAAGGTGATATAAGTAGAGATGCGCAGGTGTCATCCTAGGGGTTTTAAGTTTTGTTCCCTGGAGCAGTGGTCCCAAAAGTGGAGCCTGCGGGGGGACCATGGTTTGACCCCAAGACAGGGTGTGTTCAATCAAAGAGTAACATGGATCACATAGCCATTTGTGGGCCTTGACTCTAACACAGTCTGCCCTTCTCCTCCAAAAGTCCCTCTTACTTTGTCCCACCTCCCAGCTATGCCAGTTCATAATCTCCCCTTTCTGAACCAGGCTTCAGGCCCTCAGAGCAGTTATAACCTGACTGCTATATTGGAAACCCATCCCAGCAGCAGCAATGCAGGAGGCCATGAGAAAATTGTGCCCCCTACCCCGCTCTATCCAAGGGTAGGCTCTGGCTCAGGGACAATAACTGAAGAGGAGGTGCTCCTTTTCCCTACTTTTTGTTTGTGGTAGAACAGTGCTTCATACACAATTAAGCAGTCATGGATGGCTTTCCACAAGTTACAGATCTCATATATCATCTTCTCCTCCCCTCCTCCCTATGAAATCTACCCCTCTTTCAAACTTTCCTATGACTATGAAGGGCAATTACTGTCTTTTTAAATTTTAACATTGAATTATTTATTCTCCCATATACAAATAGAGACCATTTCCAATGTAAGTTTTCTCCCTCCCACCTTTCCTTTTCCCCACCTTTATATAGGTTATTTGTACAATTGTATTATACATTTCTATTTAATTCACACTTTAACATTCTTTTTTTTAAATTGGAGTTCCTAATTCCCTCCTTCCAATTCCTCCTTTACCTGTTATGAAGGCAAGCACTAAGGTATCAGCTATACATGTGAAGTCACATAAGACATTTCTACACTAAGCAAGTTGCAAAAGAAAAAAGAAATCTGTACTCAGAGTTCATCACCTCTCTCTCTCTGGAGATAAGTAACACTTCTCATTATGTGTCCTTTGGAATTAGCTTGGATCATTGTCTTCATCAAAGTATCCAGGTCTTTCATAGTTGATCATCATACAATATTGTCATACTGTATACAAAATTTTCCTGGTTCTTTTCACTTCACTCTGCATGAGTCCATAAAAGTCTTTCCAGAAAAAAAAAACCTGAAAAAAAAGTCTTTCCAGGTTTGTCTCTTTTTAAATATTTTATTTTTTTCAATTAAACTTAAATTTTTTCTTAAAATTTGTGAGTTCCTCTGAGGTACCACCTGACACCTCTCAGACTGGCCAATATGACAAAAAAGAAAGATGATCAATGTTGGAGAGGATGTGGGAAACCTGGGATACTAATGCACTGTTGGTAGAGTAATGAACTAATCCAACCTTCCTGAAAAGCAATTGGGAACTACACCCAAAAGGCACGTGCATATCATTTGACCCAACAATACTACCGCTGGTTCTGTTTCCCAAAGAGATAATAAGAAAGGGGAAATCCCACGTGTACAAAAAATATAGCAGTTCTTTGTGTAGTGGCAAAGAATTGGAAATTGAGGGAATGTCTGCCAATTGGGGAATGACTGAACAAGTTATGGTATATGAATGTTATGAAGTATCATTGTTCTGTAAGAAATCATGAGCAGCTGGAATTCAGAAAAGCCTGGAAAGACTCGTGATGCTGAGTGAAGTGAATAGAACCAGGAGAACGTTGTTCACATTAACGGCAATATTGTGTGGTGATCAACTATGATGGACTTGCTTAATTTAGCAATACAAAAATCAAAGAAAATTCTAAAACACTTGCAATGGAAAATATCATCTATATCCAGAAACAGAAATATGGAGTCTGAATGAAAACCAAAACATATTATTTTCCATTTTTAAAATTTGCTTTGTGCTTTATGTTTTTCCCCTCTCGTGATTTTTTCCCTTTTGTTCTGATTCTTCTTTCACGATATAACTAATATGGAAGTATGTTTAACATAGTTAAACATGTATAACCTATATCAGATTACTCACTGTCAAGGAGAAGGGGAGGGAAAGGAGGGAGGGAGAAAAATGTGGAACCCAAAACCTTACAAAAATGAATGTTGAAAACTATCTTTGCATAGAATTGGAAAAATAAAAAAAAAGTTAAATATTTTTGAGTTCCAAATTCTCTTCCTCTCCCTCCTTGATAAGACAAGCAATTTGATTTAGATTATACATTTGTAGGCTTGCAAAACATATTTCCACATTAGTTATGTTGAGAGAGAAAACATGGGCCAAAAAATCCCTAAGAAAAATAAAATTTAAAAAGTATGCTTCAATCTGCATTCAGATTCTATTAGTCCTTTCTCTAGAGATGGACAGCATTTTTCATCTTGAATATATTGGAATGATTTAGTTATTCTGATCATTGTACTGATTAGAATAACTAAATCATTCACAGTTGATTATCCTTACAGTATTGATGTTACCTGATATACAGTGTTCTCCAGGTTCTGCTCACTTCACTCTGTATCAGTTCTTATAAAAGTCTTTCCAGGTTTTTCTGAAACTGTCATGCTTATCATTTCTTATAGCACCACAACTGTTTAGCCATTTCCCAACTGACAAACATTCCCTAAATTTCCAATTTTTGGTGATTACAAGAGCTGCTATAAATATTTTTGTACATATAGGTCCTTTTGTAAAGCTCTTTGGGATACAGACCTAGTTGCTATATTGCTGGATCAAAGAGTATACACAGTTTTAAAAGCTCTTATGGTTAAGCAACCATCTTTCCAGGCATTCAGATTTAAAACCTCAGGGTCCTATTTGATATCTTATTCTCTCAGAATCAGAAAACTTGAGTTCAAATCCTACCCCTGTATGACTTTGAAAAAGTCACTTCCCCTCTCTGAACCTCAGTTTCCTCCTCTATAAAATGAGGGGTTTAAACTATATGGTCTGTTTAATATTTGCCCATGTATGTTACTGATTATATGCTCATAGGTGTTATTGTTTTTGGTATCTGCATTAATTGCATGTAATTTTAATGTGAAAGATTTGTACAAGGTGCCTTCCTATGTATTGTATCATGGAACTGAGATAATTACCTTTGCCTAAGATAGAGGTTTCATGATGATATTTGTGATATATGTACTCAGATGATCCAATGTACCCAGTGTAACTTGGAGGGAGAGGAGAAAGGATGTTAATCCCTCCCCACCTAAATTAACAAGGGTGGAGGAAGAGGAAGAAATGAGCACTGAGTTCATGTTTGGGGTGGGGTGGGTTCACCAAGGGAGGCGTGTCCTCATAAATTAAGGTACAGAAGAGCCAAGAAGGAAAATGGCAGGCGGGAGAATAGTCTCTCTTTCTCTCTCTCTCTCTCTCTCTCTCTCTCTCTCTCTCTCTCTCTCTCTCCTTCTGAAATGGGCCCTTGAGTCCATTTCACTACCAACACCATCTCATCCCTCCTTCTTTCCCTTTCCCCATAAATAAGTCCCTCCCCTAACCTAGGATCGATGAATACAGGTCCTATATAGCCCAAGGAAGGCACAATGGATAGAGTGCCAGAGTGCCTGGAGTCAGAAAGATTCGTCTTCATGAGTTCAAATCTCAGACACTGGGACAGCTAGGTGGCTCAGTGGATAAAGCACCGGCCCTGGAGTCAAGAGTACATGGGTTCAAATCCGGTCTCAGACACTTAATAATGACCTAGCTGTGTGGCCTTGGGCAAGCCACTTAACCCCATTGGCCTTGCAAAACCCTCAAAAAAACAAAAAAATAAAATCTCAGATACTTACTAGCTGTGTGACCCTGGGCAAGTCATTTTGCCCTGGTTGCCTCCGTTTCATCATTTATAAAATGAGCTGGAGAAGGAAATGAAAAGCCATTCCAGTATCTTTGCCAAAAAGCCCCAATGGAATCACAAAGAGTAGGATAGAACTGAAAATGAATGAACAACAACTAATATAGCCCAGCTGTGGGGCCAATAATGAGTCCTGGTTGGTTACACATAGACACACTTCCACACACAGTCATATACACATAGTCATGTTCACACACACCATTGACCAAAGAATCTATCACCAAGTGAGAAGTCTTCTACTCTAAATCTACTCATACAGATTTAGAGCTGGAAAGGATCTCAGAGACCATCTAGTCCAGTCTCCTCATCCTATAGATGAAGAAAATGTGACCCAAGGAGGAGTCTGAGACTTTTGAGAGATTCAGAGTGATTAGCCAATGAGCCCCCTTTGACTAAGTTATGGGAGGCCACGAATGAGTTCTCTGGAATGGGAAGGCTTATAAGACTGAGTTTATTAGTCATATCTTCCCAATATGTCTGCCCAAATCAAATAGGTGGGATTCAGAGACACAAGATTTGTTATTGTATGAAATGATACAGAAGACAAAAGCAGGATCAAGAAATAGTGTTGTTCAATTGTGTCTGATTCTCTGTTACCCATTCTGGGGTTTTCTTGATAAAGATACTAGTATTTTGCAATTTCCTTCTCAAGCTCATTTTACAGAAGAGAAAACTGAGGCAGAAAGGATTAAGTGACTTGCCTAAGTTCACACAGTGTCTGAGACTAGGTTTGAACTCATGAAGATGAATCTCCCTGAATCTAGGTCCAACACTACCCATTGGTTTTATCCTATACTTAGGACAGCTAGGTGGCACAGTGGAAAGAGTATTGACCTTGGAGTAAGGAGGATGGGAGTTCAAATCCAGCCTCTGACACTTGACACTCACTAGCTGTGTGACCTTGGACAAGTCACTTCACCGTAACTGCTTCACATCCAGGGCTGCCTCCAGTCATCCTTGATCCATAACTGGACTCAGACAACTCTGGAAGAGAAGGTGAGACTGGTGACTCAGCACAACCCCCCTCACTCAAATCCAAATCATGTGCTTGTCATGGCATACCTCCCGGATGTCATGGTCTTCTTTGAAAAATGAAGGACAGGGCAGCAAAGTGATGCAGTAGATAGGGCACCAGCCCTGGAGTCAGGAGGATTTGAGTTCAAATCTCACCTCAGACAATAATTACCTAGCTGTGTGACCCTGGGCAAGTCACTTAACCCTGATTGCCTCTTAAAAAAACAAACAAAAATCCTCAAAATAGGAAGACCAAAAGATCCAAAAATTTCCACTTCAGTCAGAAAACAATTGAATATTTTGCTAAGCAGAAAGATAGGGCAGCCAAGAGTAAAATCAGATTAAACATATACTCATTTGTAAAATCTTATGGAGAACGATGCTGCAAGATTGACAAATAGCACCTCTGGCAATAGACAGAAGCAGTGGAAGGTAAAACCAGTTTAAATAAAAGTAATAGCTAGGATTTATAAAGGGTCTTAAGATTTGCAAAGCACTTCACAAATATTATCTCACTACTGGTGGAGCTTGAATGCAGATCAAAGATATTTTTTCTTTAGGTAATTTTTCTTGGGATTTTTTTTGTCTGTATTTTCTTTCATTGAATGACTTACATGGAAATGTGTTTTGCATGACTGCACATGTATAACCAATGTCAAATTGCTGACCTCCTCCATGAGTGGAGGAAGGCAAAGATGAAGAAAATGTGGAACTCAAAATTTGGGAAAAAATGTAATTTTTACATGTAATTGGGAAATTAAAATAAACAAATATGTTCTCACTATACCTCAAAACAACCCTGGGAGATAGACTATTATTATTTCCATTTTACACATGAGGGATTTGAGGCAAAGGGAGGTTAAGTTACCTGTTTAGAGTCATACAAATTAGCAAGAGACTCAAAGAGTAATTCTATCAAACATTTAAGGAACAGTTGGTTCCAATTCTATATGAACTCTTTGCAAAAATAGATGAAGACAGGGCGGCTAGGTGGCGTAGTGGATAAAGCACCGGCCTTGGAGTCAGGAGTACCTGGGTTCAAATCCAGGCTCAGACACTTAATAATTACCTAGCCGTGTGGCCTTGGGCAAGCCACTTAACCCTGTTTGCCTTACAAAAAAAAACCTAAAAAAAAATAGATGAAAACAGAACTCTGCCCAACTCTTTCTATGATACCAATACGGTACTGATACCTAAACCAGGAACAGTTAAAACAGAAAAAGAAAATTATAGAGCTATCTCCTTGATGAATATAGATGCAAAAATTATAAACGAAATCTTAGCAAAATGATCCTCTCACAAGGATAATACATTATGATCAAGTGGGATTCATCCCAGGAATGCAAGGTTGGTTCAATATTAGGAAAACTGTTAGTATAATTATTGTATCAACACCAAACCTATCAGAAATCATGATTATATCAATAGATGCTGAAAAAAACTTTTGACAAAATACAGCACCCATTCCTACTAAAAACAAAGGAGAGTGTAGGAATAAATGGAATGCTCCTTAGAATAATAAGCACTATCCATCTGATACCATCAACAAGCATTATATTCAATGGGGAGAAGCTAGAGGCATTCCCAATACGATCAGGGGTGAAACAAGGGGGCCCATTATCACCACTACTATTCAATATCGTATTAGAAATGTTAGCTTCAGCAATAAGAGAAGAAAAAGAAATCGAAGGAATTAGAATTGGGAAGGAAGAGACAAAACTCTCACTCTTTGCAGATGACATGATGGTATACCTAGAGAATCCCAAGAAATCATCCAAAAAACTATGGGAAACAATTAGCACCTTTAGCAAAGTCACAGGGTATAAAATAAACTCTCATAAATCCACAACATTTTTATATATGACTAGCAAGATACGGCAGGAAGAGTTAGAAAGAGAAATCCCATTCAATGTAACTTCACACAAATAAAATCAGATTTAAATAACTGGGCAAATATCAGCTGCTCAAGGATAGGCTGAGCCAATGTAATAAAAATGACAATTCTATCAAAATTAAACTACTTGTTTAGTGCCCTACTAATCAAAATTCCCAAAACTGACTTTAATGAGTTAGAAAAAAATTTAAAGTAAATTTATATGGAGAAATAAAAAGTCGAGAATTTCCAGGGATTTAATGAAAAAAGTGCAAAAGAAGGTGGTTTAGCCCTACCAAATCTAAAATTATATTTTAAAGCATCAGTCATCAAAACTGTCAGGTATTAGCTAAGAAATAGAGTGTTGGATCAGTGGAATAGACTAGGTGCAAAAGCAGGAAACATTTGATAAATCCAAAGAATACAGCTATTGGGATAAAAACTGTTGGGAAAATTGGAAGTTAGTATGGTAGAAACTTGGATTAGACCAACATCTCACACCCTATACCAAGATAAGATCAAAATGGATACAAAATGGATTTAGACATAAAAAAACCAATATTATAAGCAAACTGGGAGATCAAGGAATAGTTTATCTGTCAGATCTATGGAAAGGGAAGCAGTTTATGATCAAGTAAGAGATGGAGAACATCATTAAAAACAACTGGACACCCCTTTTAACGCATCCCCTCGGTGGAGCTAGACCCCTCAGCCTCTCTCCTCTGAATCCCATGGAGCCAGTCCCGACCAGAAATTCAGCATGTCGATTTTGAAGATCATTGCAAGAGAGATCTTTGACTCTCGTGGAAACCCCACCATTGAAGTTGATCTCTACACTTCAAAAGGTCTCTTCAGAGCTGCTGTGCCCAGTGGAGCTTCTACTGGCATCCATGAAGCTCTGGAGCTCCGAGACAATGATAAGACCCAATATATGGGGAAAGGTGTCTCAAAAACGGTTGAGCACATCAATAAAACTATTGCCCTGACCCTGACTAGCAAGAAACTGAATGTTGTGGAGCAGGAGAAGATTGACAAATTGATGATAGAGATGGATGGTTCTGAGAATAAATCTGAATTTGAAGCAAATGCTATATTGGGAGTGTCTCTGGCTGTTTGTAAGGCTGGGGCTGCAGAGAAAGGTGTCTCCTTGTTCCGCCATATTGCTGATCTTGCAGGCAATGAAGAAGTCATCCTGCCAGTTCCAGCCTTCAGTGTGATCAATGGTGGCTCCCATGCTGGTAACAAGCTAGCAATGCAAGAGTTCATGATCCTCCCTGTTGGACCATCAAACGTCAAGGAGGCCATGCACATTGCAGCTGAGGTCTACCACAACCTGAAGAATGTGATTAAGAAGAAATATGGACGGGATACCACCAATGTAGGAGATGAAGGTGTCTTTGCTCCTAACATCCTGGAGAATAAAGAAGCTCTGGAGCTGCTGAAGGAAGCGATCGGCAAGGCTGGCTATACTGACAAGGTTGTAATTGGCATGGATGTTGCTGCCTCTGAATTCTTCCGGTCTGGGAAATATGACTTGGACTTCAAGTCTCCTGATGATCCCAGCAGATACATCTCACCTGCCGAGCTTGGGGACAAGAGCTTCATCCGGGACTATCCAGTGGCGTCTATTGAAGATCCCTTTGACCAGGATGATTGGGAAGCTTGGAAGAATTTTACTGAAACTGCAGGCATCCAGGTTGTAGGGGATGATCTCACAGTGACCAATCCCAAGTGTATTGAAAAGGCTGTGAAAGAGAAAGCTTGCAATTGCCTCCTGCTCAAAGTGAACCAGATTGGCTCTGTGACCGAATCTCTCCAGGCATGCAAGCTGGCCCAGTCCAATGGGTGGGGAGTAATGGTTTCCCATCGTTCTGGAGAGACTGAAGATACCTTCATTGCAGACCTGGTGGTGGGTCTCTGCACTGGGCAGATCAAGACTGGGGCCCCCTGCCGATCTGAGCATTTGGCCAAGTATAACCAAATTCTCAGAACTGAGGAAGAACTGGGCAGCAAGGCTAAATTTGCTGGAAGGAACTTCAGAAACCCTCTGGCCAAGTAAGCTCCATGACCATGAAGCCTCAGAGCTGGTAGGTGACAGTCACCGCAGTAGAAGTCCTCCAAAGAATGGGCAGCACCAAGTAGTAGAGCAGTTTTGTTTTGGGGATGGGGGCTCAGCGCTACATAACTCCACCCCACTCTCTTCCACCTTTCTGTGTTCTCACTGCTTCTTCTGGTACCTGCTCATTTGGTCCTTTTTTGGAAGACCTCATCCTGTGACTGGGTAGAATGATCTGTTCTCACCCCCACCCCCAGTGTTGATGTGCAGAGTCATATACTTGTGATGCAGCCCCCCAACAAGCCCATGGGCCAGATCCTTTAGTGGCTTCTATGTGCAGAATAAAAGTATTCAGTAATCCACTGGAAAAAATACAACTGGACAATTTTAATTACATCAAATTAAAAAACTTTTGCACAGAAAAAAAAAAACCACTGTAACCACAAAAGAAAAGTAGTAAATTGGGAAACAATGTTTACAACTAGTATTTCTGACAAAGGACTCATTTCTAAAATATACAGAGAACTGAGTCAAATTTAAAAAAAAAAAGCAATTCCCCAATTGACAAATGGTCAAAGGATATGCAGAGGGAATTTACAAATGAGGAAATCAAATCGATCCATTCGTCATATGAAAAATTGCTCTAAATCATTACTTATTAGAGAAATGCAAATTAAATCTTCTCTGAGGTACCACCTCACACCTCTCAGACTGGCCAATGTGATCAGAAAGGACAATGTTGGAAGGGATGTGGGAAATATGGGACACTAATACATTGTTGATGGAGCTATAAACTCATCTAACTTTTCTGGAGAGCAATTTGGAATAACGGCCAAAGGGCAATGAAACTGTGCATACCCTTTGATCCAGCAACACCACTACTGGGTCTATATCCTGAAGAGATGAGGAAAAAGAGTAAAAACATCACTTGTACAAAAATATTCATAGCAGCTCTGTTTGTGGTGGCAAAGAATTGGAAATTAAGTGAATGTCCTTCAGTTTGTGGAATGGCTTAGCAAATTGGAGTGTATGTATGTCATGGAACACTATCGTTCTATTAGAAATCAGGAAGGATGAGAATTCAGGGAAGCCTGGAGGGATTTGCATGAACTGATGCTGAGCGAATGCAACAGTGCAACAACCAGGGACAATTTTGGGGTATTTGCAATAGAGAATACCATCTGTATCCAGAGAAAGAATTGTGGAGTTTGAACAAAGACCAAAGACTGTTACCTTTAATTTAAAAAAAAAAACCATTATCTTATTATGTAATCTTGCTATCTCTTATATTTTATTTTTTTTTTCTTAAGGATATGATTTCTCTCTCAACACATTCAATTTAGATCTATGTATGCCATGGAAACAATGTAAAGACTATCAGGCTACCTTCTGTGGGGGTGGGGGAGGGAAACAAGATTAGGGGAAAAATTGTAAAATTCAAAATAAATGAAATCTTTTTAAAAATTAAAAAAGACACTCAATGAAGTGAATTCATTCAAAGGTTATTTAAAGATAAAATTCAAAGGAACACAAACAGACAAAAGATTTAAAAGACTGCAAAGATTTTTGTAACCAGCTCTTCACCATCAAGAACAATGGGTAAAATATACATATGTGTGTGTGTATACATATATACATACATATGGAGGGAGAGAGAGAAAGACAGAGAGAGGAGGAGGAGGAGGAGGAGGAGGAGGAGGAGGAGGAGGAGGAGAAGAAGAAGAAGAAGAAGAAGAAGAAGAAGAGAGATAGACAGAAACAGAGACAGATACAGAGACAGAGGAAAAACTGTTGAATTAAATGACACCAAAGAGAATAAAGATGGGAAAAAGGAACTGGGATAAGGCAATGTACTTTGTGATAGGGATCTTTATGGGAGGTGGCATTTTAAGGATGGTGAGGGATTGATTCACAAGGTAGCCAAATGAGAGGAAAACAGCAAAGGCCGGGGAAAAACAGGCTGGACCTAAAAAAAGATGATGGTAAGAACATCAACAACCATCAGTTTCTAGTCCTCATTTCCCATCTGGCCATCTTCTGCCTTTTGGTTTCCTTTTATAAGTCTTAGGCAAATACTATCAGGCCAAAGATTAGATGTAGCCAGACTTTTGGGTTACTTTATAGGTAAGCCTGAGTCCAAAGTTTTCTTGGTTTACTTTAAAAGATTTCAAAACCTGGGATGGCTAGGTGGTGCAGTGGACAGAGCACAAGCCCTGGATTCAGGAGTATCTGAGTTCAAATCCAGCCTCAGACACTTAATATTTACCTAGCTGTGTGACCTTGGGCAAGTCACTTAACCCCATTGCCTTGCAAAACAAAATGATTTTAAAACCTGACCAAGGCAATGACCAACCACTATCCCAGATGATTACTAATGAAACAATCTAGCCATTTCCTGGTATGTGATGAATTCAAGGGTGAAGATTAAGATTCTTTTTTTGATCAATGTGGGAATTTGTTGCAAAGATTTTTTTTCTTTCTTATAAGGGGAGTGAGGATGGGGAGAGGAGTGAGGGAAAAGTGGATTTTTGTTCATTGGGAAAAAAATATGGTAAAGTTTTTAAAAATGGGAGAAGACTTTCTGAGTTTGAGAGGTAACACCTGCCTTCTAAACGGAGAAAAGATCCTTTGCATCATGCTTCTCAGAGAAGAGAAAGGGTGATCCCCAGAGGACTGCCCTGCAGCTGAAGGAACAAGATCATGCCACTAAGGGATAGATCTTTTCCTCTCTAACTCTCTATGATATTGCTGTGAGTTGCTCAGGTGGTGTGGATCCAAAATGAATGAGACACATTTGTACAATACTCAACTTTCCAGGGGGAGTCTGATGAATTTAATGGGGTTATTCAGTTGTTTTATTTGATTTGAAATACTTGTACATCCTTTGTTTCCCTTATGTTTTCTTTCTTTTTCTTTTTCTTTATTTTTGCAAGGCAATAGGGTTAAGTGACTTGTCCAAGGCCACATAGCTAGGTGATTATTAAGGGGCTGAGGTCGGATTTAAACTCAGATCCTCTTGACTTGAGGGGCAGTGCTCTATCCACTGCGCCACCTAACTGTTCCATTTTATGCATTTTCTTTGTTGGTGATCATAGGTTTAGATCTACAAGGGATATCAGAAAGCTAGATCTAGTCCAATCTCATTTTTTTTTGGTATTTATTTATTTTTGAGACTGGATCCTTCTGTTTTGCCCAGGTTGGGAGTGTATCAGTCCCTCCCAGGCCTGATTCCACTGCATTCTGTTCAACATAGGAGCTTTAATCTACCCTATTTTAGAACTGAGTCAGCTGACTCCTCCATCCCAGGGCGTTGCTATATTGGTGTGGGACTTACCACAAACATCTGATAGACAGATGCTTAGATTGATGCTCAGAACTCAGTAAGGAACTCCTAATCTAATAAACTGAGCCTCCCCAGTAGCAGAGATTGCAAACTTGCACTAGCACATTGCCAGTTCCTCTGTTTTACAGAGGTGGAAACTGAGACCCAAAGAGGTGAAAGGATTTGTCCAAAATCACATAAGCAAGAAGTGACAGTCATCATTTGAACACAGATCCTCCCACAAATCTAACACTATACCATGTTGCCTCTATTTCACTGCCTGTAAAATAAAATCTGTCCCATAGCTGGCACCCATATTATACATTGAGCCCACAGGCAGGAGTTAAAGAGCCTGTTAGACACATTTGGGAAAACCTAAATTGGAACCATACATAGCTTGCTTCAGATTTCCCTGGAGTCTCTCTGGGACACAGAGTCAAAGAGAGAAATAGTATGACCCCAGAGTCATTTGGGGGGAAGGGTAAGCATATACTATCCAACACAATTTGTGGGTTAATTATTCTGAAATGCTTTTTTTCTCTCCCCTTTTAAAATCTTTGTTAGAAAGAAGGGTTCAGAGGCAGCTAGGTGGTGCTCTGTGGATAGAGCACTGGTCCTGGAATCAAGAGGATCTGAGTTCAAATGTGACCTCAGATACTTAACAATGACCTAGTTGTGTGACCTTGGGCAAGTCCCTTAACTCCATTGCCTTGAAGAAAGAAAGAAAGAAAAGAAAGAAAGAAAGAAAGAAAGAAAGAAAGAAAGAAAGAAAGAAAGAAAGAAAGAAAAGAAGAAAGAAAGAAAGAAAGAAGGAAAGAAAGAAAGAAAGAAAGAAAGAAAGAAAGAAAGAAAGAAAGAAAGAAAGAACAATGCCATCCAAAGAACAAACTGGAATCTCAATGCAGAGCAAAGCATACTATGTTCACTTTTTAAAACTTCTTTTCTGTTTTCCTTTCTTTCTCATGATTTTCCCCCTTAATTCTAATTCCTCTTTCACAACATGACTAATAGGGAAATATGTTAAACATGATTATACAAGTATGACTTTTACCAGATTATTCACTGCCATGGGGAAGGGAGAGGGAAGGGAAGTGATAAAAAAAAAATGGAGAACTCAAAAGCTTGCAAAAGGGTGAATATAGAAAACCACCTTTGTATGCAATTGGAAAAAAGTAAAATAAAAAAATGCATATTGAACTGAATTTAAGAGTAATATGTATTTCACAATGGAACAATGACCAAGGAATATAAACAGACTGTTTTAAACATTAGAAGGACCAGGAGAGTTTAATGCAAAAAAAAATGCTATTATAATTTGACTTTAAAATGAAAATTTTCCCTATATCTTTATTTTCTTTGCTCTATGAATTTTTTTTTAAAAATGCATGACTTCAATTGACACATCATGATCCTTTGAGGCATTCTTGAAATCTGATCAATAATAAATACTCAAGAAATCTCGATTGAGAGCCTACTCTATGCCAAACACTAGGGATGCAAAGGAAGGCCAAGGATAGTCTCTGCCCTCAAGGAGCTTGCAATCTAATGGAAGAACCACAAGCAAATACAAATATAGACACACAAGCTATATACAGGGCAAATAGGAAAAATATTCAAAGAAGGGAGGGCACCAAAATTAAGAGGCGTTGGGAAAGGCATCCTATGAAGATGAGGTTTTAGCTGGAACTCAAAGTAAGTCAGGGAAGTCAGTTGGTGGAGATGTGTAGGGAAAACATTTCAGGTATGAGGGTCAGCCAGAGAGAATATCTCTATTAAAGCAGGAAGTAGACCTTGTTCCATGTAAAGATGTTCACATTTCCTGCTAGAGAAATGTAAATCCAGGAAACCTTAAGATACCAATCAACAACTCATTGAATTGGCCAAAAAACCATTTTTCTAAAACTTATCCAATTCAATATCACTGGGGCAGGATGTGTATCACAGGATACACATCTACTAATGTGTCACAAAACTGATTTGGGGCTCATAGACTGAGAGCTAGAAGAGGGATCAGGGGTCATCTCTTCTAATCCCCTCAAGTAACCTGAGTTCAGGATTCTGCTCTGCAACTTGTACTAGCCATTTAAATTTGGGTAGATTGTTTCCCCTCTCCTAGCTTCCATTTCCTTCTCCGGACAACGGGGCTGTTGAACCCTTATGAGGTCTTTTCCACTTCTGATGTTCTGTGTTCTAAGACTAAGAATTGTCAAGAGGACTTGAATTCAAATGTGACCTCAAACATCTACTAGTTATGTGACTCTGAGCAAGTCATTTAGTCTTTGTTTGCCTCAGTTTCCTCTTCTATAAAATGAGGATATTAATAGCAACTGTCTCACAAGGTTGTGAGATAAATGAGACAAAGTGCTTATAAAGTATGTAGCACAAAAACGAGTGATGGTAAATGCTTGTGAGGGAATATTATTGTTGTAAAAACAATGATGAGGGAGATGGTTTCAGAAAAAACTAGAAAGACAGTTTGATGCAAAGTGAAGCAGGTAGAACCAGAAGATTGTATTGCAATATTGCAACAATGATCAACTGTGAAATACTTAACTACTCTGATCCATATGATAAATCTAAGACAATCCCAATGAATTCATGATGAAAAATGCTATCCACCTCCACAGAGAGAACTGATGAAGTCTGAGTGCTAATTGAAGCATGTTTTTCCTCTATTTTTCTTGCCTTTTTTTTCTTTCACAATGTGGCTAATGTGGAAATGTTTTGCCTGACTCCATATGTACAATGGATATCATATTGCTTGCCTTCTCAATAGGAGGAGGGAAGGAAAATTTAGAACTCAAAATAAAAATTAAAAAGTTTATTAAGTCCCTGGGACATAGGAAGTACTGTTTGTTCCCTTTCCCTCCCTCCCTTTCTTTGAGAATAACATCAGAGCGTATATAGGGCTGCTTCTCTTAGGAGAGAGCTTGGCCTTTACCATGCATAGAGCTGACAGCCCCTCCACAACAACCATTAGTAGTGGGAGGTCTTCCAGGGAATTCCGGTGGCAGGATTTCCTTCCAGAGAGCAATGTGGAGTCAGGAAACAGACCTACTCTTGGGTTGCTGTCTGAACTGAATCCAATTCTGCCTACTCCTCCTCATGATCTTGCTAGCTCCAAACAGAAGGATACGTGTTCCCTGGTAGGTTTTTGGACCATCTAGCCAACCACACGGGACAGATTCCATGCCTCTGTCAGCTGCTGTATTCATATTCTTTGGGGTCAACAAAAAAAGTTAACTCTCCATTTTCGTGTCCTGATGAATTTTCCTCAATTAACCCCTCTGGGGTCTCAACTTCTTTTGCCTGTAAATTAAATATAAAGGGGTGGCTAGGTGGCACAATGGATAGAACATTGGCCCTGGAGTCAGGAGTACCTGAGTTCAAATCCGGTCTCAGACACTTAATAATTACCTGGCCGTGTGGCCTTGGGCAAGCCACTTAATCCCATTTGCCTTGCAAAAACTAAAAAATAAATGAATGAATGAATGAATAGATAGATAGATAGATGATAGATGATAGAGAGATAGAGAGAGAGAGAGAGAGATAGATATAAAGAGTGCCCCTTCCTACCTTGCAAGAATTCTCATAGAACCACAGTTCTCAAGCTTGAAGGGACCTTAGAGGTCATTTAGTCCTTCTGCCCCATTTTACAGATGAAGAAACTGAGACCCAGAGAAGTGAAGGGATTTGAGTAGTAGCTTCAGAGGTGGGACCTGACCCCAGAGCCAATTCTCCTTACTCAGAAATTACTAAATCTTTGTTGTGAAGATAACTTAGGTTACCACATAGAGACTTACACTGTAGAGACCTTTACTCAGTTACATGGCAATTTCTAGATTTTTTTTTATCTCACCAGCCTAGGGAAAGAAATAGTATAAGGAATAATAATAGCTAATCCATGCAGAGAGCTTTAGGGTTTACAAAATGCTTTATCTTCCCTTATCTCAGTTGGGATATGCCAGAGAAGTTTAGATACTTTCATTAGGTCTAATACAGAGATGAGGAAACTGAGGATGCGAGAGGTTTGGGTAACTTGAGCTTTATCATCATTAGTGAGTATCTCTGGCAGCATTTGAACTAAGGTCCTCCTCAACTCCAGGCAAGTCTTCCATTCACAGTGCCACGTGATTGCCTGACAGTGATGAAGGCTCCCAATATTCTTGAAGGTTTCTAAAGCCCTTTAACTACTTTGTCTCTAGGGCCAGGAAGAGTAGCCTGACTAGTGTCATCCCTGCTTTACAGATAAATCAAATAAGTAAACATTTATTTAGTACCTACAGTATGCCAGATATTATGTTAAGCCCTGGGGATACAAAAAGAGTCAAAAACAGTCCCTGCCATCAAGGAGCTTATACTCTAATGAAGGAGACAACATGTAAACAAAGGTATATACATACATACATATATACATACACACATATATTACAAGCTATATGTGTGATAAATAAGAAATAATTAAAAGAGAGAAGGTACTAGAATTAAGAAGGCCCTGGGAAAGCTTCATCTAGAACTAGGCAGGAACATCAGACCCTTGGGCCATATAAGGCTTGTGATCTTGCACTGCCATGCCAACCACAGGCAGGACTAGAAATTCAATAAATCTAGAAGCTTTTTAGGGGGTGAATTAATTAAATATTTGACCAAATAAAGCAGGTAAATCATGTGATAAATATCCAAATGGCCCTTGGCAGAAAAAATGTTCCCTACCACTAATGTAAAAAGTGAGATTTTATTGGGGACTTAAAGAAAGCCAGGGAGTTCAGTAATGGAAGCTGGGGAAGTTTTCTAAGGGACAGTAAAGAAAATGCTAAGCCCTAGAGATAGATAGTCCTGGCCCTCAAGGAGTTTGCACGCTGTGATGGGGAAGACAATATTCAAACAAATGGTTGGTTGCTGTTTGTACTTGAAGAAGGCCAAGATGACATCACTATGATGGGGTCCAGGTCCAGCGTGTCCAACAGTAGTTGATCAGACCGATATGAGTTCAGAATGCTTTATTTACTGCAGGTGGGGCACCAATAGTTCACATGAGCATTTGGAGTGGTGTCCCTGATTTTGTGCATCTCAGCTTGCTTTTGAGCTACTGCAGTTCAGTTTTTCTCATGGAGCACAGAACTTCCTTTAATGGGCATGCCTTTCTGGGCAATCCTTTGCTAGTGTTTCCCATGTCTCACAATTGATTCCAAAGCCCTTCAGAAAGACCTTGAGAATGTCCTTGTATCACGTCTTCTGACGTCCTTGTGAGGGTTTACCTTGTGGAGCTCTCTGTAAAGTAGTCTTTTTGGTTAGGCATATGTATGGCATTTGAACAATGTGGCCAGCCAATCATAGCTGCTCTCTCTCTGTAGTGAGGTTTGAACGCCAGGCAGTTTAGCTGAGAAAGGCCCTCAGTGTCTGGTATCTTCTCCTGCCAGCTGATCTTCAGAATCTTCCTAAGACAACTTAAATGGAAGAGACTCAGTTTCCTGTCAGGGCACTGGTAGATTGTTCAACCATGAGGTCAGCACAATGGCTCTGTAGACCTTCAGTTTGGTAATCAATTTAGTACCTCTTCTCTCTCACGCTTTCCTTTAGAGCCTCCCAAACACTGAGCTAGCTCTGGCAAGGCATGAAGAAACCTCATTGTCAGTGGGTACATCTCTGGAAAGTGTTAAGCCAAAATTAGCACAGAACCTGGGTAACCATTCTGTCATGAAATTAATGTACAATACTGATGAACTTTTCTGGGCAACCAAATTTTGGCACAATTTCCCATAAGCCCTCACAACTGACAATATCAAAAGCCTTAGATCTACAAACATTGTGTACAAACCTCTCTTCTGCTCCTGGCATTGCTCCTGGAGTTGCCAGGTACCAAAAAACCATCTCAATTGATCATTGGCCCTTTCTGAAGCCACTCTGGCTCTCAGGCAGATATCATCTTCCAGTTAAAGGATCAGCCTATTAAGGTAAAATCTGGTGAGAATCTTGTCATCAATGACTAAGAGAGATCCCCACCCCCATCCCTGTGATTGTCATAGGACAATGTATTTCCTTTACCTTTATAGAGATGGACAACGAAGGCATTCTTGAACTTCTGGAGTATAATAACCTCTTGTCATATAACCTGGGAGATTTCAGCCAGCTTTTGTATGAGCAGTAAACTGCCCTCCCCACCACCACCATGACCACCTTGTAAATCTCAGCTGGAATAGAATCAGCACAAGAAATGAGCCTAATGGCATTCAAAATCTCTTCTTCAATTGTAAATTCAGTTAGAGAGGAACTGGCTTCAGCCTGAGGTAAATGGTCAGTGGTTTCTACTTTGATGATCGGTTAAGAACACTATGGAAGTGTTTAGACCATCTCTCCAGGATCATGTTCTTATCACTAATCAATGTGGCTCTATTAGCACTGAGTAATTAAGGTACAGCATAGATCTTTGGCCCATAAATAGTCTTTAGGGCATCATAAAATCATTTTGGATTGTTACTACCAGCATAAAACTGAATTTCATCTACCTTCTTACTTAGCCAAGAATTCTGCATTTTTAAGTTTTGCTTGCATTTTGCTTTTGATGGAGTTAAATGTTGCCTTCTTAGAGACAAATGAACTAGTCTGCTGGTTAACCCTGTGGCTTTCATTTAGTAGCTTCTGAATTTTCCCATCATTTTCATCAAACCAATCTTGATGTTTGAGAGTGTCCTGGTCCAGAGAGTAAATGTGGTATTGTACACCAAATCTCTGAAAGTTGCACATTCCTTTTTTGTTTCACTGTTGCCAACCATGTGTTCGCTCAGCTTTCCCTCCAAACCAGCCACAAACTGTTCAGGCACAAAAAATGCTCTAATCTATTGATATTGATTCTTCTCTGGTTGTCATGCCCTAATGCTACCCCTTTTGTTGAATGTGAATATTTAGCTTGGAGAGGATGAGTCTATGATCTGTCCAGTACTCTTCAATACGCATTGCCTTCACTCTCACATCCTGTCTGTCTCTTCTCCTTACAATCACATAATTTATTAGATGCCAATATTTGTTGTGAGGGGGTATCCATGAAGTTTTATTGCATTTAGGTAAATGAAAGACAGTGTTGGTGATGAGGTTATGAGATGAACAAGTCTTCAGTAATAAGTGACTGTTTCTGTTATTGTTTCTGACTCCATTTCTTCCAAGGACTCCCTCCCATGTTTGGAAGTCTGTGCCTACTCTGGTGTTAAAGTCACCCAGATTTACAAGCTAGTCCTCTTTCAGCACACTGATGTTAACAGTCTACAAGTCTTCAAAAATTTTTTCTTTGACTTCATCAGAGTTCATCATGGTGGGAGCATCACACTGATGATGGTGACATGGTTTTTTCCTGCAAGTGGAAATCGCATTGTTATGAGCTAGTCATCCACTACCTTTGGGAGTCATACAAGCTTGTTGACTAGATTAATTCTGATTGAGAAACCTACTTCAGATCCATGGCACTCCTCATCATGGTGACCATTCCAGAAAAAAAAAAAGTGTATCCAGTTCCGATTTTGGTAGACTGGTTTTCATTTGCCAACTTTGTTTCACTCAGGGCTATTTGGAAGTGATTCCTGGTAAGTTCTCTCAAAATAAGAGCTGTTTGTCTTTCGAGTCTATTGAATTTCATGTTGTCCATAAGTGTATGTACACATTTCATCTACTAATGGCGAGTGAAATCTTTGCAAAAGTTTTTGTATAACATTAACAACATGGTTAGTTAATCAACCTTGTTGGATGCAGCTCCTCCCAGCAGTTCATAGAGCTAGGACAACCCTAGGAGACCTGCTATGGACAAGGCTATCCACATCCAGAGGAAGAAAAACAAAACAAAACAAAACAAAAAACCCCTACAGAATCTGAATGAATACCACATTCACTTTTTTTTTATTTTTTAGGTTGTTTTTTTTTTTTTTTTTGCAAGGCAATGGAGTTAAGTGGCTTGCCCAAGGCCACACAGCTAGGTAATTATTAAGTGTCTGGGGCCAGATTTGAACTCAGGTCCTCCTGACTCCAGGGCCAGTGCTCTATCCACTGTGCCATCTAGCTGCCCCTACACATTTACTTTTTTAAAGAAGTCTCTTACGTTTTCCTTTCTGGTCATGGTTTTCTTTATTTTCCCTTAATCCTAATTCCTCATACAGAAAACGACTAATACATAAACATGTTAAACACACACACACATACACACACATACAAAGTCTTTGCATATTTTTTTGTGTTTTGACCATAGGATGGGATCCATACTTGCTATGGTAATCAGAACAGGGATGGATTTGGTAAAGCGGACAATTTTGAGGGCACCTTTTTCTAGCCCTTTCTTCATGTATGGTCTTTAAAAAAAAAGACTGCACAGGCATTCAGACATCCAACGAATGCCACTAATGCTTCAGATCTGTGAGAAGATGATGACCCTATGACTTTAGCCACCAGCATGCAGGGTTTTGACTACAATTCTCAGTCTTTCCACACCTGCTGCTTCTTCACCTGCCTGATGCCACAGGACTTGGAGATGGGTAAAATGGTCAAAAGATATGGGTACTGTCTTTGATGTGTGCATAAATTGGACTTAATTGAGATTAGTTGCCAAAAGTCATCAACCTCAATCTCTCTTCCAGAATCACTGAAGTTCAGCACACTGACAAAAGTCAGATTGATTGGCCTGGGATGCAGTGGATGACTTTGGTGTTTTTGATGTCTAACCAAACTCTAAGCCAGGGGTGTCCAACCTTTTAGCTCTTCTGGGCCACGACTCCCAACAAAAACCCCTCAAGGGCAGCATATCCATTCAATACCCATACATGAATATAATGCAACCCAAACCACCAACAGCACAACAACAAATGTGACAAGGGACACTTGAATGCCCCCACCACCACCAGGACAGGTTGGACAAACTTGCTCTAAACCCTCCACACCACCTGCTTCAGCCTCCTTCATGTCCATTGGAACAAATTGTTCTCATCTTTCCATTCTGCAGAAGAATGTCTTCATATTCTTGGAGTAGACATCCCCATAACTCACCAACAGATATGAGGCCTACTGGGTACCCTAAGCCTGATGTGGTCCATCTGCTGAGACTGTTTACCAGGGTGGGGCCTCTGTGTATGTTGCAACTTCTTGGAGCCACAGGTGAGGGTTGGGTGTCAGCTGGGCACCAAAGGTGGATGAATAGCCCTGAATAAGCCTCAGCAGTCTCCACACCAGAGGTGCTAGTCTTCTCTGACACCCATCCTCCCCCAAAAGAGTCAATCTGAGTGGAATTCCTCTCAACTCCATGCAAGCATTCCATCCACAGTGCCATATGATTGCCTGTCAGTGATGACGGCTGCTATCACTCCATCACTTGAAGTTTGGTAAAGCCCTTTAACTCCTTTGTCACAAGAGCCAAGAAGAATAGGCCTGACTAGTGTCATCCCCACTTTACAGATCAATCAATAAGTAAACATTTATTTAGTACCTACAGTATGCCCGGTACCATGTTAAACCCTGGAGATACAAAAAGAGTCAAAAAACATCCTGCCTTCAAGGAACTTATACTCTAATGAGGGAGAAAACATGCAAACAAATATATACAAATCAAGCTATATGATTAATAACGATGATGATAAATACAATGAATAAATTAGGGAAGTCACCAGAACTAAGAGGAGTTGGGAAGGCTTTCTGTAAGGTGGAATTTTATTTGAGACTTAAAGAAAGTAAGATCAGTAGAGAGAACAGAGAAAGCACAGTATTCCAGGTGTGGGGGATAGTCAAAGAAAAAGCAAAAAAACAAACAAACAAAAAACAACCAAAAGAAACAAGAGATGAAGTGCCTTGTTTACGGAACAGTCAGGAGGCCACAGTCACTAGATCAAAGAGTATCTATCAAGAAATAATATGGAAAAAAAAAGAACTCCATAATATAGGGGCGGCTAGGTGGCGCAGTGGATAAAGCACTGGTCCTGGAGTCAGGAGTACCTGGGTTCAAATCTGGTCTCAGACACTTAATAATTGCCTAGCTGTGTGGCCTTGGGCAAGCCACTTAACCCCATTGCCTTGCAAAAAAAAGAACTCCATAAGAAATAAGATGGAATAAGACTGGAAAGGCAGGAGGAACTAGGTTATAAAGGGCTTTGAATACCAAACAGAAAATCTTGTTCCTGGAAGCAGTAGGGAGCTATTGGAGTTTATTGAGTAAAGAGATGACATGATCAGAACTGTGTTTAAGGCAAATCACTTTAGTGACTTATTAAAGGATGGACTAATGTGGGGAGAAATTTGAGGCAAGCAGACCCATCAACAGACTATTGCAGTAGTCCTAACATGAGGTGATAAGAGAGTGGCAGTGCTAGAATTCAAACTCAAGTCTGCACCAGGGTGAGGACAATGTCACAGGAGAGATTGAGAACTATTTGAAAAACGTTGCAAATATGACAACCATAAGTTTTGGAAAAAATCTTGGATATGGGAAAAGAGTCAAAGATAACTTAGATTGGGAGCCTGTGGAACTAGAGAAAAATGGTACCCTCTTTTACTCTAATGGGGAAGGTAGGAGGTAGGGAGTCAGGGGAAACGATGAGCTCCATTTTGAACATATTGAGTTTAAGACGTTTGAGATATCTGAAAGGTAGTTGGAGACTTAATGAGGGGACAGAGGTTCCAAAAGGAAGAGTGACTTGCCCAAGCTCATATAACTCGTAAATATCAGAGATGAGATACAAATATGATGATAAAAATTAAAACAGTACCTGCTCTTGAATAGTTTATGTTTTATTAGCATGAATAATATACTGTGAAAGCAGATGTGGAAACATGCATTTTTAAAATTTTTTTATATTTTATTTTTTCCAATTACATGTAAAAACAATTTTAACATTTATTTTTTAAATTTTGGGGTTCCTGGGGCGACTAGGTGGCATAGTGGATAAAGCACTGGCCTTGGAGTCAGGAGTACCTGGGTTCAAATCTGGTCTCAGACACTTAATAATTACCTAGCTGTGTGGCCTTGGGCAAGCCACTTAACCCCATTTGCCTTGCAAAAACCTAAAATAAAAAAAAATTGGGGGTTCCAAATTCTCTCCCTTCTTCCTCTTTCCTTAAGAAGGCAAGCAATTTGATATAGATTAAGCTTGTAAAGTCATGCAAAATATATTTCCATATTAGCCAAGAGAAAACATAGATCAGAAAGAAAAGTTTAAAAAAGTATGTTTTGATCTGCATTCAAACTATCGGTTCTTTCTATGGATAGCATTTTTCATCATGAGTTTGTTTGGAACTTGGAATTGTATTACTGAGAATAACTAAATCAGTCACAGTTGATCATCATTATAATATTGCTATTGCTGTGTACTGTGTTCTCTTGGTCCTGTTCACTTCAATTTGCATTAGTTTATATAAATCTTCCCAGGTATTTCTGAAATCATTCTGTTTATCATTTCTTATAGAACAATAGTATTCCATCATAATCCTATACCACAACTTGTTCAGCCATTTCCCAATTGATGGGCCTCAGTTTCTAACTCTTTGCCACCACAAAAAGAGTTGCTATATTTTTGTACAGATAGGTCCTTTTCCCTTTTCTTTAACCTCTATGGGATCCAGATCTTGTAGTAGTATTTTTTGTTTGTTTGTTTGTTTGTTTTGTTTTTGCAAGGCAATGGGATTAAGTGACTTGCCCAAGGTCATACAGTTAGGTAATTATTAAGTGTCTAAGGTCACATTTGAACTCATGTCCTTCTGACTTCAGAGCCGGTGCTCTATTCACTGTGCCACCTAGCTGCCCCCATCTTGCAGTAATATTGCTGGATCAAAGGGTACATGCACAATTTGATAGAACTTTGGGTGTAGTTCCAAAATGCTCTCCAGAATGGTTAGACTAGTTCACAGCTCCACCAATAATACTTATGGATGGTTTTAAGGAGTAGGCAAACTGTATATGCAGGAGCCTTCATGTATGATGGTGGAATGGAAGAGTCACTTCTATGGAGTCAGTGGACTTGAGTTTAAATCTTAACACTGCCACTATCTCTGTATTAACCTCTCTGAAACAGTTTTCCTCACCTGTAGAATGGGAACAGATAATGTCCAAGCTTGGCCCCAAAGAAGAACTATTAGAAGATAACTGCCAACTGCACCCTGCCCTTTCTTTGCAGAGGTGGTGTACTGTGATACAGCTGTGCATATAATGTTAAACTTGTTTTTTAGGCTTTTGCAAGGCAAATGGGGTTAAGTGGCTTGCCCAAGACCACACAGCTAGGTCATTATTAAGTGTCTGAGACCGGATTTGAACTCAGGTATTCCTGACTCCAGGGCCGGTGCTCTATCCACTGCACCACCTAGCCGCCCCAACATTAAACTTTTTTGATACATTGGTTAATTTTGCTCAGCTGAGTTTTTCCTCCCCTTTTCTCATCCCCTGTTATAAGGAATGGTCAGAGTGGGATGTGGAAAGGGAAAATGGATATACTGGGGAAAGTACAGGGGACTGTACTTCAAGTCAGGAAAAATCCTGCCTTCAACACATTCTTACTGTGTGATTCTGGATCAGTCACTTAATCTCTCCATGCCTCAGTTTCCACATTTGAAAAATGAAAGCATGGCCTCCATGGCTTCTCAGGACCCTTACTACTCTAAAGCGATGATTCAGAAGAAAAAAAAACCATATATATAAACCAAAACCATTTCTAACCATATATTGCTTCTCCCCACAAAATGAATTTTCTTTATGGCTGGGTTTGTTTTCTTTTTAGAACTGACTCTCCCGTGCTGAGCACAGACTTGGTCCTTAATTAACGCCTGTTCATTGAATTGGCAGGGTCTGAAGCTGCAAGGGGAAGAGAAGAGGGGGAGGCAGCTTAACTCCAGTTTTGTCCTAGATCGATTCCAAAAGGATGAAGTCATTGTGCTCAGAGAGCAGCTGGAGGGCTTGGGAAGGGCCTCCGGGTCCCCCTCCCCTCAGCCCCCAGCCCCCCAGCCCCTTCCCTCACAGCTGGGAATGGGGGGGAGGGGGTCACAAGGGCTTTCCCAAGCCCTCCAGCTGCTCTGGGCTCCATTATTCCGGTTGGGGGACTGACCCAGCCAGGAGCGGAAGGAATGAGCCCCATTTTTCCATCTCTGCAGAGGGCTAAGCCCCCCTGGGCAGGGGGGCTTCCTGTAGCTGCCTCCTAACTAGGCTGAGGTTCCCATACTAAAGAAGAAAGCTAAAGGGTTACACTATTCAGAGCAGGCCCCAAAAGGGAGGAGGGGAGAGGGAGGCAAGCCTGGGGAGGCTCATGTTACAAAGACAGCTGGGAAAAAATGAATTCACACACATTCACCCTCACATGCAGTACTCTCACACACATTCACACCCTCACACACACGTCCTCATACTCACATAACACTCAGGCTCACACACAATCACCCCCCTCTCACACCCTCTCAGATTGACTCACAGATACACACTCGGTGGGCAAAGGGAAACAATGGGGGGCAGCGATTGGCAAACCAGCTCTCCCTACCCCCCTTCAAAGACCTCCCAGAGCTATTTCAAAGCAGCAGGGCTCTATAGGGAGAAGGGGAAGAGACCTAACAAAGGGGAAATACAGAGGGAAACAGTCAAACTGCCCCCAAGGGGAGGGTTGTGGGAAGCCTGAGTACCAGGTTCACAAAAGAAACTCTCTTAAGAGTTTCCAATCCTTCAAGAATTTACCACCTAGCAGAATTTAGTATGTAAAAAAAAAAAACAAAACAACCCCAAAACTGGGAGAATAATCATGATCTCAGATAAAGCTAAAATTAAAAATATATTTAATCAAAAGTGAAAAAGAAACTACACTATGTGCCAGCAATGTTATTCAATATTGTTTTAGACCATTTAAAATATATAGTATAAAGTATAAAACACCTGAGTGCAAAGCATAAACATAAAACACTTTTTGTACAAATAAACTCAAATGTAAATAATTGATGTAATATTTATTTTACATGGGTAGGTAAAACCGATATGGTTTTTAAATGACAATTTTAACACATCTATTTATTTGATGTCATCCCAATTAAATTACTTAAAAATTATTTTGCCGAGTTACAAAAATAAAGTAAATTTGAAAGAATAAAGGGTCAGGAATGGCAAAACAAAAAGGGAAAAGATATAAAGGAAAGAGATTCAGCACTATCAGACTTTAAACTATATTATAAAGTGAGAGCATTGTTGAAGTGCAAAAAAGAATGATTTCCATTATTTTAAATTAAAATTGTCTTATATAAATAAAACCTTTGTATCTAAGACTTGTAGAAATGCAGAAAATTAGGAGACAATTTTTCAGACAATATCTCAGGCTGTGATTGGATTGGAATATTGCTGCAGAATAGGAGATGATGAGTTGGTTGATTTAGAAAAACATGGAAAGACTTGAGCTTATGAAGGAGAAAGATGATGAGTGGAAATATGCATAGCATGGCCATATACAGAAGTGTTTGAGTGCATAGGTGTATATACATATATATACATATATGTGTGTGTATGTTTATATATATCTATGTATATTGTAGCCTTCTTTGGGGGGAGGGGGGGGAGAAAGGGAGAAAAAATAAAGTAAAAAGTACACAGCAGAGAATAAAAGTAAACGTACAAGGAAGCAAAGAAGAGCAATTTTAAAACACTGTTGTAGTATTGATTATATAGACTTTCCTGAAATGGAAATTCATTGCATTATATTATGAATCATCTCATATTTTGCTGCACATGTGAAAATGTATTTTTTCTTATTTTGTATTTACATTTAAAATAAAAAAACAAAGTAAAATTTTAAAAGTGCACAGCAGACAACAAAAGAAAACCAACATGGAAGCAAAGAAAAGCTGGGCAGTTTTGAAAACAATGTGTAGTTTTTTAGGGTTTCTTGAAATGGGAAAGTACTGTTTGATATTGAATCTTCTTTTATGGTTTGCTGTGTACATGGCAATATTTTCTTTTTTCTTTTTCTCATTTTGTATTTAAGTTTAAAATTTTAAAAATTACAAAAAAAAAAGAGTTTACCAATAACTTACCTAATGAGAAGCCTCTAGGATTTGATGAACCTTCCCAGGGAAACATGTTTACCTCTCTATGTCTTTACAAAATAGCTAGTCCCTTATTCCTGGAATGTTCCCTAACCTTTTAGGGAAACTAACATTGAGAAACTAGAATCCCTAGTTTCCTGCAAAATTCAGCTCAAGTACCATCTCCTAAAGGAGAGCTTTCCCAACCATCCCCACCCCTGAAGTCCCTAGTGCCTCTATTTCTAAATTATCTTGGCTTTGCCTTTCTTTGATCATGGTGCTTAGCACAAAATAAACATTTGAGAAACATTCATTGATTTTACAACTATTTGAATTATTCATATCTAAAATACACAATATGTGTAAACATATATGTGTATATATTTAAATGTATATATGTGTGCATATGTGTGTATATATAAATGTATGTGCATATGTGCATGCGTGTGTGTGTGTGTGTGTGTGTGTGTATATACTCCAGAGGCAGCAGGGCATAGGGTTGACAGAGAGTTGAATTCAAAACTATAAAGTCCTGGTTTCAAGTGTGACTCACACTGGTTGTATGACCCTAGAAAGATCACTTAATCTTTCAGTGATCTAGGCAACTCTCTGAGATTCTCCATCAAAGAGAAGTCAGGTGTCCATCTGCATTAGGAAAGGGATTTTCCTTTTCTGGAACATCCCTGTACAAATTAAATCACAGGTCAAGTCCCTATCTTTATATATTTTAATAAACTATATATATGAATATATATGTATATGTATATTTACACAAATATATATACATATATGTTCATATTCTCTCTTCTATTAGAATGTAAAGTCCTTTAGGTCATGGAGCTTTTTCTGACTGAATTCTCAGGTCCCAATGCATAGTAGGCACTTAATAAATGTTTATTGGCTGATTGAACTTCCTCAGAATCATGTCTTGAGGCTTTTCAGCTGCACCCAGTTTCCAGACAGGGTCTGAGGTGGGTTAAAGGAAAGGAAACTTCAGAGAAAAGGACTGAAGCCTCCACATCCCTCCCTCAAATCACAAAGAACTTCTGTGTGCATCAACAGTTAGGCCCCCCTTCCTAATGGCTACTATCCAAAGGAAGGGAGAACAGTCAAAAGATTTGGTCCAACTTCAGCCACTTGGCTATTCTCCCCTGGCTGTGAGCAAAGAAAGCAGGTGTCTTTGTTCAGTGTAGGGCATACAAGGAGTATGTGCAAGAGGCAAGATCTGAAGTCAAATCCAAAGCCTTTACCCTCTGTAAACCACCTTGCTTCCCCGTTTTTTAATACTCATGGTTAAAGTTAGAGTCAACACATGTGGATGGAGAATAAGAAATTCTATCTTCTCTGTTCACTGCATCACCTAGCCATAGTAGATAGCTGGACTTGGAAGCAGGAAAGCCCTGGCTTTGAACCATGCCTCTGACTTTTACTGTATGACCACAGACAAGGTAGCTATCATCTTTGATCCTCGGGTGCTGTAATTGTTGAGTCACGCCCGATTCTTTGTGACCCCATGGACCATAACACATCAGCCCTTCCATCCTCCACTACCTCTGGAAGTCTGACCAAGTTCATGTTTGCTGTTTCCATGACACTCTCTGTCTCACCCTCTGCCATTTCCTTCTCCTTTTGCCTTCAGTCTTTCCCAACATGAAGGTCTTTTCCATTGAGTGCTGTATTCGCATTATGGAGCGAAAGTATTTAAGCTTCAGCTTCAATATTTGACCTTCCAGTCAATAGCCTGACTTAATTTCTTTTAAGTATTGACTGACTTTACTTCCTAACTGTTCAAGGGGCTCTCAAAAGTCCCACAATTCACCATCATTCAAAATTGTCAATTCCAAGATGCTCAGCTTTCTTTATAGTCCAACTCTCACAGTCAAGCATTGCTACTGAAAAAACTATAGTTTTGGCTCAGATTTCTCATCTGTAGAATAGGGGTGATGATAATTGACATTTATATAGTGCTTCAGCAAAGAACTGGAAACAGTGGGAGGTCACAGAATTGGGGATAACAACATATTGTGGGTACATGAACCCAACAGAATACTGTCATGACCAAAGAATCGACCAATAGGAAGAATTCGGAGAAAGAGGGAAAGATTCACATCAGGGGTGGGGAACCTTTTGTCTGCCAAGAATCATTTGGATATTTATAGCATCATTCATCTGCTATATTTGGTCAAACAATTAATTTACCCCCAAAAGCTCTGGATTTATTGAATTTCCAGTCTCCACCTGTGGTTGCCCTTGGGCCAAGTGTTACCTATTCTTCACTTAAATGAAACTGATGCAAGTCAAAGTGAAGCACGTCAAACCATCTATTAGGATGACTACAACAATATAACTGAAAACAACATGAAAAGGCAGCCCAATTCAGATAGAGTGTAAGGTCAGTCTGGGTCCTTGAAAGCAGCTGTTTCCTTCTGTACTATGGAATGTCAGATAGTCAGGAATGATTCCTGAATAAGATGATAGGACCTTAGATTTAGAATTAGAGGTGACCCACTAATTCAACTCCTTCCTAAAGGTATAATTGCCTACCTGATTTTCTTTATTGCAATGAAATAGGGAGAGGGGAGTAAATCAGGAAAGGACTGTGATAGAAAAACAAAATAATAAAACTAGAAAATGTAATATACATTATATATGGAATATATAGCATATAGTAATATAAAGCTCATAGTACAGCTATAATAATCAGCTAGATGGCATAGTTAGAAGTTGGTCCAGCTGTGTGACCCTGAGTAAGTCCCTTTACCCTGCTTGCCTGTTTCCTCTTCTGCAAAAGACAAAGAAATGGCAAATTGCCCCAGTATCTCTACCAAGAAAACCCCAAATGGGGTCACAAAGTCAAACATGATTGAAAAATGACTGAACAATAGATATGAGAGGCAGTGTGGCTGGAGAGCTGGTCAGTGACACACACTGACATATCAAAGTCTCTGTTCTCAGACTAGTCTAGTACAGGACTTGAAGAGAAGATGTTGATCTGTTCAGAGGGACCCTTCATTGATAAAATCACAGGTTTGGTACGTCTAGGCCTCGTTCCCCCTGATTTGGCTAATTTGTTGCTACGTCTCTGGGAACTTCAGAAGGCCGGGCCTCAGAAAGCAGGCAAGCTAACCCAGGACCAGGTCTTTCCTCAGTAAGTTGGATTTACCAGTGTTTCTATGTCACTGAAATCACCTTCATGAAACTTCAAGGCACCATTCCTCTGTAAGCAACAAAAATCAAATTGAAGATGATGTCAACTGTCCAATTTTGTAGAGCCTGGTACCATTTCTTAGGCTGTCTTGGATTCCAACCTGTGAGTCAGCACAAGGAGTCAGAAACTTCCTAGGAGGTGCTATTTGAGAAGTGTTTCCCATTCTAGAATCATAACTGAATCAATAGTCATTACTGGCAGACTATGTTCCAACTACTGCCTTATCCACTCACCATTCCTGTGACTTTCCAAGCCAAAGTATTCCTCCCTGGGCACCAGTTCCTGCTATTACAATGTGAACTCCTTGAGGGCAGGGGTTGCCTTCGCTTGCTATTCCTGGGTACCTTTCTGATCCAAAAGAAATTTATTTAAGAATGTTACTGAATTTCTAGTATTTTTTTCTTTAGCTTCCTAATCAGCAGGTATTGACAAAGCAAGGCTACTCTTTGTACTATTTTTATCTTCTATTATTACTGTCGTACAATTTTGTTCTATTAAATACAAACTGCTGTTATGTGTAGCCAAGGATGGGGCTGGGGGGGGGGGTGTCTACAAAATATAAGCCTTTAATACTTAAAACTTGGTTCTGGGCTTCACCCACCCTGGGTCCATGGGCAGGAGGGGCACTGCAGCTCAGAATTTCTGTGTTCGAGAGATACCCTCCTTCCCCACTCCCAACTCTTTGGATGACTATTACAGGAATTCTCATGGACTCTTGAAAGTCAGGTACTTTGGTTGAAACCATGACCAGGTGGGCACGAACCAACACAACACATAATAAGAAAGCTTTGAAAGCAACATCATGGGAAGACATAAAGAAGGGCTCTATGGAGAGAGGAACCCAAAATCTACAAAAGGATAAACACTTCCATTCCAATGGGCTCTCCCTTAAGAATGATCTACCCTTTGGGGCGGCTAGGTGGCATAGTGGATAAAGCACCGGCCTTAGAGTCAGGAGTACCTGGGTTCAAATCCGGTCTCAGACACTTAATAATTACCTAGCTGTGTGGCCTTGGGCAAGCCACTTAACCCCATTTGCCTTGCTAAAAAAAATCTTATACCAATCAAGATGTAAATGGATTCAGGGAATATCTAAGACAGAATGGGAATATGATGGGAGATAGCCTGGAAATAAGAGAAGAAATAACAACAGCTCTCACAAAAGATAGTCGCCGAGAGGGAAGGAGGTTGAAAAGACAAAAAATAAAGAAAAATGCACAGGTCTGTTATCATTGCAGAAAACCAGGCCATGGAGTTGCAGATTGCCCTGCTGTCCTTGAGAGTCAAGATATGGGCACTGGGATCTGTTACTGCTGTGGTTCCACTGAACATGAAATAACCAAATGCAAAGCCAAAGTAGACCCAACTATGGGAGAATTTCCTTTTGCAAAATGTTTCATTTGTGGAGAGATGGGACATCTGTCTAGATCCTGTCCTGATAATCCTAAAGGACTTTATGCTGAAGGTGGTGGTTGTAGACTTTGTGGTTCTGTGGAACATTTTAAGAAAGATTGTCCTGAAAATCAGAATTCAGATAACAAGGTCACAGTTGGTCACTGGATTGAGGGGATGAGTGCAGATTATGAAGAAATTTGGGAGGCTCCCAAACCACAAAAACCCAAAAAAATTAGTGGCCAAGGTTGTTAACTTTTAATGGTAGAAAGATAACACCTTAGATGTTATAGTTTAAAAACAGTCTAGGGGTGTCTAGGTGGTGCAGTGGATAGAGTACCGGCCTTAATCCAGCCTCAGACATTTAATAATTACTTAGCTGTGTGGCCTTGGGCAAGTCACTTAACCCCATTGCCTTGCAAAAAAAAAGTCTAAATGTTGTCAGAATTCTTTTCTGATGTTTTGTGCACTGAAGAGGAATACCAGCATAAAACACTCAAAAACAACCATTTGAAGCTTAAATTGGGAGTCCTGGGGGAAACCTAATTCTTAACAAAGTAGTATCCGCAAAACATCAATAATATCAAATCATAAATATTTTCTTAAAAATAATAAAATTATTTAAACAGTCCAGAAACAAGACCGTCTGTATATGGAGGTGAGCTTTATATATTTTTATAAAAGTTACATTTATCTAAGTAATTTATTTGAATACAGTGGTATTTTAAGAGCTCGAATTTTCTAGCCTTAAAATTTATTTTGCTTTTGTATATTTAATAAAAATGACTTTACCTGTAAAAAAAAAACCAAAAAACTTCAAACTTGACTTCAGACTTCAAACTTGAAAAGATTGGGAAGCCTCAGTAGCTTCTGTTTCCTAGATCAGGTGGTCGAGTAGCAACTCCTTAGAAACTGGACCCATTCCTGAATTCTATAGAAATAAATAAGTGATGCATCCTCTGTGGTTTTAACACTTCTGGTAGAAAAAGTCATTGAATTCCAGAGTCTGTTTTTTGTACGGGTTTCTGCTCAGAAAGGAACTTATGTCTCCCGTGTATGTACAGGAAAAGAGTCACATCCATAGACTTGTTACAACTGGTTACAACTTTCACTGTGATTTAGGTGGCTATACCTCATGACACATCAAAGTTTTTCCAAAGACTTTTATTTTGTATTAAGTTCAAAGGCAAAAAGTTAAAGCAGTTATGTTCAAAGACAAAAGAATTCAGAAAAATATAAGTAAAACATCCCCTGGACAAAAAAGAGTCTAGAGAAACCAAGGAGAGTAAGCTATTTAGGGAACTTTATTAGTGCTGTTAGAGTATAGGTGCATGGTGCAGGGGGACTGTTTCTGGAGAGTACAATTCAGTTTTGTAGAGTACAGCAGTGGTGACCAGAGTAGACCATGTCAAGGAAACTTGTGACTGCCCCCAAGTGAGCTCTCCCATCATTTGAACTGGTTATCAATCAAGGTCCCCTTCATCTTAGCTTTCTTTGCTTCGAGCTCAGCCTAGAAAGAATGAGGAGCACACATTGTGGGACACTGCCCAGAAGGAGCTCCTTTGTTCCACCCCCCTTCAGCCCCCCAAACCCTATCTGTGAATTCTGGTTTACTGGCACTAGCATGCCCCCACAGATCTAGCTGACTTTTCACCAGAGTCAGTGACTAGCTGGCTTGCTTAACTTTTGATGAGACACTGAAGTGAGATCTAGTTTTCTCTAATGCCATGAACAAATTCATGCCTCAAACACAAAAGAGAAGAATATCAGATTGCAGAAATGAATATTCCAAGAATCTAGTCTACTAGTCTATGGTATGTCTACATGAGACAGAGCTCTCTTTTAACCTGGGCTCTAGGAAATTGGCTTTTACACACACACGCACACACACACACACACACACACACACACACACACGCGGGCGCACATACAATCAGTTTCCTTTGGAACCCAAAGTGTTTTATTGGCGACATAGGCAAATCATCTCCTGAGAAGATGACCCCAGGCTTCACCAAACTGATCACCAACAGGGTCTATGGGACAGAAACAATAAAGAAGCCCTGGTCTAGAGAATTGCTATTTTGAGAAATTAGAAGTGATCCCCATCATACCTAGAAAGGCCAGTGTTTCAAGACCTGAAGAGAGAATGGAGTGCCTCCAACCTACTCAGCAGGTGAAAACATATGGCCAACCAGGGCATGCTGTGCCAACGCTTGCCATGTAGGAGGCAGGACCTTTTTCATAGTAATGGAAAGAGTTTGCATTCCAAGGCGTAGGAGGTCTGGTTAGAAACTGAACTAGTGACTTAGACTGGAAGTACTCTGAAGACAAGAGATTGCTTTTTTTCCCCTCCGGTATGCCCAAGGCTTGGCCCGGTGCATATGCTTGTTGAATAATTGCCTGTCTTCCTGGGTTCCTTTTCCCTCCTCTTGGAAGAGCTGCCCCCTGCCCCTACCCAATGTCACTCACCAGTTCCTGAAGACGCCTCTTGCTCATGCCCTTCCGCTCCAGCTGTTTTTCAATCACTTTGGCATTCTGTGCATATGAGTCAGCTATTTCTCTCTGGCAGAAAACAATTCAACACACAATCACTAGACTTTCAACAAAGACACACAGACCAGAAGGGCCTACTTGTGTTACCTGAGCAATAAGATCATTAAGCTGAAGGGCAGGAATTTGGCTGCTCCCCAGGAAAGATGGGGGGAAAGAAAGTCCAAGCCTCTCCGGCTCATCTTTCCAATAATCCTAAGAGTTCAGATTTCAACTTCACCCATTGGTAAAATAACATGCAACACATTTTCCAGTGAGCAGCTCATGTTAAATACCATAAAGACAACTGTTGCTACTAATAGTGTCAGACCAGTTGGGATAGAAACAAGCTTTCTAAAATGGAAAGACTTGACCTTGAGAAAAAAGAACACAAGTCTAACTCTTAATTTTATCAAGGAAGCACTTTTGAATTTTTCAGCTGGAAAGTCACACCCTTCCCCTCCTATGGGTTTATTTGTTTGTTTTACATAAACGATTCCCCAATCGCTTCCCTGAACTTCAGCTCCATATTGATAGCTATGAGCTGCCCCTGCGGCTCCTCCTGTTTGGCCCTGAAGGCCCTTCATATTCTGATTCCAGTTGATTTGACCTGACTTCCTTTCATGCACTCTCCGCATCAGCCAAGATGGACTCTTGGCTATTTCCTACTTATACCCTAAAGGCTCCTGCCATCATTAGCTTCATGCAGGCCAGGCTTCTTCCTCCCTGCCTCTTGAGAACCTTCTCTTCCTCGAAGGGTCAGCTGGGGTCCTTCCCCAGTGAGTCTTCACTGTTCTGTTTCCCTAGGGCTCTGGGCTGGCCTTCTCCTTTCAGTCAATCACATTCAGTCTGGATGAGCACATTCTATCTTCCCAGTACAAGGGAAGTAAGCACTTTGGAAGATGAAAGGCAGTCAAGTTTCATCCTTTGTACTCCCAACACTTCACCCAGTGAGTCCCACTTAGGAAGGGAAACATTTAGTGAAGAAAACTCAGCTCTCATTGCAGAGAGGGGAGAAAGTGACAACTGGTAAGCGGTGGAGCCAGGACAAAATGAGCAGTGTCCTAATTCCTGGTCCATCCTATTTTCCACTACAGCCTGGTGCCCAGAAGTCTAGACACGAGACCCTTCTCAACATCTTCAGGGAAAAATGTACTCACAGCCTCAATCTCCTCTTCTTCTTCATCAATGGTGGAGACAGTGACAGAGCTGAATTTGCCCATGTCTTTTGTACGCTTAGTCATCATTACCTAGAAGTACAGAATAAAAATGAAGTTCAATGCCTGGTTCAGTCGAGTTTACCAAGATGCCCATGCGTCTGTAACAGGCCATAATTGGCCAGTGCCTTGAAAAGCCATGAGTTTTGACTTGTCACCATTTTTTCATCATGAATTTTAAAAATGATGGGGAAAAAACAGATAGAATCCTTTGGTTTTTAGATGCTCAAACTAAAGACATTTTAGGAGGAATATACAATAAAAAGTTTATATTCCTATAGGCCTTCAGACTTAGAAAGTACTTGACATATTTCATTTCATGTCCTATAATACAAGCAGGGAAGGAATTATATCCATTTTATGGATGGGGAAACTTGAGGCACAGAGTAGTGAAAGGTCCTCCCTTAGAGCTTTACAGAGTATGACTTTTGATCGTAAACAACTTAACCTTACACCTGCTCAAACCTTCTTCACAGGAAAGATGTCTGTTGGGATTCTGCCGAAAATTTGTCTCCAGACATTTTGAGGCTTTAAAATTAGACTGATTTCATTGGTATAGAGAATTTATTAGTAGAAATCTATGAGTTCTAGTCTTAGAAAGCTGTCAGAAAAACTGAGAAGTTAAGTGACCGGGACAGGGCATGGCTCTTATAATAACTTTAAAACTAAATATTCCTGAAATAGAAAATAAACTCCAAAACTGGCATGGCTGCCGGGACACAGGAATTTTAATATGCTCCTGGGATAACTGGAGGCTGTTGCACATGTTTTAGAAAACAACAGGACACTCTTGAACAGGCAAAGAAAAACCCTTTTAACTCTCCATTTCCTTGGCTCAAACTAAGAACAAGGGGGGAGGGGGGAACAATCTGGACAAAAATATTCATAGCCACTTGGTTCGAACTGAATAAATCACGGTTCGTTAACGTGATTGGGAAGGGTCGGGTTTGGCATCAAGAAGACCCAGGGCCAAACTTTGCTACTTTACATACTGACTGAGTGAGTCTGGCCAGGTCAGCTAACCTCTACTGTCATAGGCTCTCACTGGAAGAGTCAAAATCTACATTGGCAAAGGGAGTTTCCACACAGGGAACTCAATACCAACAAAATTATAGACCCACTCCCTCCTCCCCCCAAGTGAATGCAATGGAATTATGTGGTGCAGGTAACAACAGCCACCACGATGATGATGACAACAATCATAAACAGTGAGCATATAAGGAAATTGAGAAAGACCTATAAGGAGATGGAGAAGAAAATCAGCAGGGCCAAAATTATGCATATGCTTGCTTAGCTCCAAATTCTCTCTCTGTCTCCATCTCTCCTTCCCTCCTCTCTTCTCTCTGTGTACATATATGTGTGTGTATGTGTGTGTGTGTGTATATAGTTTACAGGAAAGTGTGTGATATACATGTATGGATATAAATGTATGTATCTCTTTATGTGTGTGTGTATATATATATATATATATACATCAACATAAATACATATTTGAAATACATATTTATTTGTATATACAGATATTTAAAAGCAAGAAAAAAGAACAAAGCCATAAGAAGCAGAATTTAGGTGAGACATGGAAAAGAATAAAGTATTCTCTACTTTGTTAAATGCTAAGGGTTTTAGCTAAGATTTTTCCTCCTTATTTTGAATGTTTCTTGGATTACTGCTGTTACAAAGTTGGAAATTACCAGTGTTTTGAAGTTTTAAAATAGACCACATAAAAAAATGTCCATAAAGGTCATTCATTGCTGTCTCATTGAGAAGTTGAGCACAGACGGATAAAAATGAGCTGTGCTTTACCTCTCACTGCTTTGTCAAGTAATTTGGGCCATCACTTTCTAGGCTGTCTATAGTGCAATTTTCCTTATATGATAGTAGTTACCTTCTTAGGAGGCTCTTGTTTTTGACTGTATATGTTGGTTTTCCCAAAGCCCTGCCCAAACTTGACGACTGCTCCATCCACAATAAAGGTCACTGGAGCATTTTTCGGCTGGTGCTGGTAAAAGAGCAGCAAGCCACACCTGCAAACAGCAAAGATTCAGATCCCAACATCACTGATTCTCAAAGTGTACCAAGAAAAAGGAAGACAGCCCTGGTAAAGTCAAAGAATTGCGGGGGTTGCAAGTTAGAGGCCCCAGGTTTGAATCAGTTGTGTCTTTTGTTTGTTAGGATGCTTGATCTGGAGTTGGAAGAGACCTTAAAAGCCACTGAATACAACCCCCCCCCCACCATTTGACAGAGAATGAATCTGATGCCCCGGGAGGGGAAGGACCTTGCCCAGGCTAGAGGGTTATTAAGTATCAGAAGCAAAATTTAAATCCAGGTCGTGAAAACTCTAATAGGCATCCTAAATAGGTTCTATCAAAAAGACAATGCTCTTTTAAAAACCCATCACCACTCCCAGGTACTGAAGCATATGAGCATGAAAGGTCTGGTATTATAAGTAAGGAGAACTTGGAGGCAGGAAAGTTGTAAGTAGAAGAATATGACATAGAATAAAAATAGAAACAGTTAGAGCCCTAGTGGAGTAGGAGATGGCAATACAATGGCAATACTCACTTTCCACACTTCTTCCTAAATTGCCGTTCTATGCCTTCAGGTCTGCAAAGACAAATAAAGAGGTCACACAGAAGAAAGAGACCAAGCAGTACCACCCTACTCACCCCTAATCGTTTGTTCACAGCCACATCACTTGCTGTCCTCCAATAGTGGGGGGAGGAGGCAAAGGCGGGGGGAGCCTCTCCATGCCAGCTCACTCTATAGACCAAAGTGACTCTAGGTCATCAAACCTCCCCAAGTCCACCTGCAGAGAGCTACAATCAATTTTTGCTGCTGCCTCCCATGGGCAAGTGATTTGCCTTCCCTTGTGAATGCCAGTTTGTACCTTGCTCTCCTGACACAAACAGTTTCTCTTTAGCAACTGGACAGAGCCCCTCTGAGAGCAGCTGCTAGACCCCAGCTGTCTCTCTCTCATTCTCTCTCTCTCTCTCTCTCTCTCTCTCTCTCTCTCTCTCTCTCTCTCAGCTTGCACTCGCACTCTTGAGCTCACTCTCTCTCAAGCGCTCTCTCTCTCTCTCTCTCTCTCTCTCTCTCACACACACACACACACACACACACACACACACACACACAAACAAACCCCGACTGTACTAGTAGTCTGTTCCAACTCTTTTCATTAATTCAGGAAGGAATCCATTCATGAAAACAACAAAGAAATTCAAATTATATGAAATATAATTCTCTCAAATCAGATCTGAGTATCATAGAAGCAGAGTTGGGAAGAACTTCAGAGTTCATCTAGCCCAAACCCCTCATTTGACAGACGAGGAAAGTGAGTTCCAGGGAGGGGAAAAGACTTACACATAGGCAATGAGCATTGGACAGGGCTTTGAACCCAGTTATCTTCTGCCTCCAGAATCAGTGCTCTTTCCACTGCGCCACATTGCTTCCTCTTAATCTCAGACCCAATCCTCTGCTTTTCGCAGTGGCTATTTTTTCTTTTTTCTTTTTTTTTTTGATTCGACTAACAAAGGCAATGGCCCCCAAAGCTAACAAATGAGCAAAGGATTTTTTAAGTAACAAACAACATCGCAACACGCCTGGAGAATTAACAAATCAAAAGAGACACTTCTACTCGGGTGCATCCAAGATTCAAAGAATTTGAACCTGACCACAAAGCAAAGAGAAAGCTACAGACCAGCTCAGTAGTCACTCACATTAGTTGGGATGCTCTCTGTTCAAAACTACCCCGCCAAAGGAACTTCCCTATAGAGAGAGACAGCGTCTTACCTCCGAAGATACACACTCTCTTCTTCTTCAGTGTTACAGAATTTGTGAGCATGTTTGGCTGCATCAATCACCCGGGCTCGATCCCGAGGCCTCATGGGTAATTTCTCTAACTGGCAATCTGAAGAAAGAAAGGGAGCCGGGGTCACTGAGGGTCATGGCTCAAGGGGAAGTCTTGAGGAAGGGCCTTGTAATACTGTTTCCCACTCCCACTTATAAGATTTTTACAAGCATTTGGCACTGTATTTTTTCAAGGATCCCACCGATGCTTCTAGCAAAAATGTTTACATGGGCAGGGGGAAGTCTTCTTGGCCTGCAACTTCAACAACAGGAACTGGCTGATAGAATTCTTTTATCTCCCAATGCTTAATCCAGTGTTCTGTGTGTGCTGACAAATGCTATGCCAGAAGTAAGGCCTCAAACTATGGAGGCAGCACAGAATTCTAAGAGGAAAGTTGGGTCAGGCGGATGAGATGCTCTCAAGAATATAACTAAACATAAACTCAAGGACAAACAATTCCACTGAGGAATCGAAGGAAGCTATCCAAAGAGAACAAAGTGTGGATGCCAAGAACTCAACAACTAACTTATATTTTAAAATATTCTCTCATTAAATTGGCAAAGTGGCAAAAGACTGGAGACTTCAATGCTGGAGGGACTATTGGAAGATAGCTTATGCTAATAAGCTCCTGGGGGGAGTTATGGCTTTGCTCAACTGTTCTGGAAAACAATTTGGAATCATCCAAGAAAATTTACCAAATTAGTCATCATCCACAGATCTCTACACTTATCCCAAGAAGGTTAATGGAACAATGAAAATATCTGTATACATGAAAATAGTTATGAGAAATATGAATCAAAATATTATCTGTAATAAAAAATGGCTAAAAACAAAATCTGTATCCAAAGATTGGGAAATGGATGTAACAAAACGGTGGCATAGAAATGTCTAATAGGATATTTTTGCCCCATAAGGAAGTGATCAAAAAAACTTGGGGGAATTCTTATATAGGGAAACAAAGTGAAGAAAGCAAAGCCAAATAACACTATATGATGCAAACAAAGCCAGTAAAACTTGGACCAAATCCAATGGACAATATTAAAGTTAAAGTACATAGCCTTCCAATGGGTTAACAAATGGGACAAATTACAAAAGTGGAATTTATTATCACTGGCAATAACCCTATGAAAGGATTTGTCCATGATAATGAATCCCATTTTTGTGGGAATCTACTTAACTGCTTCAGAGAAATGTACTTTTGGGGACGGGGGGGGGGGGGCGTTTGTTACGAGCAAAACAAATGTACCAGAAAAGTTTTAAAATAAAAGTAGAGACCTACAGGGGATGAAAACAAAAATTGACAGTATTCTGTAAAACTATTGGGGGAGGTACACAGAATAAGCTGTAGTAGACAATGAATGCTGATGACAACTTTGGAAAGCTCTGCTGAGTGTCTAACTTAAGGAAGTCAAAGATTGTGGATGACAATAGTCATAGCCATCCTTTTTTATTGTAGTAAAGGACTGGAAACACAAAGGATTCAGAGTAGGTGTGGAATGGCTAGACAAATCGTGGCACATGAGTATACCAAAACAGTGAGAAATTATAAATAGGATATATTCAGGGAGACCTGAACAACCTGGTCTAAAAAGATGTAGACTAAAGCTAAGGAAAATTAGGGACACAGTCTCCACAGTGACAACCATGATAGTAAAGGAAGATGGCATTGAGAAACTTGAGGACTCTTGACTGCTCATGGCTCCTGAAGGCGGGTGAGGAAGTTTGCTTCCCACCTCTTGGCAGAGAGCTACTGGACTATGGGGACAGAATAAGACATAGGTATATTGACATAATAAATGTATTGATTTTATTTGATTTGATTACATTTATTGATTACAGGAGAAATTTTGAGCATGGATGAAACATTTAAAAATGGCAAAGAAGTGAAGAGACTTGATAGGCAGAGAGTCAAGCAGGGCAGCTGGGCTATATTTAACATTTTAGTTAATATACATTTTAAAAAACCTGATACAGAAGCTCACTGTTTCTGTATAATCCTTTATTACTGTTATTTAGCTAGAGAAGTGTATTCATGTTTATTAGTGTTTGTCAAGTATAATATAAAAAATAAAAATACTTTTAAAAAGCCTACAAAATTATACTGGAGGTAAAAAGAAGATGAAGGAAGAGAGAACACCATAGCCGAGGTAAGAGGAGAGAATTTCCACAGAAATTAAAGAGTTATTGAATTTTCATTTTGGTTCGGTTTTCTCTACCAGACTCTTCTCTTCAGACTTCTAAGAAAAGAACAAAAATTGGTAAAATCAAGTTAAAATTCAAGGCAAGTGAATGGATGGCAAGAGATCGTCTCCCAAGCTGAAACTGCCAGGCTTAGACAATCTACATCTCAGGGTACTTAAAGAGTTGGCAGGCTTGACTGCTGAGCCAATGTTGGCAATTTCTGAAAAAGCATGGAAACAAAAAGGACTGAAAAGAAATGTCCTAAATGTTATTAGTATTTTTAATGGGGGAGTGGTGGATAGGTTGCTAAGTGTGATCTGAATTCCTGGCAAGACTGTACAGTACATTATTAAAGGAACAACTTGTGAGTGGGAGGAAGGTTCTGATCACCAAGGACCATTAAGTCATGCCAGATGAACCTCATTTCTAACCTGTCAGATCAGCGAAATGTAGTAGACATAGTGTTCCTATATTTGATCAAAGCCTTTAACCAAGTCTTTCATGTGTTGCTTGTGGATACAATGGAGAAATGGGGCCTGAATGATAATACAATTAGGCAGCTGGTTGAAGAGGCTGGCAGGGACCTCAAAAGTCATCTAGTCCCAATCTCTTCACTTTACAAAGGAGAAAACAGAGGCCTGGATGGGAAGGGAATAAGCACTGATATAGTATCTATTATGTGCCAGGCCCTGTGTGCTAAGGGTCTTTTAGAAATATTGGCACATTTGATCCTCACAACAACCCTGGGAAGAAGGTGCTACTGCTATCCTCTCCATTTTATAAACAAGGAAACTAAGGAAACAGAGGTTAAGTGGTTTGCCCAGGATCACAGAGATAGGATCTGAACTCAATTCTTCTTGAGCAAATGTCCCACTCTCTAGTCACTGTGCCACTAGCTAAGGTTAATGGCCTGCCCAAACTCACAGAGATCCTCAGGAATTAGAACCTTATTCTTAAGGAACTCAAAGGTTACCTTTGTCTGTTTTTCATGGCTGTGAAGCTCAGACCCAAGGAGTCTGGGTTGAAGTAAACTTGGAAAGAAATCCTCAAGTAAAATATCACACAGATGCCATACAAAGTGTCTATCACTGATTTGAATGAAGACACCTCCACTCCACTGGTCCATGACACAAAGCTAAGAGGCACCAGCTGCATCAACAGGTGCACTTGTTTCCAGCATCAGACCAGTGGCTGAATCATAAGCTGCCCTTGCAGGCTGCATTATGGAGGCCTAGAATATTCACTGATGGATACTACAGTTTAGGGAGAACAATGATCCTTCAGGAATAAAGAATTATGGGCCAAGAACTGGAGTCTCTTTGAGACTATCAGGTCCAATTTTTTTCATTCTTACATACAAGGAAAGTGAGGCCCAGAGAAAGTTAAGTGACCTGATATATATGTCATGGAACACCTACTGTTCTATTAGAAACCAGGAAGGATGGGAATTCAGGGAAGCCTGGAGGCATTTGCATGAACTGATGCTGAGTGAGATGAGCAGAACCAAAAAAACACTGTACACCCTAACAGTAACATGAGGGAGATGCTCAACCTTGATGGACTCGTTCGTTCCATCACTGCAACAATCAGGGGCAATTTGGGGCTGTCTGCTAACGGAAAATACCATCTGTATCCAGAGAAAGAACTGTGGAGTTTGAACAAAGACCAAGGACTGTTACCTTTAATTTAGAAAAAAAAAAACTGATATCTTATTGTCTGATGGTGCTATCTCTTATACTTTATGTTTCTCCCTTAAGGATATGATTTCTCTCTCATCACATTCAATTTGGATCAATGTATGCCATGGAAACAATGTAAAGAGTGGCAAATTGCCTTCTGTGGGGGGGCAGGGGGGAGGGAAGCAAGAATAGGGGAAAAATTGTAAAACTCAAAATAAGCAAAATCTTTCTTTAAAAAAAAAATTGGGGCGGCTAGGTGGCACAGTAGATAGAGCACAGGCCCTGGAGTCAAGAGTCCCTGAGTTCAAATCTGGCCTCAGACAGTTAATAATTACCTAGCTGTGTGGCCTTGGGCAAGCCACTTAACCCCTATTTCATTGCAAAATAAAAGTTAAATGATGTGTCCAAAGTTAGTTACAAATAGTGGTAGGACCAAGATTTGAATGCAAGTTTGAGGACACTAAATTCAATACTCTCTTCCTTTGTAATATGTCTGACAGGGGAAGGCAAGGATGGAGTCTATACCATGCCTAAATATTCTTGGACAAATCACTTCACCACTCTGTATTTCAGTTTCCTTGTCTAAAAAATGATGACATTGAATGGATACCTCTCCTACTCTAAAGCCATTATCTTTTGATCTAAATGAGGACCAGCTGAAGAAACTAGGTACATTTATCTTGTACCACTATACTGACCACTGGAAAATGAACAGAATCATATGAAATGAGGTCTGGTTTTGAATTTATAAAACTAGGAGTTGGGGGGAGTATGTGAAGGACTATCATATAGAAGAGAGAATTAAAAAGCAAGCAAATCAAGATGGCGACAAGAGAGGACCCTCTCTTAGAAGCTCTCTCATAAAACTCATAAGCTAAGGACTCTAACTAAACTTCAGAAAGACAGAACCCACAGAGGGACCCAGTGAGGCAGTTCTCCTACTCAAGGTAACCTGGAAAAGAGCAGAAAGGCTCTGCTCCCCGGGGTTGGAGGGGCAGCGGGCCAGAGGGGTGGCCTGCCAGAGCGAAAGAACTTCAGCCTCCCAGAGGCAGCCCCAGGGCGCTGGGAGCCGCGGCTCACAGCAGCGGGGGAGTCTCCTGAACTACACCCTGGGGAAGCACCGGACACAAAGTGGGGGAACAGTGGGGGGGGGTACCTCTGCCAGAGCGAGCACGTGGAGCCCAGCCCTCAGGGCACACAGCCAGCAGTGTGGCCAGCCAGCAGGAGCCCCCAGGGTGTGAGCCCATTGAACCTAGGGAGGGGAGTGAAGAGAGAGAGACTGCAGAGCTCTGCCCCTGGAACAGGACTCTGGGGCTATGACCACATTCAGATCCTGATGGAAGTCTATGCCCCCCATAGAACATCAGGGCCCCCCCACCTCAGCCCCATGGCAGAGGGGGGCGCATATGGTCATTCACAGACCAGGAGGGAGGACAGAGCCTCATACACTGAGACCCTGGTGGGAGTGTCCCAAAAGCTCAGGAAGCACCCCCAAAACAGGCTCAGGCTGGGAAAATGAGCAAGCAGAGAAACAAGAGGAACACCATTGAGAAATATTTAGCATATGAGCCCAAGGACGGTCAAAATACTCAGTCTGAAGATGAGGAAGCACAAGCTCCTGCATCTAAAGACTCCAAGAAAAATAGAAATTGGGTTCAGGCTATGACAGAGCTCAAAAAAGACTTTGAAAATCAAATGAGGGAGTCAGAAGAAAAATTGGGAAAAGAAAGGAGAGAGATGCAGGAAAAACATGAAAATGAAGTCAGCAGCCTAGTCAAGGAAATCCAAAAAAATGCTGAAGAAAATAGCAGGCTAAAAACCAGCTTAGGTCAAATGGATAAAACAGTTCAAAAAGTTATGGGGGAGAAGAATGCTTTAAAAAGCAGAATTGGCCAGATGGAAAAAGAGATAAGAAAACTCTCTGAGGAGAACAAATCCTTCAGACAAAGAATGGAATTCAGGGAGATTGATGAATTTATGAGAAACCAAGATTCATTACTTCAAAACCCCAAAAAATGAAAAATTAGAAGAAAAAGTGAAACATCTCATTGAAAAAACAATTGATATGGAAAACAGACTTAGGAAAGATAATTTAAAAATTATTGGAATACCTGAAAGTCATGATCAGGAAAAGAGCCTTGACATCATTTTCAATGAATTACTACAGGAAAATTGCCCTGATATTCTAGAAGCAGAGGGCAAAATAGAAATAGAGAGAATCCACTGATCCTCCCAAGAAAGAGATCCCAAAAAAACAACCCCTAGGAATATTATAGCCAAATTCCAGAACTCCCAAGTCAAAGAGAAAATATTACAAGCAGCCAGAAGGACACAATTCAAATACCGTGGAGCTGCAATCAGGATCATACAGGACTTAGCAGCAACTACATTGGAAGCTTGTAGGGCTTGGAATATAATATACCGGAAGGCAAAAGAGCTTAGAATGCAGCCAACAATGAACTACCCAGCAAGGCTGAATGTCCTCTTCCAGGGAAAAAGATGGACTTTCAATGAACCAGGGAAATTTCAAATGTTCCTGTTGGAATGGCCAGAGCTGAACAGAAGGTTTGATCCTCAGATACAGGACTCAGGTGAAGCATAGAGAGTGGAGGAGAAGGGGAAAATATGAGAACTTAATGATGATGAACTGCACGTATTCCTGCATAGAAAAATGACACTGATAATACTCATATGAAACTTCTCAGTTAATAGAGCAGGTAGAGGGAGCTTTTATAGTTGAAGCACAGGAGAAAACTGAATTTGAAGATAAAATATGGTGTAAAAATGGAGTCAACAGAAAAAAGAGAAATGTAATGGGAGAAAGAAAAAGGAGAAGGGGAATAGGCCAAGATATCTCATATAATAAGATTTTTCTTTATTCCAATGAGCTATTGCAATGATAGGGAAGGGGGGAAGGCACGGGGGAATGAGGGAATCTTCGCTCTCATCAGAGGTGGCTAGGAGAGGAAACAGCATATATACTCAATGGGGTATAGGCATCTGGAGTAAGTGGGGGGACAGGGGGAAGGGGGGTGTGTGAGTGATGGAGGAGAGGATGGACCATGGGGCGACAGTGGTCAGATATAACACATTTTCTTTTTTACTTCATGCAAGGGGCTGGGATTGGAAGGCCTGTCCGGGACCATAGTGGATGCTGGGCCTAAGGGGTGGTAGGGGGGCTCAGGGCCTCTTGGCCCCAGGGCCAGGGATCGGTCTGCTGTGCCACTCAGCTACCCTACAGCAGTGTCAGTGAAAGGAGAGAGAAAATATAGTACATGGTAGTAGAGAAATATGAAAGGAGGGAGTTGCGGTCAGCAATGGCAATGGTGGAAAAATATGGAAGTAACTTTTGCAATGGACTTATCATAAAAAATGTGATCCACCCGTGACAGTATTGGTGGTGTTGGAAGACAGACTGAAGCACATTTTTTGTTATTATTATTATTTTGGGGGGGGGGTGCAGGGCAAATGGGGTGGGATGGCCTGCCTGGAGCCACATAGCAGCTCGTTGGGTGTCTGAGGCCGGCTTTGGACCTGGGTGCTCCTGGCTCAAGGGCCAATGCTCTGTCTGCCACCCAGCCACCCCTATTATTATTACTATTTTACTTTATTTTGGGTCTTTTTTTTTTTTTTTGGTTTTTGTAGGGCAGTGGGATTGGGGTGGGTTGCATGTCACACAGCTGGGTGATTGTTGGGTGTACAGGGCCGGATATGGGCTCCGGTGCTCCTGGCTCCAGGACTGGGGCTCTGTCCATTGCACCACCTGGCCATACCTACAATTATTACTATTATTTTTTTTAATTTTAATTTTTTTCTCTCCCCTTTACTTTATCGCTCTAACAAGTCTATATTTTGTGGGGGAGGGGTTATTCTGTTTACTCTTAAACAAGAATATTTTATTAATGTATAAAAAACATTATTTGTACAAAAACAGAATAAATAAATGTTAAATAAATTTAAAAAATAAAAAAAAAGCAAGCAAATAACTCAGGGTCCCATTTTGGAGGAGCTTGAGATTCATGCTGGAAAGAAATTAAGCAATTTACAAAGTAATATATTAGTAAACAGAAAATGAGGCTAAATAATGCAAGGGCAAAAGTACTGTGGTATCTGGGGTTCGAATTATGACTCTGATATACACCTAAGTCCTGGATGAACCGAGACAAGTCACTCAACCTCCTTGGGGACTGGCCTCTGACAACACTTCAGAGCTTTAGATCTAGGATTCTTCTATATGTGACCAAATCACCCCTTCACTGGGCCTCAGTTTCTTTCTAATCAGACATTCAACAAGCACCTTCTGTGTGCCATTCCCTGTACTAGGCAATGGAAATACAAAGAAAGGCAAAAGACAAGCCCTGAACTTAAGGAGCTTCCACTCTAATGGAGTAGAGATAAGGACCAGATCTGGGATTTCACTGGCATCAGGAACAGCCAGGTGTGGAAACTTCCATTCTAATTCAGGTCAGCAGCTTCTCTGCAATGTAGTCCTAGAAAGTAACTTACAACACTGACAAATTATATAAATTGCTCAGGTTCACATATCAGGAGTAAGACTTGAACCCTGATCTTCCTGAGTTTGAAGTCAGCTTTGTGTCCATTATAGCATGCTGAATAATAGAAGAGACAACAAGGAAATAAGCATATATAAGATAAGTCCAGAGTAGATGGACAATAATCGTATACAAATAAAACCACTGTTACCAAGATTAGAAGGAAAGCAGAAAACTGAGGGAAAAAACTTTCACTGACAATTTCTCAGAGGTCTCATTTCTCAGATACATAAAGAACTCTGTCCAATTTATAAGACTATGAATCATTCCCCAATTGATAAATCATCAAAGGATATGAACTGGCAGTTTTTCAATGAAGAAATCAAAACTATATACAATCATGAAAAAATGCTCTAAATCATTGTGGATTAAAGAAATGCAAATCAAAACAATTTTGAGATAAGATCTTACACCTATCAGATTGGCTAAAATGACTGAACAAGTTGTGGTGTTGGATTGTGGCGGTAACTATATAAGAAATAATGAACTGGTGATTTTACAAAAACATGAGAAGACTTGGACCTATGAAGGAAGATGCTATCTTCCTCCAAAGAAAGAACTGATAAATAGAAATATGTATAGTATGGTCTTTCCTATATGTGTGTATATGTATATGTATATGTATGTATGTTTATAGATATAAATGCATATGTAGCTATATTCATGTTTAATTGTAGCCTTCTCTAGAATGGGAGAAAGAAAAAATTTTTTAAAATTTTAATAAAATTAAAAAGTGCGCAGCAGAGGACAAAACTTAAAAGGAGGAACAGAAAAGCTAATCTGCTTTGAAAACAATGTATAATATTTATTATATATTTTATTATATATATATTTATTATATATGTTTTCAAAAAAGAGTAAACAGTATGAAATGTCCTTGCTCAATTCTGATGGTCTTTTCTCAGTCTTTAATGTTTCTCAACATGTGTGTTGCATTTGACACTATTGACTACCCTCTTCTATATACACACTCCTCTGGGTTTTTGTGATGATGTGCATTTTTGACCCCTTACCTATCTGATCACTTGTTCTCAGTTTCTTTTACTGGCCTTTTAACTGTGGTTCTCCCAAAGATTCTGTCCAAGGTCCTCTTCTCTTCTATATGCTGTCTTGGTGAATTCATCAACTCCCTTGGGTACAAGTTCCAGTCTCTCACCTGAGCTTCAGTGCCACATCAACAAATTCTTTTGGATATTTCGACTTGGATGTCCTAGGGACACCCCAAACTGAACATATTTTACCCCAAGCCCTTACCTTTTTTCAAATACCTCTACTTTCATCAAAGGCATCATTATCCTTTTAGTCTGTCTGGTTATAACATTCAAATTATCCTTATACCCTACCCCCCACATTGAATCAGGTGCTGTATCTTGTTATTTCTACCTTCAAAACTCCATGCTAGGGGCAGCTAGGTGGCACAGTGGATAGAGCACTGGCCCTGGAGTCAGGAGTACCTGGGTTCAAATTCAGTCTCAGACACTTAATAATTACCTAGCTGTGTGGCCTTTGGCAAGCCACTTAACCCTATTGCCTTGCAAAAAGAGAGAGAGAGAGAGAGAGAGAGAGAGAGAGAGAGAGAAGAGAAGAGAAGAGAAGAGAAGAGAAGAGAAGAGAAGAGAAGAGAAGAGAGGAGAGGGGAGGGGAGGGGAGGGGAGGGGAGGGGAGGGGAGGGGAGGGGAGGGAGGAGAGGGAGGAGAGGAGAGGAGAGGAGAGGAGAGGAGAGGAGAGAATTGTGGAGTTTGAACAAAGAACAAGGACTATTACCTTTAATTTAGACCAAAAAAAACTGATATCTTATTGTCTGATCTTGCTATCTCTTTTATGTTTTTTCTTTAAGGATGTGATTTTTTTTCTCTCATCACATTCAGTTTGGATCAATGTATACCATGGAAACAAGGTAAAGACTGCCAAATTGCCTTCTGTGGAGGGTGGGGGGAGGGTAGTAAGATTGGGGGAAAAATTTGTAAAACTCAAAATAAAATCTTAAAAAAAAAGACTTCATCATTTCTTCCCTAGACTCCTCTAGGAGGCAATAGTCAGCTAATTACAGTTACCCCTTCACTTGAGGGGATTAAGGGAGCATCTCCCCCACGATCTAGAAAAAAAACCAGGTAAAATATTTTGGCCCTTTTGTAGTAGAAATGAAGTCTGGATTTTTTCTTTTATAATGTGTTTATAGTACATTATTGTAAATTTTGAGTTAAGTATTTGGTCATAAGCTATATTATTTGATATTCTGCATATATGCATTTCTGACTTTCTAGACTTTTTTCTGTATCATCTATGGTTTCCACAAAACTCCCTTAAAATTTTCGTTTAATTTCTTATGAGGACCTTCAAAATATCAAAATTGAGAGGGGAAAAGTTAACATGTGCAAGGAATAACTGTAGTCTTCCTCCCTGCCTTGGTCTCTCATTGCTTCAGACCGTCTAGCACAGTGCTTCCAAATGACTTTCCTTAAACCCAGATGTGACCATCTAAGTCCCCTACTCAACCGCCTCTGATGGCTTTGTCTTGCCTCTAGAACAAAGAGGAAAACTCTCTTTAGCTTTTAAAGTCGTTCAAAACCTGAGGCCAGCCTCTGGACATGATTTGCCATTGACACTGTGAGATCCAGCCATGCTTGCCTTTTCTCTGTTCCTTAAACATCATTCTGTGTGCCTTTGCAGCAGAAGGCCTCCATGCTCGGAATATAGCACTTACAGACACATACACACACATGTGTGCATGTGTGCACACGTGTGCACGTGCACGCACACACAGACACACACACCCCTATTCCTTTAGCATCAAGCACTAAAGGCAGAAAGCCTTTGCAGAGGCCCCAGCTTACACTGCACAACTTCCTAAACTATCCTGACAGTAATTCCTTTGCGTGTAAATTTGCATGTAATGATAGTTCACATTGCAATGTAAGCTCTTTGGGCGCAGAGGTTGTTTTATTCTTTGTGCGTGTATGTCTGTGTGTGTCTGTGTGCACCTGGCAGCGTCCTTAGTGTAATAGTGGGAGCTTCATGTCTTTGAATGAGCTTCCTGAATTAATGAATGCTGGGTTTTATGTTGCCAGGCTGCCTATGTCAAGGCCTTGGCTGGGTGGGCCTGGAGTGCGGGGGGGATGGGAGGGGAACCTGGGCGGAGGGAGGCCCCTTGGAGAAGAACAGGGGTTTGCACTGGGGAGGCTTGGAGCTTCCTTGCAGCCCCTAGCTGAGCGGTCTCCAGCGGCCGCCGCGGCCCACAGGGAACACTCATGCATTCCTGCTCGCATGCATGGGGTCGGGAGGCGTGCCCTCAGATCGCAAGGCCGGGGCCGCGCAGTCGCTCTCGGGTCCCCTTCCCCCCGGCTCACCCAGGACCAGCACCATCTGGCCGCACAGGCAGTAGTAGACGTGCAGGGGCTTCTCGCCGTCATCGTACTCCTCCCGGTCCCGGGTGTCGGAGCACACCACCGAGCGGGACACCACTTTCGGCATGGCCCTCCTGCTCCCGCCTCGGAAGCCCAAACCGTCTCGGCGCCTCCTTGCGCCGGAAGAGGGCTGCGAGAGCCGGAATATGGGAGGAAGTGACGTCATGCGGCCGGGCCATCGCTCCAGCTTCTTCCGCTCCATCTGGGACCTAGGCCTGCAGAAAGGCGGGGGCGCCCGCGGCCCCGGCTCGCCCACGCACAGGCCTGGGTCTCTGGGCCATACGGGCTTGCCCCGAACGAAGTGAGGACCGGCGGGGAGGGGCGGTAGAGCCGTTGTGATGCAACACAGGGACTCGAGGCCCCTTCAAGCGAGCCCCCGGGCGCCCGTCCTTCACTTAACCGGCAGCAAGTCGAATCCGGGACTTGGCACACTACGACCCCACAGGAGAGCTCCCAGGTTGACCGGAATAACTGGCACCTGGGGGGGGGGGGGCTGCAAATGCAACTGCCTGCTCGTACAGAGGAGGAAATTAAGGGCCGGGACGGGGAAACGAGGGGCCCAAGACAGGCGTGGGACTGGTGTTTCACAGGGAGCCCACCCACCCAGGACCAACCCAAAGCATGGGCTTTGCAAGAGGGCACTTCCGGCCTCGCCACTCAACCCCACAGGGCAGTGCTCGTGCCAGTGGGAATGTCGCTGTACCCACCTGGCCTCTTTGTCCCTCCCTTCAGCTTCTGCCCCCACTGCCTCCTAGGGCTGCGGCCCATTCTGACTGAGATTTTGATATAGATACACGGCACAAACTTCATATACTTAGAAACAAGGCTCTTCTCCAAACTAAACGTGCCCAGTTATTGACACTGATTCCCATATAGTTCTTCGTCATCCTGGCTGCCCTCCTCAAAACACTCCTCAGCTTCTCAGCGGCCTTCCTAAAATAGGGGGAAGCCATTAAGCCTCTGGTTGCTCCATCACAGGATCAGGGTTCCTAGGCGGTACAGGAGAAAGATCTCTGGGCCTGGAATCAGGAAGACCTGATCTCAAATGTGGCCTCAGACGTTCCTTAGCTGGGGGACCCTGAGCAAAATCACTTCACCCTATTTACCTCAGTTTCCTCATCTGTAAATGAGTTGGAAAAGCAATGGCAAACCACTCTAGGATCTCTGCCAAGAAAATTCCATATGGGATCACAAAGGTCACAAAAAGTTAGACATAGCTAAATAACAATTCCAGGATTATTGCATAATCAAGTTTGTACTTTACAATCCTTTTCCCTCCCCAGTTCTTTTTCAGACAAACATCACGCAATCACTATTTTGGAGATGTGAAGTCAAGTATAGACAGATGTTTTAGTATCCTGACCCTATCAGCTACTGAGTTAGTTACATCAGGATGTAAGCTACTACCTCTGCCTTCATCTAAGTCACTGCCTAAAAAAATTTAAACAGCACAAACTTTTAGATGAAACCCTGATACCCTCTGCTAGAGACATTCTACTAACTTAATATTGTAAGGCCAAAGTAACACTGACTGTTGAAATGACTACAAGTCCAGTTATCCAGCCTATTCAAAATCTCCTTATCAACTAACCCATATTCTCTCCACCCAAAGTATAGAATTCAAAAGTCTGTCAAAAGCTTTGCTGAAGGGGCAGCTAGGTGGTGCAGTGGATAAAGCACCAGCCCTGGAGTCAGGAAGACCTCAGTTCAATCCAGCTTCAGACATTTAATCATGACTTAGCTGTGTGACCTTCGGTAAGTCATTAGCCCCATTTCCTTGCCAAAACAAAAGACTTTGCTGAAATCAAGGTAAAACATATCTACAATATCCCATTGACTTTTCTGTTCAGTAATGCTATTAAAAATAAGATTAATCTGGCATGACCTGCTCTTGATGAAGACATGCTGATTATCAGGGTTTTTTAAATAACTTTTTGATGTTCCCAGTGATCCCTCCCTTATAACAATGAACATAAATCAAATTAATGAACACGTTGACTGTGCTAATCACATATGGACAATATTCCATATCTTTACTCCTCTGCCTATTGTTGCTGTCATTCATCCTTCATTTTTGAAGAGGACCAATGACACCACAGGTGATATCTTGACTCTCTTGTCAATTGAATATAAGTAAAACAGATTTGCAAAAAGTCTTCAATCTACTTTCTCTTCTAGAGTCACCAAAGTCTCACAATTAAACAAAAGTCAAGGTAACCGCCAATAGCCAGGGATGCAGTAGATGGCCTCGGTGTCTTCAATGTCTACCTCTTAACCAAAAGAAGAAAAGTATTTTCTCATCTTTTAAGATCAAGACCAATCATTGCAATTAGCTATCTGCTCCAGGTTCTTTTTTCATTCACATCATCGTAATCATTATAAATATTGCTTTCTTGTTTCTGCTTGCTTGACTCTACATTAGTTCACACTAGACTTCTCATGTTTCTCAGTATTCTTCCTTCATAATTTGCTATGGCATCATTATCTCAAGCTGTTCATTTTCCAATGTACTTTATTTCTGCTTTTTTCCCACTGAAGAAAATCACAAAGGTTCTTTCTTACTATATTGCATCTCCTTTTTCCATGTTTGGTAACCATATCTTTAAGTATATAGTACAGAATTGTGCCAGGAATTGCACTCAAGTCCATAGTTTGCAAGAAGCTACTTCAACAACTGCAGCAATGTTTATCCTTCTCTGGTGCACCGACAGTGGTTCTGCAACCACCTCTGCCAGTTCTCTCAGTACTCTACTATGATGCTCCTCTGGGTCTGCTGACTTAAATTCATCAAGGGCAGCTGAATGTCCTTTTCCAATCTGCCTATGGCCCTTTCATTTCAGTTTCCTTTTTGTCCTATGCTTTCCAGTCCAAAGGTCATTCATTCTACTTGATAGAGAAGCCAAACTAGTTAAGCAATTCTACCTATTCTGAGTATCAGCCCAGAATTGAACTACTTATGACATTAGTCAGAAACCAGAGACCACAACCAGCTAAGACAGAGAAGCTAACCAACAAGCTGGCTACAAGACTGATGAAATGGTCACAACTCTCAAAGACCATGTCCTAGGTTAAAAAAGGCTTATAATCAGCCTGTGTGGAAGGAGTACTCTCATCAATGAAATCCCATATCCATAAAGAATTCAGGGTCTTTTTTTTCTGTCTTCTCTTATATTTTATTTCACACAATGTCTGAATTATCCATCAATCCCATGCTTAGGTGGATCATCCTCTTTTCCCCAATTTTTCCAAAAAACAAAAAGCAAACCTTTTTTTGCTGTCCAATAAGAACTCTAATAAATTCCTTGGTAGTCCTTCCCTATCTGACCTTTAGCACCACTGATAAACTGACACTATTTTTCTGCATAATTTTTTTACTTTCAGTTTATCCTCTCTCTCTTTTTCTCTCTCTCTGAAGTTACATAAAATGCTTCATCATGACCCTTCTAGAATTGTAGTTAATCATTATGTTGATGAGATTTCCTAACTCATTCAAAGTTGTTTGCTACTGTTTTTTTTGGGGGGGGGTAAGGCAATGGGGTTAAGTGACTTGCCCAAGGTCACATAGCTAGATAATTATTAAATTATCCTGATTCCAGGGTTGGTGCTCTATCCACTGGGCCACCTAGCTGCCCCTATGCTACTGCTATTTTTGACAGAACTAAGACACATTCATCTGTTATCTGTTCTTGCTTCCATCTTCTGAACACATCTTCTAGAGTTCCAAAGGTTTGTGAGCTCCCTGCATAACCACTTCAGTGAATGGGGCTTGAAGGATTAGTGAATTCCTAACCTAAAAAAAATCACAAAATCATAGATTTAGAAGCTACTAGTGGATAATATTCTTTTTTAATTAAAGATTTTATTTGAGTTTTATAATTTTCCCCCCAATCTTACTTCCCTCCCCCACCCCACCCCCACAGAAAGCAATCTGTCAGTCTTTACTTTGTTTCCACATTGTGATGAGAGAGAAATCACAGTGGATAATATTCTAAGATCATTCAGTCCTCCCTGCTGCTTAATGCTATTCAGAAATCAAACCAATACTTATTAAGCACCCACTATGTACCAAACACAGTGAAGATTAGACTACCCTAGATTTAAGATTCTTGTGATAGAGATTCCACAGCCTCCCACAATTATCCACTTCCTCTGTTTCCAAACCCTCCCTTTTGTGTTCAGGTCAGATTTGAGCGGAAGGCTTAGAACAAAACTAAATCTCACATCTTGGCCTGCACATTCACTCTAAACCTGAGAAAGATCCATCAAAGAAGCTTAATGTTGGGGACTGAAAGACGATTTGGAGTCTGGTAGGGCCTGGGCGTCTGCCAGGAGCCTGTTGGAAGCTACAGAGGAAATGACAGGGATGCTTTTAGAATGGAAAATGATGTCATTCCTGGCCCCCTCCCTATAGGGCACCCACAAGAGGCTGTTTGGATGGGCACAGAGATGTCAAGGTGGGATGGGGGTGTTAGGGGCTTCGAAGCCAAGAGTGCTATAGTTAGGCAGTACCCGCCTGGTGATTGTTTGCCTGAGAGAGTTCTGCCATGGGCCCATTCACTATGGCAACCCTGCTTCTGGGGAGGATCGTGGGGGCACAGTGTTCCTGAGGCACAGTCCCTTTCTGAAATCCGGCTCTGCTGGCCACACACAGGGAGGCCACACACAGAGGCTTTGGGAACAACAGCTGATGTCCCTGAGGGCTTTTTGTTGTTTGGTTTTGGTTTATTTTTTGGTCAGGTAGTCCAGGGGAAGAAGGAAAAAATGTCACAAGGAAGAGAAGCAAGCCCATCAATCAATCAATCAGCATATATTAATCACTTACCATGTACCAGATTCTTGGAATACAAAGATAAAAGTGAAATATCAGAAACGTGCAGATCTCTCCACACTATCTCCTAGTCAGTCATGGCTAGGGCCTAGACTTATGAACCAGGTGGTAGGCCTCCCGTCTCTTTTTGTCATCCCCTCAGACAGTCACCCTTGTCCAAGGATCTGCAATGGCTCCCTACCAAATAAAAAATTCTCGGCCCAGCATTCTAGGCTTATTATCAAATATCTCCCACCACACACACACACACAAACACACACAGAGAGAGAGAGAGAGAGAGAGAGAGATGCACACCCCTACTATAGCTTCTAGTGCCTTTTCAAGTTTAGCTCTCATTTCTTCCTGGGAAGTTCTGCTGTTCCAGTTAAGTTAATTTGCCTTCCCATTCTCTACATATGACTTACCTCCATACCCCAGTATAAGCTATGTTCCTTACTACATTGTCAAATGCTTGATATTGATCTAGGGCAGTGACATATAATGGGGGAAAAAAGTTGGATTTGAAGTCAAAGGGCCTCAAATTTGAATCTTGCTTCCACTTACTGATTTCCCCTCCCTGAGCCTCAGTTTCCTCCTTTTCAGATGAGGGAGGGTGGACTAGCTGGGCTTTGAAGGACTTTCTAATTCTAGATCTAGGATCCATGCTAAAAAGGAAGGTGGTAAAGAGTATCAAATGCTGCAGAGGGATTAAGACAATGAAGCCTGAGTAAAAATCATGGGTTTTGACAATTCATCAGAGAAGTTTGAGAATAAATGTTTATTTTATTTTTTAAATTCATTTTATTGATTCCTTTTCTTTTTACATTACAGTCATTTTAGTATACACTCACTCATTTCACCATTGAATTAGAATTGTAGAGGTAGCTAGGTGGTAAAGCCCTGGAATCAGGAGGACCTGAGTTCAAATTCAACCTCAGAGACATAATAATTACCTAGCTGTGTGACCTTGGGCAAGTCAGTTCACCTCATTGCCTTGAAAAAGCCCCCCCCAAAAAAGGAATTAGAACTGTAGCCTAGAAAAAATTTTAATACATTTAAGAAAAAGCAACCAACATGGTGACTCTGTTTGATATCATATGCAACCTCTCATGATGTGGTCCTCAATTCCCAAATGGAGAGAGGTGTTTCTTCATCTCTTCTCTAGGCCCAAGATTGGTCATGTCAATCGCTCAATCTTCAGCATTGTTTATTTGAATTTATTTATAATATATAATTTATTTTAATCTCTGCTTCTACTCTTCTATTGGTTCTGCTTATTTCCAGCTGCATCAGTTCATACCAGTCTCTCCATGTTTGAAAGAAAGAGCAATTTCAGTAGAGAGGGCTTGGATAGCGGAGAGAGAGGGGGTGAAGAGATGATGAGAATAAAGGATTTATTTCTTTTGTTCTTATATCACTTTATTTCCAAACATTCCTTCCCCCTCCCAGTCCAGAGAGCTGGGCATTCTTAGTTTCAAAGAACACAAAAAGAAAAAAATGTACTCTTGTACATTGTCAAAACTGAGCTTAAAAAGATACTTGGATGTGCCACAACTACAATGAAGGCACAGACTTTTTGTGTTCCTGGTATCAAATTCTCTGGCAAAAGTATTTTATCAGAAGAGAAAAGTTAACTTGTAGCGAATGTGAAATAATTTTGTTAACTGTTTTTCTTATTTTCTTTCTTTTAAATTCTTTGTGAATCATTGAAAGATAGCCCTTTTCTCTCGTCTATAATTTTTCCCATTTGCAAAATGAGCACATAGCACTTACCTCTCCAGTCTGGGAGGACCATTGGAATGTAAGACCCTTGAGGGCAGAGATTGTTTCACTTTTGTCTTTGAATCCCCTGAACCTAATTAGCATCTAGTAAACCTTTATTGATGGCTTGAAACTTGATCTAAGGGGATAATGTATGCGAAGTACTTAGCTAAGCAGAAAGAGAAAGGAAATGCTAATTATGAAGTGTGGTTGAGTTACCACTCAGCTTGGTCATTTTGTTTTTTTATGGGTAACTCAAACTCTTTTACTTTCACTTCACATTTCCCTTTGGTTGTTGATTCAAATTTCTAAGATAAAGAGCCCTCCCTCATTAGTTAAAAATGCTGAAAGGATATGTAGTGGCAATTTTCAGAGGAAGAGAACTAAGCAATCAACAGCCTTAAGAAAAAAAAAAGTGTTCTAAATCACTAATAATTAGAGATGGACAAATGAAAGCAGCTTTGTGGCTTCATCTTGTAAGGATGATCAAAGAGGAAAATGCCAAATGCTGGAGGAGATATGGGGAGAACATGCATTAATGTACTTTTGGTGGAACTGCGAATGGGTCTTAGCCACTCCTAGGCCTATATATACACCAAAGGCATTGAAAAACGTGCAGTATCTATATGTGCAAAAAACTGATTTTAGCAGCTCTTCAATGTGATAGCAGAATGGTGAAAAAAACTTGTGCTTGAACCTCTGTAATGACACATTAGAAATGAAGACATAGCCAGTTTCTGAGGAGCGGATCGATTTATACAGTGATAGCATAATAGAAACAACTTTGGAAGACTTCAGAACTCTGATCGAAAAGACAAATCATGACTCCCAAAATAGAAAGCTGAAATGAAGCACTCAGTTCCTGAGAGGTGACGAACTCGAAATGCAGAGACTTGGGGGGGGGGGGGGGAGACATGGCTAATACAGGGATTTATTTATTTTTGTATTTAAAGATTTTGTTTCTTTTGAGTTTTACAATTTTCCCCTAATCTTACTTTCTCCCTCACCCCCCACAGAAGGCAATTAGCCAGTCTTTACATTGTTTCCATGGCATACATTGATCCAAATCGAGTGTGATGAGAGAGAGAGCGTGTTTTGAAGGAAGAAACAAAAAGTATAAGAAATAGCAACATCAGATAAGATATCAATCAGTTTTTTCCTAAAGGGAATAGTCCTTAGTCTTTGTTCAAACGCTAGAATTCTTTTTCTGGCTACTAGGGATTTATTTTGGGGAGATTTGTTTTGCGAGATTTTTTATGTGCTAATGGGAAGCAAGGGTCGAGGGATGGGATAGACTACATTTCTTTTTTTTTTCTTCCTGGATGTTCTTTTATTTGATTTTTTTCCCCAGTGCATGCAAAAGAAAAAAGAGTTTTCAGCGTTCATTTTTTGGTAAGTTTCCGAGCTGCACATTTTGCCCTGTGACAGAGGGCGATGTGATAGAGGTTGGGCAGGTAGCATCATGTCGACGGACTCCTTTTTAGCACTACTTTGAAAGTAAAAAGCGACAGGGTGAGAGCGGCCTGCTTTAGGGTGCCGTCTCCCGGCTGCGAGCCTGCGTCCGTCTTGCGGCTGTGGCGGCTGGGCAAGTTTCGCTAAGTCCGTGGGCCCACGGTGGTTCTTGGTGACCGGGCTTTGTGAACGTGGCTTGCAGAGCCCCAAGGTTGGGCGAGAGCGGCTGCTCGCTCCGCTTCCGCGCCCTGGGCTGCGTGTCTGGGGGTCACCCCCGCGGACTCCCGAAACTTGGGGCTGTGGGGGCCGCCCCCCCCCGCTTCCCGAGGGCGGTGGAGCGGCTGGACGTGTCGGGCCGAGCTGGCCGTCCTGTTTGGGGTCTCAGCGGGACAGCTGTCATCCCGGATGCCGCGGCCGGCGCTGCTGGGGCGCCGCGGCTCTGGGGCGCCGCTCTGCCCGGCGGCTGGGCCCCCTCTTTCGGGACATGGTACAGCCCCGGGCTTTCCGTGGGAGCGCCCTGGAGCCGAGGTGGGCGGCAGCGGCCGGGGGGGGGGGGGCAGTTGGTCAAGGGTTCCAAAGGTCCTCGCAGCAGGGCCCCCAGGAGCGCCCCGCCCCCCTCTCCCTGGCCTGGCCCCGCTCATCCTGGCTCTGGCTCCTCCCTGCCCCCCTTCTGGTGACTTCGCGCAGCTCCCGTCAGCGCCTGCCCGCCGTCCCCCCCCGCGGCTCGGCAGTGGTGCAGCCTCCTCCCGCTCGGCCTCCCCTCCGGGGCCGCTCGGGTTGGTAGCGGCCCTCCCTCCTCCGGGCCCGGGGCTCCGGCAGTCTAGTCCGAGTCGCCCTCGGCACCGGCTGCGTCCGGCCGCGGTCCTCCTCCTCCTCCTCCTCCTCCTCCTCCTCCTCCCCTCCTCCCCGGCCCCTCCTCCTCCTCTCCAGCCGCCGCCGCCGCCGCCTCCTCCTCCTCCTCCTCCTGCCGGGCCGCTGGTCTATGCCCCACCCCTGAGCCCGCAGCAGCCCGCGACATGTCCACCCCGGCTCGGCGGCGCCTCATGCGGGACTTCAAGAGGTAAGGAGGGGCGGCGGGGGCAGCGCGCGGGGCCGGGGCGCGGGGCGCGGGGCGGGGTCCCGCCCGGGGGCCGCGGCCCGAGCCTCACGCGTGCTCCCCCCCGCAGGCTGCAGGAGGACCCCCCCCGCCGGGGTCAGCGGAGCCCCTTCGGAGAACAACATCATGGTTTGGAACGCGGTCATTTTCGGGTGAGTCGGTCGCGGGAGCCGAGAGGTTGGCGCGCGCCCAGAGGATCGGCTGCCGGGGGCGGGGGGGGGGGGGGCGGGCGGCCTGCCCCGGCCGTGCGGGACCGGCCTGAGGGCCGGCCGGAGCCGGGGGCTGGAGTAGCCGCCTCCCGGAGTGCCGCTGCCTGTGGGGCCGGGGAGGAAGCCGGAGCGGCGCACGCGGGGCGGGCGGAACCGGCAGGGCCCCCGTGGGGGGGCGGGCGGGGCGGCCGGCCCGGGGCTGACTTGGCCTTGTGCTTCCCCTTGTCTTCCAGGCCCGAGGGGACCCCGTTTGAAGATGGTAAGAAGCGCTCTCCTTCCTCCCTTTCAGAGGCGGCCCCGGCCCCCTCTTTCTTCTCTACTCCTGCCCTTGTCGGGCAGGTTGCTCAGGCTGCTGCCCACCTGACTTCACTTGGGCACCTTTGCTCGGGGCTTGGCAAGGCTGATCAGCGCTGCTCCTCTGGGGAAGCGGGGTGCTATGTGGCTGGCGGCCCCGGCCTCGGGCGTCCACACTCATTTCCACCCGCGACGGCTCGCTAGTGAAGTTGAAGAATCTAAAAAGCTACTGGGGCTGCTGAAGGTTGGCGCCCCTATTGACGCTCCCAACCTTCTCCAGGTTTCCCCCTCTCTTCATCCCCTTCCCTTGAAAGACCGTCATTTCTTACACATTCTCAGGGCCTAGAGAGGACACCTTGCTTCCAGTACTGGGAGAACTGTCCAAAGGAAGCAGGCTTAGGCCAGTTCCGCTGGACCTCAAGAGGTTAAGACCTGAGACCCAAGGAAAAGGTTGCAAAGAGGCAAACTTCTTAACAATGACAGGGGAATGGGCTGGCTTGGGAGTTATGAGTTAGGAGGCTTCCCCTTCATGGAAGCTCGAGTCTGCTTAGGGATAGGAATTGCATTAAATAGAGGCTAAGAATGCTTCCAACTCTGGAATTGCAGGATTTTTTCTTTCTTTTTTCTTTCTTTTTTCTTTTCTTTTCTCTTTTCTTTTCCTACCACCCTAAATATGGAGTCATGTTTTTTTAACTATGTTGCCAATTAAAGTAAAATACAATGTAACTCCCCCCCAAAAAAAGAGTCTTTAGTGCAGTTTTAAAACTATTAAACATTTAATAATAAAAGCTTTAGTTCCTTAAACAAGGCCTATTAGTACATTTTCCTTTTGGAAAATAATTCCATCATCTTGCATCTCAAATTAGTTTTCATATAACCCTGCATTCTGGTGGTGAAAGTAGCTAGAACCAATATTCAAAGGCCACCTGAATATCTTGAAATTTTCCTTTCTTTTTGCCTTGCTTCTTCAAGTGCTGTGAATTGAAATAAAAGTACTAAAATATAAAGAAATGATTGAGCATAAGAAGGCAGCTGTACAAGCAAAGTTAAGTTAATGACCTCTCTGACTGAGCAGGTTGTATGAGCCTAGGTAAATCACTAAATCTCACTTCACCCCAATTCAGATCAACATTGATCAAAGTACTTTCTTCATCCAGAACTCCCCACACCAACAAAATCATAGGTCTAAAAAAGAAATTAGTTCAATGATTTCTTATAGAACAACAACAGTTGTTACCTGTACATAGATTTAGTTTTTCACCAAGAGATTAGCTCTATGTGCACATTAACAGTGTGTATTTGTTTTAGTAGCTGAGTTCCCGAAGCATTTGTTTTGGTTGGCTTCCCATCTCATTTTCCTCAGAAAGCTCTCTGCTGGGCACAGCTTCATTGTACAGCAAGCACTGTCAGGGTTGTTGGCAGTTTAGCTATTTCACAACTGTGTCTGACTTTGGGAGTTGGGGGGGGGGAGGAATGGAAAGAATTTTTCACCTACCTGGACCTTCCCTTAATTATGCTTGTATTTATGATGATGTGAGCTGTGCATCCTGACCTCATTATTAGGTCTAAAAGGCGCTGCCCATGTGGAAAATATCTCCATTATTTTGTTCTTAACAATCAGGATCTTTATGTATGTACTGCAGCTCCTCAGGTACTTAAGCCACTAACCACCTGTTAGTGTCTCTCTGTCTATCTATGTAATCTTTTTTTTTTTCTACCAGGCTATCAATACTCACTTATCAGACAAAAGATTTACATAGAAAAGGCTGACTGACCTATCTCATTATGGCCTTTCTCCATTTCAAATGCATTATGAAAATAAGGAGCAATAAAAAAAAAATGTCAGAAACTGCCCTTAATGGACAATCCTACCCTAATGAATTTCAAAGCTTACTGGGAAATTTCTGGAACAATCAGTTCCTAAGAAGAAGTTCAGTTTGAGCCTGAGTGGGGAGCACAACAGAAGGGTTGTTGAACTTGTTTTGAAGTGAGAATTGTGGGAAGATAAGGTCTCATCATTTAAATAAAGCCAAAGGTTAGACACAAGTACCTTAAGCTCACCAAAAAATTGATACTAGACACATTGATATTTATAAGAGGCTTCTGAGAATTCTCTTCAATACCACTTGCATCAGCACATTAACCTGCTGAAAGCCACTGCATACAAAACCCAAAACCTGAGCTGCATTTCTGAATTATTGTACAGGAGTTGTTGTTTATTCTTTTGAAGAGGACCTTGGCATCAGGAAGGCATAAAGGAGTATCATAAAGGAACTCTCAACAAGCACAACTCCCATTTCCTTTAAGCTTACAGACTGCTTTCCTCATAACAGTCCTGTGAGAGAGGTAGTACAAAGGATGTTATCTCCATTTTACAGATGAGAAAACTGAGGTATGCTGAAAGGGAAAGTTACTTGCCCAGGGTCACATAGCTAAGTGCCTTAAGACATAATTCAAACCCAGGACCCTTGGCTCTTAAGTTCTTCAGTATTCTGTCTAATATCCTATTCTACTTCTCATTCTCCAGCTCTAAAGAAAATAGCTTTAATTCATCAAGGACCTCTTATTCCATTGTTGTAGCAAAGGCAATCCCTTTATCTGTGCAAATTGTAACTAATTTAGATTATCTGAGAGCTGTAGTAGTTTTTAAAAAATCATCCTGCCTTTAGTCTAGTGGTGAGCCTCTCAGGATCCATCCTGCCTGTCAGCCTGCCCAGCAACTGCCACCAACCATGTACTGTTCCCTCTTTTCCAGCTCAGGAGGACCTGCCAGAACTCAGAAGCCACAATGGGCATTGCAGAAAGCCTTTCTTAGGGAGAAAGAACTACCTTCTTATTTTAGAAGTTATATAGAAACCTTTTCAAAAAAACAACCACTTTGAATGAACTAAGGGAATTCGCAAGTTAACAGAACTTTAAATTCTTCCCTATGAAGTACAGACTCTTAGTATTATTTTCCTAAGTTTCAATTGTTAGTCCTTAGATTTCTCTAAAATAAGGTACAGAATCTTTCTGCTAATGGCTTCATTAATACTTTCCAACATGTTGGCCTTCTTGGAAAAATTAACTTAAACCAATACAGATTATTTAAACTAGGGCTTAATTTGTATTTATCTGAATTTTAAACAAGCTAAATATCAGAGGTACTCTAGAAGAGTTACCTAAATACTTTTCACTCGCAAAGTGTTTTTCATATATTCCTTGAATTGGCTGTTGCAAAAATTCTGACTATTAGGTACTAACCATGTTCTGATTTTACAGGGAACTCTCAGCCTCAGACAGGTTGCAATGACTGCCCAAGGTTACACAGCTAGCCAAGTATTAAAGATATGAGATTTGAACCCAGGACTCTCCTGACGCCTAGACTGAGTGTGCTTTCCCTGACATGTCCTTGCCCCATGTCATAAAATCCCTTGGCTTCAGTGAGACAATCTTTATCATAGATGTCAAGATGATTCTGTGAGGACCTAGTCAGCACCATGCAAAGAAGTTTGTATTTTTAGTGGCACCAGAGAAAAAGGAGCCTCTTAAATTGAGGACATTACAGAAGTTGGTGTTAAGTTCCCTTTCTAACAAGTAGGTCTGGAAAAGATAAACAATTTAATCTGAGCACCTTGGAATTGTTATTCATGTGTATTTTAACATATATGTTTCTATAGTCAGATTCCTGCATTAGGATCTTAGGAAATTGAAATTTGATTAGTCTGAAATCAGAATTATCATATTTTTTGGGGGGGGAGGGATGAGAAGTCTTTGAACTTTCTGAAGCCTCAAGCCCTCATGTTTATCCCGTGTACTTAGAACGTCCTGCTGCTAAAGAACAGTTGAAACTTTTGTCTACATCCTTTAGACATAGATCTGAAAGATGACTTGTGACTAGGTGGTAATAGTGTATTAGTGTGTTTCATGACATTTGACTTCCTTTTTCTCAAAAAAACCCACTTCAAATAGCTGTAATTCTATTGGAGTGAGACAATTCCACTTCTTTCCTTCTATAACTGAATGGCTGTCAAGAGTTAGGGCAGAAAAATTCACCAACTCCTGGCCATCATATAGTCCTCGAACCCCATCCAGTTTGGTGCAGGGTTTGAGCTTATACTAATACCGAGGCTCCTGGAACAATCTGGAAACCTAAGGGTATCTTGAGACCATGTTGAGGATTTTGGTGAATATTACTAAAATAGTAATGAAGGAATAATAGAAAATGAAGCGGGGAAAGTAGGTTGGAGCCAGACTGTGAGAAGCTTTAAATGTCAGATAGAGCAGTTTCTGTTTTATTCAAGGTATTTGGGAGCCTCTGAAGGTTGTTGGGTAACTGGTGATTTCTTTTTTCTTGGTGACAGAGAAACTTTTAAAAACCTAACTTTGGAAAAAGGAATAATTTCAGTGCCAGATAAACTTCAAGAATTTATTTTTTATTAGGGGGCGGCTAGGTGGCACAGTGGATAAGAGCACCGGCCTTGGAGTCAGGAGTCCCTGAGTTCAAATCCAACCTCAGACACTTAATAATTACCTAGCTGGGCAAGCCACTTAACTCCATTTGCCTTGCAAAAACCTAAAACAAACAAACAAACACATAAAATGGTTATTAGAACGATTTTTACAAATCCCCTGGTTCTTGAGTAAGATCTGGTTCTTCCTAGCCTGATAAATAGACCCCAGTCATTCTGTCATTGATGCCCAATTTTTTTTTTAAAAACTCTGACAATTCTCTGTTTAAGGGTTGCCTCCTGTCCTATGGTACATGGATGTCCAATCAAATTCTAGCTCATTTGAGTATCAGTCTGAACAGAAACAATTAGAAAGACATATGGGACATTCCAAAACCAAATAAGAATGATTTCTGGATGACCTCTGTCATTAATCCCCTTAATGGTGTAAAGATAAGTATTTAGTGGTGATTTCAATGTTGAGGATTTTATATACTGAAGTATTACATGAGACAGACTTGCAGGAAATGTACAAGGAATAGGTAATTTGGGCTCCCATGTTCAGTTAAAATCTTCCATTTAGTGGTACTTCTAATGGGGTTTTATTTACAGAAATGATTAGGGTGTCAGAATATTGCTTAAATAGTTGATCATTGAATACTTGGGTGGTGTATTTTTCCCTCTAAGGTTTTAGGATATAATAGTGACATTCCAATTTACATATTTTGGATAGAGAATTATAAAAAATACTGTTATAATTAGTGCTATTATGTTAAAATTCTTTGATTAGTTGGGATTTCTTTTTTAAATGCAATTTAGAGCACAACTAGTAGGGGCACTCTGTATTTTTTGATAGTTTTTGGTCCAGACTGATGTGTTCATTTTCAGTCAGTTTTAGACCTTCTGTGTTTATCCATGGGCTTGTACATGACTGAGAATGGGTGATTTTTTTTCCTGGAATCTTAAGTGTTTCAGGAATTGTACTTATAGTAGTCACTGTTTAACTAATGTTCCATATTGGAGAACTAAAGTTTGAAATTGAGTTTATTATATTTTAACTAGAAATGACTCTTAAGTCTGGTTGTGTGTCCTCTAAAACAAAGGTGTCAGAACATGTTGCCCACCACACTCCCAAGTGCAATTTCGATCAGACTAAAATGCAATTAGGAAATACGTAACACAATACAATACACATCCATAGCAACATGTGCTTTTCCCAGCTTCTGGACAGTTTTCTATTGGAGTTTGGCACCACTTTTTTTTTTTGTTTTTTGTTTTTTGCAAGGCAAATGAAGTTAAGTGACCTGCCCAAGGCCACACAGCTGGGCAATTAAGTGTCTGAAGTCAGATTTACACTCAGGTCCCCCTGACTCCAGGGCCGGTGCTCTAACCACTGTGTAACCTAGCTGCCCCTTCGGCACCACTTTTTTAAAGGACTTTAAAAGGTTTTGTTCCCTAGTTTTGGTTTTGGTTTTGGGGGGATGTTTTTGTTTGTTTATTTTGGGATTAAGTCACTTGCCCAAGGCCACACAGCGAGGTCATTATTAAGTGTCTGAGGCCGAATTTGAACCCAGGTCTTCCTGACTCCAGGGCCAGTGTTCTATCCACTGTGCCACCTAGCTGCCCTTACTTTTGGTTTAAAAAAGAGAAACGGGGCAGCCAATGGCCTTGCAACCCCTCCCCACCCCCACCCCAATAAAGAGAAACAGTAATTATTGAGTAGGGGCAATGTATTGTTGTAGACTTTGAAGGAAGAAGCAAATATAAAAAAAATCATCCTGGCTCCAAAGATGATAGGATGGACTATAGGTAGGTGTATTATTAACATATTGTAGTTCATATACATACACACAATGTCCATGAGGATGATGTGATGCTATAGAATCATATTGCTTTAATTCAAGGGACATTTGAGCCTAGAAGAGAGGATAGATTACCAGGTTGAGATGGGAAGGGAGGCATTACAGGCATAGGGAATAAGAACTGCTGTGTTGGGGAAGAAGTACACTTCTGGGGAAAGGAGGAGAAAGGAATAAGGGGAGGGTCATTTTGTGTTAGACCTTTGAATGTCAGGCTAAGGAAAGGGAACTTCATAGAGTAACTTGTGTTTTAGAGAATTCCTTTTTTTATTTTAGATTTGTTATGGAGTCATTGTATCAAAGTTAACAATTCTGAACCCAAGATGGACTGTTCTTAAGTTTAAATAAAAGTTTAAGCAATTTCAACATTTAGAGTAGCAAAACAAAATTGTGTTGAGGGGGTTGTTACACAAAGTAGCAAAATTGTACATTTGGAAATGGCTAAGTGGCTGTTATTTCTTGAGGTTTCATCTCACCTGGTCTTTACCTTCCTTGTATGTGTGTATCTACATACACACATATAAATAAGACATGCATTTATCTGTTTTGCTTAATACAAATAATATTAGCTATGATCATGGGGCAAATCTCTTCACCTCTCTGAATCTGATTTTCTCATCTGTAAAATGAGAATGGCTTTGGTACTCCCTACCTGCACACTGCTGTGAGGAAAGAGCTTTGCATCCCCTAAAGCCGAATACAAATGTAAGTTGTTATTAAGCAAATCAATATTGAGCTGAAATGCTTGTAAATGTGGTGGTTTAAACTTTTCTGTCTGCAGGAACATTTAAACTTACAATAGAATTCACAGAAGAATATCCAAACAAACCACCTACAGTAAGGTTTGTGTCTAAAATGTTTCATCCGAATGGTAAGTATACTGATCAGTTTACCTGTCTTTCTTTCTTTCTTTCTTTCTTTCTTTCTTTCTTTCTTTCTTTCTTTCTTTCGGGGGAGGGTCCTTATCTATACAGTGCATTCCAATTACTGCCACTTCAGTAAAAGTTGAGTATTTTGTTGGGGGGTGGAGGTAGGTAAGGGGAAATGAAATCACTTCTGGACCAGCAGTCTCAGACCCTAAATTCTCCCTTAAAGGCCCTGAGATTTTGCAGACCAAAAATCTCTAGGGGCCTATTTGAATCATCCTAGGTGTTGTCCCCAAAGTAAGAGCTTAACTGCTCTTGTCAAGTGTTAAATGACTCTTGGATAAAACTTCCCTGGTAGTTGGGCAATTTCCCTCGTATGTACAATGTGATAGATGATATTTATTCTCTATAAGCTGAGTCACAATTCCTGTAGCTTGATTGTAGCTATGGCAACAACCTCCAAACAGTTGAGGGACTATTATGGGGGGGGGCAGATAGAAGAGAGAATTAAATTGGGGAAAGGCCTGAAATGGCTTAAGAGCTACCCTTCTTTTTCAGAGCACCTCTGAAGCATGACCAACTTGACCTGTAGCCACTTATTTTAGGTTTTAAAAATGTTTTTGTATTTTCATCATCCTTTAAGGACATCTAGGTCTTGGTTCTGCCTTTCTTCTCTTTATCATAATTATCAGTTGATATATTTTAGCATCATTTGCTCTTCTGGCCTTTTCCTTTTCTGAATGAGATAGATGAGACCTGCTTTTTAGTTGGAGATAGGGATTAAATGGATTCTCTTAACTGACCAGGACCACACAGCTTAGTCAAACAACCCACATGAGCAAGGCCTCCTAGAATCAGAGCTTGTTGAATAACATAGTCTACTCAAGAACTCCCCTTAACTTTATGTACATTGTCAAAATCATACTAGCAGTGGGTACGGTATGTATACTGATACAGCTCTGCTTTTAGTCTATGCAGATGGTAGTATATGCCTGGATATACTTCAGAATCGTTGGAGTCCAACCTATGATGTTTCCTCCATTTTGACATCCATACAGGTGAATTTTTCTAGTTTCACTAATCTATTCAACATTTGTATACATAGTTCAAAGTTATAAGGGAAGGGGAAATTATAGCTGAGTTTTCCTTGCTTTAATTTTGTTGATAATGTAAATTATATTAAGGCCCAGGCCACTAGAAAATATTCTACTAGAATTGTTAAGAGACTGGATGTATTTCCTGCCTAGGCACTTGAACTAAGTAAATAGTTCTGGTTCACAGTTTAGCTTTATTTTGACATTTTTTTTAATGTTGGCAAGTTGAACCTTTATTTTTTTTTTTAGTCTTTATTGGATGAGCCTAATCCCAACAGTCCAGCCAACAGCCAGGCTGCTCAGCTATACCAGGAGAACAAGAGAGAATATGAAAAGCGAGTTTCGGCAATAGTAGAACAGAGCTGGCGTGACTGTTGACCCAGGACGATACAAACGAACAGTCTGGTCATAAGGAAAAAAAATTCTGTCTGTCCCCTGCCTTCTTTTCCCATTAGCATCATTACATTTTATTTCGTTGAAAACAAAACAGCTGGTATGCTGTTGCCACCCCTTCTTGCTGAAGCTTTCTTTCCTCCCTCTCCTTATGACATCCAAGAACACCTACTACAAAATCAAATGTATTGTACTTGGGTTACTTGTAAAAGAATTACTAATCCTGAATTCTTCTTCTGTGGTACTTCATCTCCAATTTTAGGATAGTTTCATACATTAAATGTACTTTCCAGTAAGCTTTTAAAATGATAATGGTTCTACACAGGGATACCTAATTATTTAGATTGATAACATGTCTATGCACACATGCACATTTTCTTCAAAAAACTGAACTGATTCAAATGCTGGAAACATTAGTCCAGGTTAGTTTTAGGAGCATATGAATTTCAAGCACTTAAATTCTATCTCTGGAATTCTCCCCTCCCATGGAAAATATTTGATTCCATGTAAAATAATCAGTTTATAAATTTAATCTGGGCTATTACTGGGAGATGGTAGGTTCCCGACAGGAAAGAAAATGCAATCAAGTAGGAGCATTGCTTAAAAAAGAAAAATAAACCCCACCCACTTACATTTTCAGTTATTAACTCGAGCTATTACAGTGGTCTAGGAACTAAGTATAACTTTGAAGGGAAGATCTGTCGGTTCTGAGATAAGGAGGTAAAGAAGTTCCCACTTTGGTTATTTTGGTGAAAACAAGTGATCCATGATTGATTCTTGAGGAATAAAGGTGTCCCTCCACTTTCTCTATCTTTCATCTGAGTTTAGGTTACCCAGAGAATGAAGTACCTCTTAGCAAAAAAGCAGTAAGTATGCTTTAGTCCCTTCAGATTCAGGAGAGCCTCCCTTTTCCTCAAAGTCCAGACACCCTGAAAATTGAGGCTATATTAACTTTTGGATAAATGATACCAAATCACACCAGTGTGGGACGTGGCTTATAAATGTTCTGTTTACATTGGTTCTCATCTTTTGTGCAGCTCAGTCTGTTCAAGTAATTTTGCACAAGTAGCCCATGTAAAAAATGTACATTTTTTTTCCAGCAATTGTAAATAAAAAGTAACCTTAAGTTTACAGGCAAGCTCTACCAGTACTTCTTTAGCTTACTATGACTGAACAGTGGCCCAGTGATAAGAAAGGTAACGAAATCTTGATACCTTCCCAAGAGTTTAGTTGTTTAAAATCAATACCAACATCCAAACGCGATGTATTTCTTTTAGAAAAGGGAAATAACATCAGCATAAAGTAACAGCAATTTAAAAAATGTGGACAGACGAATCTTAGAAAATATTTACTGTCAGCATAAAAATGTATTAGTTGGGGAGAGGCTGTGTAAAATCAATCTACTAAGCTAAAAAATATGGGCAAACTCTAATTCTTACCTAAAGGTGGAACAGGAATATTATTCCAGCAAAGTTAAAACCTTTTTCTCAAATGTCTCTATCTTGTGGCATTTTAGTAGACACTGCCACTAAAGAACATATTGAGTGTCTTCATGCAGTTTTAAGCTCTATTAGCTTAACATTGTATTTTATTTTCACTATTACTGGTAAAAATGCCATCCCCTTAAGTGAAATTGAAGGCCTGGAGAGGTCTTTGGAAACCATGAGACAACCAATACCTCTAAGAAGCCATATTAACAACCAGGTGGGCAGTGGGTAGAACACTGGGCTTGGAATCAGGAAGGCTCATTTTCCTGAGTTCAAATCCAGCTTCAGACACTTACTACTAGCAGTGTGACTTGGGTAAGTCATCTCGCCATTTGCCTGTTTACTCATCTCTGTAAAGTGAGCTGGAGAAGATGGGAAACCACTCCAGTCAAGAAAACCTTAAATAGGGTGACAGAGGATAGGATACAATTGGAAAAAAAACAAACAAACGACTGAGCAGACAACAATGAGGGTTATTGGGGGTCTACTCTATATACCCTTTAATAGCATGTCGGCTTGGTGGGTTTCACATCTTTCATACTACATGATAGGATTGTTGGTGTACTGTTGGTACAGAAACTTGCATTTGACTTTATTTTAAATACTTAAATGAAAAGATTGTAAAGAAGTTTGAGAATTCTATAAAAGCCAGAAAGCAATTGGCCTTTGGCTGCCTTTGTTTACACTAAAAAGCCAGGATCAGTCACCAGCTTCATAGCCACAGACTATCTCAAATATTCTCTTGCATTCTTCTCTATATGAAAATTGGGAGTAGAGGGAGAGAATGTCAGTAAAAGTGTGGTGATACAACATGGACAAAAATCCTGATTTAAGATGAGGTGCAGGTGCAGCTCAGAAATACTAGAAACAAATGAAGTGAATAGCAACCAACTTCATTTTTTTAGTTTTTTTGGCAATACAATGGAGTTAAGTGACTTGTCCAAGGCCACACAGCCAGGTAATTATTAAGTGTCTGAGGTTGGATTTGAACTCAGGGACGCCCGACTCCAGGGCCAGTGCTCTATCCACTACGCCTAGCCGCCCCTAGCAACCAACTTCTGAAAGAGGCAGGATGATCTTCGTAAACTAAGTATTTTGGTGGCTGCTGATGGTGGAAAACTAAGACTCTTTTCATTGCAAACTCAATACTTGTACTGCCTATATGGAGCTTTTCTCAAGCCCCTTTCAGGAATGTAGGGAAGGTATAATCTGATCTTTATCCCCATTTTGTAAGGGGGCAAACAAGTTCAGAAGGCAAGGGGCCTTTCCAGGATCACAAGTAGCACCTCCCAACTCCAAGACTGTGAGCTCCTCGAGAGCAGGTACTGTCTCTTGCTTCTCAGGGTCCGGCACATAGTAGGCGCTTAATACTTATTGGCTTCTTAGAGACAAGGAGAAAGGAAAGCAGTAGCCAAGACAATGTTTCATTTAGCTTAGAAGCAAACGTTGGGATTGTTGCTGGCGTCTTTCCTAATTTCTAGCAATCAATTGGGACTACCTTTCTGTCCTAGAACATTGGGGCAGGAAGGAAAGTCAGACATGGACTCAGAAACCTGACATTCACTAAATGAACACAAGCACAAGGATGTGCGTGGCATTAAGGAGTAATGTTCACTAGCTTTCTAACAGGAACTATGGAAGCCAATTCTGCTCTTAGCAAACAGGGAAAATCATTTTTGTTTTCTTCCTATCAGAAAGGGTAGAAGGAAGAGAGAGAAGTTAGTAGGAGGTGAGCACTACAGGACATGGTAGGTACGAATAACAATTGAATAAATTCATCTGCAAAAAAATAAAAATGGCCAAAAATCTCAACACCCTACAATGGACTAAGCAACTTCTTAAAGACCATTATGGTGCTATTTAAAATTGAGACCTAATTGTCCTGATACTTCACCTCTGTTAATCACATTACATGGTTAAGATTACAACTTGTAGTAAGTTCAGAAAAGAAAAAAAAAAATCAAGTTTCAATAGCCTGGATACATTGCCTCGACTCAAAGACAAAGTTCTGTGATGGATACTTATAAGGATAAATGGTCATTCTGGTCCAAACTTGTTTGAGTGTTAAAATATTTAATGCTTAAAAGACAACCCCTCCGCCATTTCACAGGTGAGCTCTTGCTGTTGTTTTTTTTTTTTTTAATAGTATTTACCACTCAGAAAATATTCCTTCAGCAATATGTGAAAAATAAAGGCTGGAGATATGGTAAGATGGATTGTTTTAAGGAAGGGGTGTTCATCAGGTTCATGGCTATCTGTGGATATGTAACAAGTAATAATTCAAACTTTCTTGAATTTTGATTTTTAGGATATTAAAAAAACCCTTTCTCTCTGGTTCTCTCAAGTGCTGTTTTCCTCTAAAGTGTCAATTCTCAAGACTCACTTATTTGTACACTTGTGGGTACAGTGAGTGTCTCATTCTAGACATCATGGTGACTAGGTTAAATTAAATGGATTCTTGGCTAATAACCTTTTCATACAAAGTGTCTTGTTTACTCCTTAAAAATAAATTAAAAAGGGGCGGCTAGGTGGTGCAGTGCATAGAACACCGGTCCTGGATTCAAGAGTACCTGAGTTCAAATCCGGCCTCAGACACTTAATAATTAACCTAGCTGCGTGGCCTTGGACAAGCCGCTTAACCCCATTTGCCTTGCAAAAACCTAAAAAAAATAAATAAATTTAAAAAATTTTAAAATACCTCGGCACGAAGTACAAACTAAAATAGAGAATGTTGACAGTTGTAGTTTTATTGTAGTTGAGATCTTTAAACACATTTATTCCAAATCACTTTGCTCTTTAAACAAATTTAAAAGTCCTTTAGGGCAAAATACAAGGTATATTTTAAAGGGAAGGGGTGTACATTTGGGCATATTTTTTGTTATCACACGATCACATCACAATATAAAATAACTAGTGACATCAAGGACAATTTTGTCTTCTGGACTATATACTAGTACAACCTGAACAGGAGCCTTTCTAGAAAAGTATAAGTAAAAAGAGCAAAGTGTTACAATACTTTAGAATGAATATTTACTACAACCAGAAAATACAACATCTCTAATTAAGTCGTGTCACAAAATGTTAGGAGGTGTTTACATGACAATTTTGGTCTCAATCTGCTTGAGGCATAACAAGTTCATAATGTCCAACATGGCCTTCCTGTTTGAGTTGATCTAATAAATCTTCCTTACGCCTTTTTCTACCTACCACCAAATATCTTTCCCGTCCTATTCCATGAGATTTGCTTCTAAGACCATATTTCTGGGCAATCTGATGTATTTGTTTACGTTCGTCATTGTTAAGTTCTGTAGAAAAAGTTAAATCAGTGTGGCTCTCTGATCGTGCATAATTCCTGATGATCTGTTCAATATCTTTCTTGGCAATTTTATTTCCTCTCTCTACATCAAGCCCAAGGCCTTCCCGTTTATGCTGCTCTTTAACGGAGATAGGTTCACGGATACCCTCCCCACATTTTCCTAAGCCACCCCCCGTCCAGCCCATTTTTCTTAACAGCCGATTCCCAATATTATCCTCTTTGATTTCTTGTTTATAAGCTTCTTCTGCTGAGCGACCTCGAATCTCATTTCTTGAGATCACATCCTCAATAGTACCTTTCTTCAGGTTGTTAATGACAGTTGGCTGTGTCCTTTTAAGGATTTTCACAGCTTCCTCTGCAGCCGCATGCTTGACAAACTTTTTCACTCCAATTGCTTCTGTGATGAATTCATTCTCCAGAATCACCTTGCATTTCCACCTCAAGTCTGTCAGCCTTTCAAAAACATACTTCACAGTCATTTTGTTGAACTGAGCTGTATCATTTAGTGTGCATACAGGATTTGAAGAGTTCTCATAAATTACAAGATCCTTTAAATTTTTGTTTCCAGATCCCTTAGGTGAATAGCCTACTGTTTGAACCTGTGTAGCTTGGACAACTGGGCTATCAGATTGGGTTTTTTGAAGAATTTTCAATGCTTTAGAAGCAGCTGCATGTTTGCTGACTTTTTTGCTTCCATAACCTTCAGCTAAGCAGTGCCCTTGCAAAAACACCTGACAGCGCCATGTGCGATTTGGAAGCATCTCATGCTTGTATTCAATTGCCATTTTGTTGAATGAGGCAGAATTGTTTAGGATTCCGATAGCATCATTTGCATTTTCTATAAGGACAAAATTAGTCCAATGTTTGGAAATGGAAGCAGAGTCTGACTTCTCAGTTCCATTTCTGACAGAGGGATCTTCTGGGGCTTTTAGGGCTGGAGGAAAATCATATGATGATACACCAATCTGACATACCACGAGGTCATCTTGATAAATATGTTTAAATTTCCTCTTAATAACTCTAACCTCAACAGATTTTTGCAAGAGTCTTATGGCCTGCTCAGTAGCTCGATCCCTAGAACCATTTTTGCTACCAGCATAACCTGTAGTCAGATAGATACTCTGGCATCTAACTTCACAAGCAAAGCCATCAATTAAAAGTTTTTTACTTCTAGGGATGTCAACAGGGGGAATTTCTTTTAAAGAAGCATATATATACTCGGGATTTGTCTTACATGCCTGAATGCAACGAGTTAGCATATATGTAAAATTAATTTTATCAGCTCCAAGATTCACCCCTGAAAGGCTCTTGCAAACAACTGCACAAAGTCTTTCAATAAACTGTTGCTTCCCAGCTACATCTGATTCTGAAAATTTTACTGATGGGGAAGATACAGCAGCTGACTGATAGAATGGAGGAGGGTGGGATGTACTACTTGGGGCAAGGTTTCCATTATCTGATAACATGCTGATTGTTGCGGTCTGGATAGTAGTGAGAGCAAGACTTGTTTCGGAATACTGAGACTTTTGATCTTGGGAACAGTTAGCATCTTCTTGGTAGGTGTCTAACGGCGTGATGATAGAATCTGCTTTCGGTGTTTGTGTGTCTGAAGGATGTTCCATTCTTTCATCTTTATTACTACTAGCTACAAAGTGTACAGGTTCAAAACGAGGTTTCACCTGGAGTCTGGAAGCAGCTTGCTTTTTGGGAGGGATTTGACCTATAGAGAAAGTAAAATTTATAGTTAAAGAAAAGAATTTAAAAATAGCATTCCCCAAACAGCACACCACAATCAGGTGTGATTCAAAAATAGAATCTTCAATAGCTTATTTCAGGTTTTTCCAACTTTTAACATATTTTTGGATTAAGAGATGGATGTTTCATTAATAGACTATTCAGAAAAAAGGTCTTTAGTTTCGCAGCTGACAATACCTGGCTTACCTCCAGGGAAATGGTAATACAGTATCGCACATGCCAGTTTTATTTTCCTGCATAGGGGGAATGCAACAAGATCGAATGAGGGGAAAAAAATCAAAACACTGATCTAAAAATCACTTAATTAGTATTAAAATAGAATAAAAAAATATCTAGCCAAGTTAAAGAAAATCTCACTAAACGAATCACTTCCATCATTTCAGCCCAGGCAGTACTAAGACACATAGATTTGGGGGCAGCTAGGTGGCGCAGTGGATAGAACACAGGCCCTTAAGTCACTTAGACCTGAGTTCAAATCTGTCTCAAGACAATTCTTACTAGTTGTGTGCCCTTGGGCATGTCACTTAACCTCACTGCCTCACAAAAAAACCCCAAAAGACTACCCTTTTAGCATCTCCAACCATAGGTAACCTAGCTTCTGCTTTGTATTTTATGACAGCACTGGTAAAATACAAAAGATCCAATTTCCAGACCCTGCTTGACATTAAAAAGTCACAGCCTAATGTCCTTCAAGCTAGAAGCTAGATCAGCAAAACATGACAGTTCATAGTTCCAAATAAGAATCCTGTACGTGGAAGATGATAAAAGTAACACTAGACTGGATGTTAACAGACCTGGATTCTGGCCAAGGGCTCTGTCATTTAGCTAAACTGCCTAACCCTAATCAGGCAAATGAGAGGGCTGGAGGACTAGATTGTTTCTAAGGGCCCTTCCAGTTTTGACATTCTATGATTATCATAATTTATATAGAAGTAGAATTTAGTGATGAGGCCTGGAGGGACCAAGATAACAAATGGTTGTGAAATAACAAAAGATACCATATGAATAATGAACTTTTTACATTATAGGTCTTAATACTACAGTTTGAGAAGCTGATGAAAATAATAACAGTGTACCATGTGCCCAATCGTGGCTCGACAGAAGAAATGTCAAAAGATAAAGAGAGGAGACCCCCAGTGGTTATTTACAGGCATAAAGAATTATAATGTAAAATTATTAATTATAATGTAAAATATTGGAGTGTTGTTATTTCTGGATTAGGAAGGTGATATCACCTTTTCAGAAGGGAAGTTCATTAGTTTAGGCATATTATTTTTGGACTATAAAAAGTAAGTTACCTTGTGAGACTTTTATTTGCCTAGGCTGAGAGGAACGAGGTGATACGATACACCACTTAAGAGTTTTATCTGAATCACTCTCTTGATTTTTTACCATATTTTACCTGTACACATTTAGAATAAATTTGTTAATTTTTTCAGAAGACCTTATTTTTGAACAACTTAAATGTCCCAAGACCACTGGGACCCAGATCACTGAATGGGTACAAACAGGAAAACTTATCTCTGTGTATAGTTTGGGCAAAAATCAGTCTGCAGTATCCTGATCAATCCCCAACCTTCAGTGGCACCTTTGTTCTGGCTTCCCTTTCCCAGCAGATTTCCCTAAAATCACTCTAACGGATTAGCCCCCAGTGAGAGGGGCAGGGGAGGGGGTTTGAATCTGCTTCAGTTACTGGAGCTATTGGAAGCAAAATAGCATGTGTTCCATCATATTCAGCCTTTTCCAGCCTATGGCTTGCCCAACCTGAGCACAGTTCCACCAGAATGGCCCCCTTGACTCCCCAACTCAAATCATTCCCTTTTGCCTCTGATGAAGACTCCAAGATGCTGGTTATTTAGAGTCCAATAGAGAGGCAGCTTGGTGGAGTGGAAAGAACATTGGCCTTAGTTGTCAGAAGAGAACTGGGTTTCAATCCTGCCTCTGACGTTTACTAGCTGTGTGACCTTGGGAAAGTCACTTAGCCTTTCTAAGCCTCAGTTTCCTCACCTGTAAAATGGGAACAATATCACTCAAAGTAATGTAAAAGTCAACATTAAAAGGCAAAACAAAACAACCACCTTGGGTCAAATGTTAACAGATATTAATATCATATCAAAGTTATAGGCTATATCCTTTGTGTCAACAGCTACAAAAGTGTGAAGTGATGTGGGATTAACCAGTTTTTTAATTGTTGGGGGGGGAATAGATATATTTTGTAGGGGAATTTGGGTATTGTAAAAAAAATATGAAAATGCATTAAAAAAAAAAAAAAAAACCTCTGCAGTACCTACCTCACCGGATGGTTGTATAGATCAAATGTGGCAATCTATGGCAAGTGCTTTAAGGTGTACTTATGCTAGGAATGTCGGCTCTTATTGTCACCATCTTTTCCACCCTCCTCTCATTCACCATATTTGGTCTGGGTTTTCTTCATAACATTTACCCACTTTGGTAGTTGTATCTTTGCATCCCCCCCGCCCCCCACCCCGCCCACCCCCCCAGCTTTGTGTTCTAGGTTCTCCAGGCCCACAAACCCTTTAGCAGCTAGAAAATGGAAAGCAGGGAAGGCCTTGCACCAGGGCACAGCAAGACTGCTAGGAATTCCACTATTAAATGGCAGTCTAACTTCACAAAGATTTATCACTACAAGGAGTACAGTACTGTGCCAGGTGCTAATGGGGACACAAAAACCCAGACATAGTCACTTGGCTGTGACAGAAATACAAACATCATATATACCCTATGCAGGTCACTGCAAAATTCTCCCTATTCTTCATTCTTGCTGGGTGCTCGCTGGCAGTGAGATCCTCAGTTCTTTGTCCTTCTTGCTAGTAGCACGTCCTGGAGAGGTGCTGGGGCAAGCTGATTGGGGAGGGGGGAGGGGAGGGAAGGAGGGAGGGAGGGAGGGAGGGAAAGGGAATCTTCAACTCTTGAGTTGTCATTCCCCTTCTCACTTCATTAGCATCACACACCCAACTTCCCATGAATCAGAGATTTGTCTTCCATGTCTATCCACTCACATGGCCACCACCCTAGTTCAGGCCCCAACATTCCCTTTGCATGCATTATTGTAATTGTCTTCAGTCTTTCCCCATTCCAATTAGTTCTCCACATGGCTGCCCAATGGACATTCCTAAATCATAGTTCTGACCATGGGACTTTCTCAAGAAGCTTAGATGGTTTCCTTTTCCTCACATCAGTATTTAAAGCCCCTTACAATCTGGCTGACCTAGCTTTCCAGATTCCAGATTTCCTCCCCACCAAACATTTTGGCCATCCCAGCCTACTTACTGTTTCATGTATATGATACTCTGGTGCATGTACCTACACCTGGAATGCTCTCTTCCTTCCTATCTCCACCTTTGTGCAACTTCAAGGCCCACCTCCAAGAGGCCTTTTTTGATTTCCTTCACTGGTCTTGTCCCTTTCCTCTAATTATTTTGTTACTGGATCTGTATATTTCTCAGTTACTTATCTGTGTACATGTCTGTTTTCCCCAAATAGAATGGAAGTTACTTGAGGGCAAGGATGATTTCATTTCTGAATTCCCAGTGAAGCAAAAAGAGCTTAATAAATACCTGTTGACTCCTGCCCTCAAGGAGCTTGCCAGAGGAGAGAAGATGTACACAAATACCTATAACGTAAAACTAAAAAGTATACCATAAGAGCCACACAAATAAAATGCCATGGCAGTTAAGCAGAGGGAGAGACTGTTTCTGGCTGAGGACACCTCTAGGAGGCAACCAGAAAGTTGGGGACAGCCACATGTGTTGTTGCAACACATAAATCAAGAGGCCATTGTCCCAGACCCTAAGAAAACTTAAAAGGGATAGGTTTATCCATCCATATTCAAATAGTTTTTTTTCCACTTAGGTTGTTGCTACCTGAAACAGATATCTGACTAGCACTCAGGAATTCATCATTCCACAGAATGGGATTAAACAGTTAAGATGATCTTATTATGTTAACTTTATTAGGCTTGGGCAAAGAGATCCAGACAGACCCCCATTCAAAATTTTATTTGCCTTTTTCCTAAGTAGAGAAGTTATCATGTTTGAGACCTCTTGACCCTATTCTCTCCTTTGACACTTGCTCTTATATAACCAAAGGTCTGGGTGACAGGTGAATGCCTACATTTTACACTCTCATAAAGAAAACCCAAGCAAAGTCAAATTTCATTGGGGAAAATTTGACTGGATTTTTTTCCAGGCACTTAAGGGAACTTCACAGACATACTCTTGTCAACTTCCTATAGTGTCTAGTGGGTTCAATGTTCAATGTTCGATGAGCTTTCTAGCTCAGTTCTTTCTGACCGTGACTAATTCATCAACTTGTGAAAGGTAAAAAAAAAAAAAATCAATCCGTGGTGCTATTTAAGGAGCTGGAAAAGAGATCTCTTCATTTTCGCAGATGAAGAAAATTTCGGCCCAGAAAGGCTGCAGAGCTTCCCCAAGGCCACACAGCTAGTCTCGGCTCTGGTTCTTTCCATTCAAGCATCTGTTAAAACTCCTATTATACCCAAGATATTGGAAGAGGCCAAAGTCCCAGTTCACAAAGAGCTCGGGAGTCTACTGGGGTAACAAATTGATCAGTATGACACAGAGCAGGAAGCCAAGAAGATCAAAATGTTTTTTCCTTCATCAAATTATTCTAGAGCTAGAATTTGCAGTTAATACATTTACCCCAATTCTCCTACTCCAGGGCTATGTAGGTATAAAGGTTTGTTAGTTATGGGCAAATTTCCCATCCAGAGACCATATGTAGATCTATATTTTCATAGCCACCTGCAGGCTAAAGAAGTAGGTTCATTTTTAAGAGCTCTAGGCTGTTATCTTTTAAAAATCAGCAGGATCAGTTTTAGGGAGTTGCTAAATGTGTTCACTTAAATGGTTTTAGAAATCAAGACAAATAAACTTCATCTCTTAATTAGTTGTTTGGCCAGTCTTGCTGGAAAAGTAGTTCATACTATGTATCTACACACTCAAATTGCTTTTTTCTAGGAAAGAAAGCCAAAAAACTAACAATTTTAAGCATTTTAACATTACAGATTGTAATTTCACTTAACTGCTGATTTTTAAATAGGATAGGATGAAAGCAAGCTTCCACCAATGATTTATACAAGTGATATAAAAACAGCATCAAGTGTGTATATGAAGATGGGTCAGTCTAAGGAGAATGAGACACAACAGATGGAGAGAATCCCACAGCTAAAAACGATATTAAGAGAACCAGAAGATGGCTTCCAGTGAGTGCGCAGGCTAAATTAAACTGTCCAGGGAGGACTTATGGGAGGACACAGACAAGAATTGCACAGAAGAGGCTACATAATCTGTTTACTGTTTGTTGGGGGCAGCACCAAATCAATGAGCTCAAAGGTCCACCCAAAGGGAAAAAGTGAAGAACACTAGTCATCTTTATCACTTATCATTAATCATAATGAAGACAATGATTTTCCTAATAGAATTCTTAAAAGAAAATTGCCAATTTCTAATCCCTGCTGTAAAGTCTGTTTTCAGGAATGACCTTGGTCCTGGCCCATCATACAGAAACAGAATTCGTTTTAATTTTAGGAGAAAAAAGAATAATACGACCGGATTAGGAAAATGAGGGTGCCAAAGAACTTACTGCCAAGATCTATTATCTATAGATATAGTATGTAGTGTATTACACTTTATGTCTGTGCAAGGCACTGTGCTGGGGAAGGGACTGAGTGGGGGAAAGATATAAAAATGCCAAGCCAGGCCCACCTTCAAGGAAATGGCCATCGAATACGGGAAACAGCCTTCACATACAGAGAGATCATTTTAAGAAGTTTATGAAGGAGGGAGGAAGCAAATGCTCTTCAAGTCCAGAGGAGGGAGCTGTGACATATATTATCAGGCTAGGCAGAGCAGAGAAGGTGGGCCCATGTGGAAGGAACAGCCCAGGGTGGGCCTCTTTGGGGAATGGGTAGTAGTTCAGTTTGAACAGATTCAAAGATATGAAAAGTGATTTGAGCAGAAGGGGAGGAGAGAAAGATAAGGCTGGAAAAGGAGCCCGAGGTCAGATCCCTTCAGAGGATTGTGAATGCCAGGCTAAAGAGGCTGGACTCAACTGGATAGGCAGGTCTTTGAACAGTTAAGTGAGTAGAGTGGTACTGAGGAAGATGAATCTGGCAGTGATGGATAGGCTAGATTGAAGGGAGTCAGACACAGAGAGAAGTTAGGGAAAAGCTACTAGAAATTATCTAGGCAAGAAGTAATGGGGTCTTGACGTAAGCTGGCAGCAGTGGGGAAGCCCCACTGAATCCTAAAGCCAGGAATCCTGTCATACCTAAACTTGGTTTTCCCCAGCCCAGCCCAGCCCAGCCCAGCACAGTGCTCTGCCCACACTAGGGCCTAAGAAGTGAAAGGCCCTGGTCACATGCTACAATGCAAGAATATCTATCCTGTGTGTGTCTGTGTCTATGTCTATTTGTATATGTGTCTGTAAGCTCTACCTTGGGCGATCTGGTTTAAGTATGGCACTATGACTTTTTTTCTTTTTTTTTTCACTATGACTTTTAATGATAAAAGTGGATCCTATTCCATGGGCCTCAGGAATATCTATCATACATTTATTTTAATGTTCTATTGCCTCTTATCCACAAAACTGTTAATAAATGAATGACAGAACTAACAGAACTCTCAGATCCTAAGTTTGAAAGTTACCCTTTTTTAACTTACAAGAATTAAGCATCACCCTCATTTTACCAAATGAAGCAGAGACCTCAGGTTTCTTCAGATCACACATCGAGGAAAAGGAAATATACTCACCAGCACAAGGCGAGGGGGGACGTTTTTGAGCTTTGGGAGCATTAGGCAATACCAGTTCATGTGAAGGCATCTCCCCAATATCAATACCTTCAGCCATCTTGAAAATTTTTTCCATCAATTGTGGGCTATACCTATGTTTGAAGTAATAAAAGACGATGTTAAAGCATGTAAGAATTAAAGCAGTTCCCAAACTTCTAAATGGGCTATTCCCATTGTAAGCTGTTGAGCCCCATAACTATAAAGAAGTTGTCAGAAATGGCCAAACCTACATTGATTCTAAGTGATTTTGACCCACAACTGCTTCCCACGCTTACCATGATTGATCACAGAACCAATGCTGGCATTTGGGGAGAATTTTTTTTAATAGACAGCAAATTCTGGTGCTGAATCTGAATCAGGGCAAGAACATAGGCACAGTATGCTTCTAAGACCCAAGAGCCCCTTTTCCAAGCAAACCAAAAGTCCATACACAGATAAGCCTGCAACTGCCTCTTAGAGCTTATTGAGAATTTGCGCAGGTCTATCTCATTTCCGAATAGTTCTTCCCAAAATTAAAAAGGAATATGACCCTTATCTGCTTAAGTCTTTTCCCTGATACTTCCAAACATCACTGTCTACCCTAGAGCTCTCTATCTGGCAAAGTCCATCCTCTATACTAGGCTGTTATTGGTTCCCCTGTGCCAGCCATCCTTCTGGGTACAGCCCCTCCCCACGAGTAATGCTTCTGGCTTTTCCAGAAAAAAGTTTTGATACAAACCCACCAGCATTGTCTACTGGCAGCTACTGTGGTGGCATATTTCCATACCCCCTGTTACTTCAGTATTCACTCTAAATGGAAACATTAAATAGAACATTTATTTGATCTGAACTTGGAAAATCATGAAAACTTATATTTAGTGCTAATCAATTACAAATTAGATTATTTTAGGGTCAATTTTTCAAGATATGAGGAAAGCAAAAGAGGCTATGAAAAGCCTAGACAACTTCAAGTGAAGGGAACTAAAGGAAGTATCTTCACTGTACTTCCATCCTCTATCAGAACTGGGGGGCCTTAAACATCACAACCTTAAAACTGGTCTTTAGGATCATCCAATACCAAACATAGAATGCAACAATCAATTTCATGTGTGGCATTCATAAATAATGCACATGTGCTCATTACAAGAACTTTCACACATTCACCCATTTAGTTTTTAATTTTCCAACAACGTGGGAACAACTTCATTCACTCTGCTATGAAACCCAACCATTCTAATCAGATAAAAATATACCTCGGTGTTGCATGGAAATATAATCAGTTTCTTCAAACTTATTTTAATAGGAAGCTACTTAGAATCTAAGACTTGGTCATTCTAATGGTCAAGCTTGACCTGAAAGAGAGGAGAAAATGAGATTCCCTCCTTTTTCTGTAGGATGGAGTAAGGGTGGGGAACTTGAGTGTGAAATGCTGTATATATTGGGTAACTGGAAAAGGAAGGATAGATTTAGAAATGAAGGTGATGTCAAAGCAAAATAATCAATAAATATGGTTTTTTAAGGTTTACCTAGCACCTAGTTAGCAAGAACAGTTACCAAGTGATCAGAGGAAACATATGAACTATTTCCCTCTGATGACTGAAAAGACCTTTTAATTACTTTTTGCATCATGTGCCCTTCTTTATTTGCAGAGTAGATGAAGTTAATCTTGATTTACAAGATTGATGGGACTAGGTGGTGGCTAGGTGGAGAAGTGGATAGAGCACCAGCCCTGGAGTCAGGAGGACCTGAGTTCAAATCTGGACTCAGACACTTAATAATTACCTAGCTGTGTGGCCTTGAGCAAGCCACTTAACCCTTGCAAAAAAAAAAAAAAAAAAAACCCTAACAAAAAAGATTGATGGGGCTTGTCCTGTACCCTAGGGAGAGAGAAGACCCAAACTGCTCATCCAAATTAGAAGGTCCCTTTCCCAGCAGCTCCCTCTGAAGCCCTCCCCACTGCCAGAAATCATTGGGCGCAATACTTAAAACTTCACCATTTGGGGTGGCTAGGTTGTGCAATGGATAGAACACTGACCTTGGAGTCAGGAGTACCTGAGTTCAAATCCGAACTCAGACACTTAAGAATTACCTAGCTGTGTGGCCTTGGGCAAGCACTTAACCCCATTGCCTTGAAAAATCTAAAAACAAAACAAAACAAAACAAAACAAAACTTCACCATTCAAAGAAGACTGCAAACATCATCTTGGATGACAATATTCCAGAACTCTTTGCTATTTATTTTAATTTTGCAGAAGAACAAATAAGGGAGCCTTCAAATCTGAAACTAGTGCAAGTGATAAACCCTTTGGTTCCTTCCACTATCTATCATGCCTCCGCACTCACTAAAGGACCTGGTGGGGTAACAAGTGAGGTGTCGCTACTCAGTCAGGGAACTCGAGTCAGTTTGGGACAAAGCACTTAAAACCTGTAAAGCTTGGTCTGAAAACCCTTTTGCAAAGTCCTCAGTCCAGTCTTAGAAAGGTATTTGCCATAAAATGCTAAATCAAACAAGAGACATGTAGAAACAAACACACACAAGTTCCCATTCTGGAACCCCCCCCAATACACACACACACACACACACACACACACACACACACACACACACACACAAGCAGTATTTGCAAGTCAGCAACGTACAAGAAAAAAGGTGGTAGATATTCTGGAGGAAAATCTAAATCAATAGCGATTTTAAAAATTCATGTTTAAGCTGTTCAAAATTCACCAAGCTTAGCATTTGCCAGTGTGGCTCAAATTGAGCATTTTCAAAATACCAAGAGGGGCAATAGCATAAGCAAGAATGAGGATACAACAAGATGCATAGAGAGGATTGAATAGTTTGACTAGTAATGGCTTACCAAAGAAATGCAGAAAGGATTAAATTGCTTCCATTAGGTCCAACCAAGTAAATGAGAGTTGGCACTTGAAAATTAAGCAGAGGTTAGGATTTGCAGTTTCAAAATTACTTGTTCAGAACTATTTACAGACTCCTGCCAGAAACGGAACCAAACAGATGTAGCCAAGCTACCACAACTAACACATAGCAGCAAAAAAGACAGGAACAATTTCAAATAAGTTTTAAATAAGTCATTGGAATTATTTGGAATTAGTTTTTTAAGTCACAAACCTACCTCTTCTTCTGAAATGTTCAAAAAATCCCAGATTTAAAGGGAAAAATTCTTTCAAAAGCTCCCCCTTACTTTCTTACCCAAGTGACTCATCCAACTCACCCACTAGAGCAACTATTAATGTCACAACCTATCCCTAGTTAGCATCTACCATCCCAGGACCAGTTTTAGATTAGGACAGAAGAGACTGTTCATCATACACAACCAAGACAGAAATGCCTACAGAATTTAATTTTAAGATCACAATATCAAGGACTTCCTACGAACAACATAATGACCAAAAAGGACTGCTTGCTTGGTACAATCAGCATTTAACAATAAGGCTTGGAAAAACAAACTTCAGGCTAAGTGAATATTGTGGGTAACAGTTCCCATATATATCATTTGTCAAATAATTAGGACATGGCAAAACTACAACTGACACTGAAGCTACACTAAACACAGTTGTTATTCTCACAGATTCCAAAGGCACTTCCAGAGCATTATGTAAATAAACTCCAAGGATCATTTCATGGGATCTTAGATCTAGAGTTTGAATGGGACCTGAGAAACCACCAATCCAACTCTCATTTTACAGGGTTTCTCACCCAGGAAAGGGAAAAAGAGACTTGCCCAAGGACACACACACACGCTCTTAGATTAGAAGTGGAAGGAATCTCAGAGATCATCCAGTCCAATCTCCTCATTTTATAGAGGGGGAAACTAAGTGCCCAGGGAGGGTTAAAGGACTGATCAAAAGTCAAAAAGATAATGAGCAGAACCAGAAAAACATTGTACACCCTAACAACAACACAGGGGTGATGATCAATCTTGATGGACTTGCTCATTCCTTCAGTGCAACAATCAGGGACAATTTTGGGCTCTCTGCAATGGAGAATACCATCTGTATCCAGAGAAACAACTGTGTAATTTGAACAAAGACCAAGGACTATTCCCTTTAATTTAGAAAAAAAAATCAGATATATTATTGTCTGATCCTGTTATCTCATACTTTTTGTTCCTTCCTTAAGGATGTGATTTCTCTCTCATCATGCTCAGTTTGGATCCATGTACAACATGCAAAGTAAAGACTGACAGATTGCTTTTTGTGGGGGGGTTGGGGGAGGGAAATAAGATTGGGGAAAAATTGTAAAATTCAAATAAAATCTTTAATAAAAAGAAAAAAAGTCAAAAAAGATAGAGACAAAATTTGAGTCCTAGCTTGTGGGCTGCAGCCCTGGATCAGTACTATTTCCACTGGGCCAGTTGCTACAGATACAGTTGATAGAAAAGAATCCAGTGTACCTAAAACATATGCATGAAATATCTTTTCAGAGTAAATCCCTGATATCACTTTATTGCTTTGGTCCTCTTTCATAAAAAAAAAAAAAGAATGCAGAGAAAAAGCTCTAATTATCCAAATTTTTAAGTAGTTCAGATTTCGTATAAAAGGGAGTTTGGGGACTAATCCTTTAAAACCATGGTTGTGCTAAATAATCCTATGAAATCTGAGGCATATGAGCTGCACAGGTTTGAAGATTATGAAGCTTATGGGTCAAAAATCAGCCAACAAAACTTTATGCTTCTTTTATAGGATAAATTTGTAGGAAGATAGACCTGCAAACCATGAGGGGGTTTAAAATCCACACCTCACCAGCTCCTTGAAACTTTTTGGGGGACTTCCAGCTTTGTTTTAACTCAAATTCAAAAGTTATGACAGTAGAGTGCACAGGGATTGGACTCTTACTCACCAGCAAAGTATAAAAGTTGTCTTGCTTAAAGAAAGGAAATGAAAATAATTCCTTCTTCATTCCTGCTACTAGGCTAATTAAGGCTCTCAAGAGCTATTTATATGAGACAGTGAAGCATCAGGACACTGGATCTTGAGTCTTGAGATCTGGATTCAAGCCCTGCCTTTTTTCTTTACTCCTGGTGTACCCTTAGCTCCCTGGGCCTCAGCTGCCTCATTTTTAAAATGAAGGAGTTGGACTAGATAGCTACTCAGGTTACCTACAGCTGTCCAATTGTGATGCTCTGAACCTCTGATGCCAGCCAGTTCATTTAACTCTTGAAATAGTAAACAAAGGAAAGAAAAATACAGTATAATTTTCCACATCAATCAGGTTTATCTTTTGCATCTGGATTCTCTCTTGGAGGCAGAAATGATATTGGGCAGGAAGAGTAGTAGAAGAAGAAAGGGTTTGTGAGGATGGAGGTAAATGAAGCATCATTACTGACAATGGAGAATGATAAACCTGTACTACTATTAACCCAAGAGAACTGAAACTTTGATAGAGTAATGTCTTGTAAAATCAATTTTTCATCAAGGAAAAAAAAAGTTGCACCAAGTTAACTGAGGCCTAAATTTCAGTCAGAAAAATTATCAGCCTAGCATGGACTTGATTTTAGCATTTGATGGGTGGAGCTGCCCATAGCTAGTTTAAAGAAAAAAACTCAACCTATGAAATGCCACATGGCAGTTTCTTGTTGGATTGATCAGGATGGTTCAAATACCTCTATCCGGGAGGCCCCAAAAGGAAGGGGGTGGAGAAAAAAAAAGACCTGTAGCCCAATCCCCAGGCAGAATGCTACTGATACCTAATCCCACTTGAGGCAAAAATGAAAGAAATCTTTTTGTACAGTAGATTTTCCAGTTCCTTGGCCAGCTTCACTGGCAAAAGCAGGAGGCAATGTGTGTGTGTTGTGGCCCAGGATGCTGAGGAAGCCAAAAGCAGCAAAGGGCCATGGACCCAAGCAGTACAGGGCCAGAAACATTTCCCCTTCCCAATGGGAAGGGAGGGCCACAGAGGGCCAGGAGGGTGGCCAGAGACCAGGGTCCCTGGAAAGGGGAGAGGGGATATGAAGACAGAGTCAGGCTTCTAGGCCTATCAGGAGTTGAGAAGAAAGGAAGAGGAAAATAGGAGGAAAAAGAAGAGAAGGAGGGAGGAGGGAAAATGGAAGAGGAAGATGGAAGGGGAAAAGGAGAGGAACAGGGTGAGAGTGGAAGGAAAATGGAAGGGGTGAAAGAAGAGAGAGGAAGGAAAATGGAAGGGGTGAAAGAAGAGAGAGGAAGGAAAATGGGAGAGGTGAAAGAAGAGAGGAAGGCAAATGGAAGGGGTGAGAGAAGAGAGAGGAAGGAAAATGGAAGGGGTGAAAGAAGAGAAGGAAAATGGAAGGGGTGAAAGAAGAGAGAGGAAGGAAAATGGAAGGGGTGAAAGAAGAGAGAGGAAGGAAATGGAGGGGGTGAAAGAAGAGAGAGGAAGGAAAATGGGAGAGGTGAAAGAAGAGAGAGGAAGGAAAATGGAAGGGGTGAAAGAAGAGAGAGGAAGGAAAATGGAAGGGGTGAAAGAAGAGAGAGGAAGGAAAATGGAAGGGGTGAAAGAAGAGAGAGAAAGGAAAATGGAAGGGGTGAAAGAAGAGAGAGGAAGGAAAATGGAAGGAGTGAAAGAAGAGAGAGGAAGGAAATGGAGGGGGTGAAAGAAGAGAGAGGAAGGAAAATGGGAGAGGTGAAAGAAGAGAGAGGAAGGAAAATGGAAGGGGTGAAAGAAGAGAGAGGAAGGAAAATGGAAGGGGTGAAAGAAGAGAAGAAGGAAAGTGGAAGGGGTGAAAGAAGAGAGAGAAAGGAAAATGGAAGGGGTGAAAGAAGAGAGAGGAAGGAAATGGAGGGGGTGAAAGAAGAGAGAGGAAAGAAAATGGGAGAGGTGAAAGAAGAGAGAGGAAGGAAAATGGAAGGGGTGAAAGAAGAGAGAGGAAGGAAAATGGGAGAGGTGAAAGAAGACAGAGGAAGGAAAATGGAAGGGGTGAAAGAACAGAGGAAAGCAAATGGAAGGGGTGAAAGAAGAGAGAGGAAGGAAAATGGGAGAGGTGAAAGAAGACAGAGGAAGGAAAATGGGAGAGGTGAATGAAGAGAGAGGAAGGAAAATGGAAGGGGTGAAAGAAGAGAGAGGAAGGAAAATGGAAGGGGTGAAAGAAGAGAGAGGAAGGAAAATGGGAGAGGTGAAAGGAGAGAGAGGAAGGAAAATGGAAGGGGTGAAAGAAGAGAGAGGAAGGAAAATGGGGGAGGTGAAAGAAGAGAGGAAGGAAAATGGGAGAGATGAAAGAAGAGAGAGGAAGGAAAATGGAAGGGATGAAAGGAGAGAGAGGGAGGAAAGTGAAACAGGAAGGTAGAAGGGGAAGAGGATGGGACTGGAAGTAAAATGGGAGAGATGATGGGAGGAAAGAGAAGGATAATGGAAAGGGTTGGAATGGAAAGAAAATGGAAGAGTGGAAGGGAAGGAGAGCAGGGAGAGTAGAAGGAATGAATATGGAAGAAGATGGACAAAGAAGAGGGAAAGGAGGATAGAATGGAAGGAAAATGGGAGAGTTCCAGGGAGGGAGTGGAGGGAAAAACGGAAAAGGAACATGTAGAGAAAAAGAAGGATGAAACTGAAAGAAAATGAGAAAATTTGAAGGGGGGAAGGAAAAGGGAACAGGAATGTGGCAAGAAAAAAGAAGAGGAGGAAGATGGGAGTGGAAGGAAAATGGGAGAGTGGATGGGAGGGAGAGGAAGAAAATGGAAAGGGTGAAGATGCAAAGAAAAAGAAATTGAGGATGGAAGGGAAGGAAAATGGGAAAGATGAAGGCCATGAAAGGGATGAGAATGGAAGGGGATTATGGAAGGAAAAAAGAGGAGGAAGATGGGGGTGGGAAGGAACATTGGGAGAATGGAGGGCCAATGGAAGGAAAAAGAAGAGAAAGATGGAATGGAAGGAGAGTGGGAGAAGTCAAGGAGGGGAGGCAAATGGCAGAGGGAGATGGAAGAAAAGAGGAGGAAGAGGATGGGGAGTGGCAGGAAAATGGGAGAGTAGCAGGAAGGGAGGGGAAATGGAAGAGGAAGTTGGAAGGAAAAAAGAAGGACCTGGAATGGCAGGAAACAGGTGAAGGGAAAGGAAAGGAGGGAAATGGACGGGCAGTACGGCAGGGAAAAGAGGAGGGTGGGCTGGACGGAAAAGGGAGGGCAAAAGAGGAAGATGGCAGGGAAAAGGGAGAGAATGAAGGGGAAGCAGCATGGGAGGGGGCGGAAGGGAGGAAGGGGAGAGGGCTGGAGGAGGGGTTTGGTGGCGCTGGGCGCCGGGGGGGGGAGGGGGAGGGGAGGAGAAGGGAGGGGCGAGGGGAGCCAGGAAGGGGCGGGGTGCAGTCCGGGAGGGGGCGAGGGGGGGGAGACAGCGTGGGGGAAGGAGGGCTCCGGGGCCCTCGGCTCTGGCCCCCGCCCGCGCTCCCCCGCTCCCCGTGCCCGCTCACCTGCAGCCCAGGAAGATGTGGTTGGTCCACGCGGACGAGAGCGCCAGCAGCTGGTCCAGCGCGGCGCCCGGGTACTTGTGCAGGTGGCGGCAGATGAAGGTGCGCCGCAGCCCCCACTGCCAGTCGCTCTCGTGGCTGTAGCGCCACTGGCTGACCACGGCCTCGGGCGGCATCACCGAGGAGGAGGGCGGCGGCAACAAGTCGCCCTCCCGCAGCAGCCCATCGCCGCCCTGCGCCATCTGCAGCTCGCGGCTCCCGGGGCGGCCGAAGCGGGGGTGGGCGGCGGGCTGGCCGAGCGGCGCGGCGATGCCCGCCGGGGGCGCTCAGGGCGGGGGGCAGAGGCCGGCGAGCCGAGGTCCCGGGAGCGGCCGGCGGCTGCGGCACATGGGGAGCGGAGTGAGGATGTGGGGAGGCGGCGAGCAGGGCAGCCTGGGAGCAGGGGGCGGAGGGAGCGCGGGGCAGGGCGCGGGGAGAGCGCCACGCCTGCGCCGGAGCGGCCCACACGGGGCTCGGGCGCGCCCCTCCCCCCCGAGCCTGGCTCTACGCGCTACGCCAGGACGTCGGCTTTGCCTCCACTGCGCGGCGTGCGGCCCGCCAGCTCCAGTGCGCACGTGCGGCTGCCTGCCCGCCTCTCTAAAGGCTCCTGCGAGCCTCTCGCGAGACGACGGCCAAAAGCCAATGCGACCTTCTGCTAGGCGGTCCCGCCCCGCGCTGACGCCGCCGTGCTGCAAACGGCGGGGCTCGAGGAGCTTGGGAGAAGGTTCTAGAGGAACCCCCCCCTCCTCCCTCCTTCCAGCCCCGGAAAGGAGTCGACTGGCGTCCCTCCCGCGGCGGGTGGTGGGGGTCGCCCACGACCGCGGGCGCGAGCGCTCGATCCCGGGAGCTCCGCAGTCACGTGGGCGACTGGGCCCTCGGGCGGGCCGGGCGGGGCTTAAAGCCCTTCGGCTCCTCTGGGACACTTACTGCAGTGTGGCTTGCGAAATGCGCCAGGAAGGGAGACCTTTTACCACCTGGCTCTGCTCCCCGCCCCCCCACCCTCCCTGGAAACAGGCCCCGCGCGGCATCCACATTCCCTCCCGAGAAATCAGACAGACGGGTAGGAAGCACCTACGACGTGGCGGGTCCCGGAGACATAGACCTACCGGAAAGGCTGGCGCTACGCCATATACAGCCCCCCCCCCCAGCTGCAGGCCCTCCACCAAGGCAGGCCACTCAATCAAACACTGACTGCCTACTGTGCGCTCTAGGGGATGCGGAAAGGGAAAAGACTCCCCAGAGGTCAATGTCATGGGGGAGACAACAGAGACATGCAAAGCAGGCGACATTCGTGCTTAAGGAAAGAGAATTAACACAGAGATGGCTCTAGAATTAAGAAAGGTAGGAAAGGCTATGCAGAAAATGGGATTTTACCTGGGACTTCCATTGGCCATAAAGAGGTACCTACATAGGAAAGGTAACCCTAAAGAAGGCTTTAGCAGCTGAAGGGACTGAAAAGAGCTCCGGGCTGCCCAAACATTTGAACGGAGCCTTGATGGAAGCCAGAGATTGCAGGGGTGGAGGTGAAGAAGGAAAGCCCTCTAGCCATGCAAGAAAGCCAGTGTAAAGGCCCAGAGATGAGAGATGGAGTACACAGGCAGGGACAGGAAATGGACCAGGACCACAATCCCATATGGACATGCCCTTTCTCAAAGAAATGGGACATTTGATTACTGTTAGCCAGAAGAATGGGGAGAAAGGGAAAGATGGCAGGAAAGTGACAGTAAAGCATGGTTAGGTGGAGAAAACAAAGATGACAAGGAGGCGAGATCCAAGGGTCTGCTTGGAAGGGCACAAGCCAATCCTAAGCCTGCGTCCAGTCAGAGCCAGAGCCACTAAACCAAACAGTCAACTAGTTAATTAACTACTCAGTTCCAAGTACTGGTAATACAAAGGAAAAAAAAAACCAGTCCTTCCTCTTAACTAGTCCGGGGAGACAACATGAACACAACTATGGACAAACAAGATAGGATCAATTGGGATACGCAGGGACCTCAAGAAAAACTTCCGGGAAGATAGCTTTTAGCAGGAACTTGAAATGACCCTGGGAAGCCAAGAAACACAGAATTGCAGGCCTGGAAAACAGGAAAAATACCTAGAGTAAGGAAAGGAATTGTCCACTTCCCTGAACAGCTAGGTGGCCATTATCCTTGACCTGAGTATGGAGGGCTGAGTAAAAATATAAGAAAACGGGAAGGGGGTGGGAGCAAGGGAGGCTGTGAAGAGCTATAAAAGCCCAAAAGAGGATTTGATATTTAATCCAACAGATGATGATGATGATGATGATGATGATGATGTTTGTCCTTCATCCTCAAAGACCATGGTATCAGGGAGGTGATGCCATGACGTGCAAATGAATTGGATGTGACTGAGCGGGAAGGATACTGGAATAAGTCACTAGCCCCACTTTCTTCTCTGCAGCCATCTGGATCCACTGGTCAGATATGAGTCAAGGTGATTGGAGATGGTCCTCCTTTCAAGGCAATCAGTGTAAAGTGACTTGCCCAAAGCCACACAACTGAGTTCAGGGAAGGTGCTCTACCTCCCTCACCATCTACTTGTCCTGCAAGCTAGAGAAAACCACTGCAGTTTATTGACTAGAGGGGAGGACATGGTCAAACCTGTACTTTAAACTAAGTGGAGGAGTGGCAGCAGTAGAATGGAGAAAAACTTGGGCAAAGAGACTCAACTACAAGGCTACTGCAACTGACCAAGCCTTCACCAAGGTGGTAGCAAATCAGAGAGAAAGGGACTTATACAAGAAAACATTAAATGATCAAGTCTTGACAACAGATTGCAAGGGGGGGGGCTGGAAGAGCTGAGGCTAACACCTTGGGAGTCAGTTATCAAATGAAGAAATTAGGACAAGAGGAGGGCTTGGGGGAAGGGGATAGATAATGAGTTAATTTGAGATAAATCAAGTTTGCTAGTTAACATATAAAGGGAAAATTGTGATTTCCTAAATCTATCTTCTTTTAATTTTAAAGACATTCCCTATGTACTAGAAAATCTAGATAAAAGAAAACTTATTAGATTTTTGTTTTCCAATTTACATAAGTAACAAAGATTCAATTTCACTCCATTGTTTTAGCTCTTTGGTGAGATTTCTCCATCTTTCCCAGAAGGCGATCATGGTATTTTCTGCCCAAGTTGTTTTCAAGCACTAAACATTTTCCCATCCTAAGTTGAAATAAAAAAATGAGTCTGCCTGGCCCATCCAATTAACCTTAGAATCTCTGGGAGCTAGAAAACGGAAACATTTCAAATATGTATCAGAATGCGGACTTTATACAAAAGGGAAAGCATGTCTATCATTTGATATAAGCACCCAGAACTACCTGTAAGCATTGGTTATCCATTTTGTTTTTCCTCCACCGTACATCACAGGCCTTAGCTCTGGCTGAATGGTTGTTGAAAACCAGCCATTTGTGGTGCTTCAAAGACCAGAACCCTATCCCCCTCCCAGTTTCCACTGAATAGTTCACTAGCCATTTGGGGAATTGTCACCCCTTCCTCCTAAGCAATCTAGGACCCCAGACCTCTGTTCAAACACCAAGTGGAGCTAACTGTAGGCACAAACCTGAGGACCCTGTCTTATTTCTAACTTCTCTACTGGCTTCACAGAATCTCCTTTAACAAACATCAGGTTTAGTGCCTGTGACATTCCCTGTGAATAGTGGTTAGATGATCATAAAAATCATTTAATCACAAAATCACTTAGTGTCAATTATCCATGAAAGTAAGAAAGGATTATTGTCAAGGTACACTATTGCCTAGGTCAAAACAAACAAACAATCCTGCTTTCATCACACAACTCTTGGAAAAGTAGGAGAATCTGAGGGAAGGACAGCTTCTTGGGCAATAAATAAGGAACCTGAACATAAAAAAGATTTACTGTAACTCCCTGGGTACTAGTTAGAAATATGTGCCCTGAGGCTTGTTAGAAACTTGGAATGAAAGTATTAAAAAGTCATTTCCCAAAGAAAAAGGAAATAAGTTGGAAAGAAAAGTCTTGCCCGCTGTTTAAGGTAAATCGAATCAAAGCTGGAAAGGCCTCCAAAGTCAGATAGTTGTACTTCTCCATTTTGCAGACTGGGGGAAGAAATAGACTCAGAAAAGTTAAGTGAGCTGGATAGAGAGTGGCAGAGTTGGAATTCAAACCTAAGACTTGGGAAGCTAAGACTCCACTTCATGCTCCCCTATATCACCCTGCCAAATAAAGCATTAAATGCTTAGTTACTATGTCAATTTTGATGCCAAGCTGGCAATACAATAGAAGCAAGACAATCCCTCCCCTCTTACATCCTAATAGGGAGAGATCATTTATAGCTATCATATCTTTAGATGTATTTTATTTTATACTTTATCCTTTTTTTTATATACTGGAGTTTGGGGCACATTGTGCAGAGAGGACTAAGAAGGCCTAAAGCATGTTCAGATTGAAGCCCTTCCCCCCTGGACTCTTCAGGTTTCTCCAAGCTTCACTCCTCCCACTGATTATGGGCACATCTGGCCCCCATTAGCCCTCAGACTATTCCAAGAGCTCAAGTGATTGACACACCCTAGTCACTAGAGGCAAAAGAGGCTCAATTTGATTGGTTTTCTAGAAGAACGAATTACTTCTCTCCAGCTGAGTCTCCTGAATAGTTTCTAGAGCCTATCTAAGGAGGGGAGAGAAAATCATGGGAAGATGAAGGAAAAGATAGAAGAGGAATGGGATCTCCCCCCCCCCCCATTTCATGTTCCTATTCTTTCCACCTTTACAAAGCTGGATTGTATTGCTTCCTTTTCCTTGATGAGATCCAATGGGGTTGAGGTTGGGAGGGGTATGGAGAAAATGGTTTGGATTTGCCTCCTACCCAACCCCCCTCCATCTCATATTTCCTGCAGTTCACTCCAGTGGGTTGAATAGCCAAGCTTGTGTTCAGCCAGGTAGACTGCTCCCTCCTTGAAGGAGAAAAATTGGTGAAATCCCAGAATAATATTTGCCTCATGTGTGGTCAGTTTTAAAAATAAAAGATTCATTCAACCTTTTCTATGTATCCCTCACCGTGCTGAGTACAAAAGATACCAAGAAATCATTATGCTCTCAAGAAGTTTACATCCCAGTGGAGGAAAAAATGTGTTAAAAAAAAAAAAACCAAACTAGTTACATTCAAGACACACATAGGAAGATAATCTCAGAAACAAAGAGATCAGTCACTGGAAGAACCTCCAAATATCTCCTATGGTAGAAGCTGGGCTTTAAGTTGAGTCTTAAAGGAAGTTGTCGAAAACAAGAGGTGGGAGTGAGGAGGCAGAACTTTCCCAACATGGGGGACAGTATTTGCAAAGACAGGGAGAGGAGAGATGGAGTGTTTGTGTGAGCAACAGTAGGCATGGTTGGACTATGGAATGGACAGAGGCAGAAGCTGTTAGAAGATTGAAAAGGTAAAAAGGAACCAGACTGTAAAGAGCTCTAAATGCCAAAGACTTTAATATTTGGATTAGAGTGGAGAGAGCTGATGCAGGAAGTCTAACTAAAAGTCTCTTTCAGTAGACCAGAGTAGTGATCACAGAAGAACTAATGTAGGGAGAGGGGAAGAAAAGGGAAGCGAAAAGAGAGACAGACAGGATAAACACAGGGAGAGAGATAAAGGATATAATATAAGTTGTAAGCCTGGGTGACTGGGAGGATGTGGAAGTATCCTCACTAGTATTTGGCAACTTGGGAAAATGGAAGATTTGGAAGAGTAGGAGTTCTGTTTTGGATGTATTGCGTTTGAGATGCCTACAAGACAAACTGTTTCAAAATATCCACAAGGCTGTTGGTGATTTGGGCTTAGAGTTTAGAAGAAATATTAGTCTTGGATACACAGAGGTGAGGACAGAGACTTGGGTTCTTCTCAAAATTAGTGGTCTTGACGTAGATGAAGAACCAGTTGAGATTAAGAAAGAATGGGCAGAGAGGACTAGGAAAGACTAGTGACACCAAACCTAGAAGTTTTTCTTCTCTAAAGGGGGGTATTGATAGGAGAGGAGGCTGACCAATAGGGTTCAAGACTTCAGAGGTCAGGAAGAATAAGGGTTGAGAAAAAGCTTTTGGGTTTGATGAGCTCCACTTAAGTCAGTGTCTCCTGAATTCCCATCTAGGACTTTGTTCTGTTTCCCTTTAGTGAAAGTGCATAGGACTTTAGCTTATTTCCCAAGTGGGCCCCCACTGAGTGGGTGACATACAAGAAATCATTAACTAGATCTCCATATAGTCATGGAAATGCCAAAAGTGGGGATGGGATTGGAGCCAGAAGATGTGTATTCAAACATCTATCACTTACTAGCTGTGTGACCTGAAGCAAGTCACTTCACTTCTGTCTCATTTTCTTATCAGCAAAATGAAGTTTGGGATTGGACAGTCTCTTAGGCTCCATCTAGATCTAGGAGCCTATAATCCTTTGAAAATAACATAATCCAAGCTGATCTTGTCAACTTTCTTCATGTCTGGAACCTTGGTAGATAAGAATAGTCACTACATTTACAATAGTAGAAATATTTATTTTCTGTTGAATGTTTACAAAACAAATCTCCTGCCAACAACTCTGGGAGATGGGCGATGGGCAATATTCTTATCCCTATTTTACAAATGAGGAAACTGAGATTCAAAGAGGTCCATTGCTTTACAGAGGTTTAACCCTGCATAAGTGGTTGACTTGGGATTCAAACTCAGACCTTCCTGACTTGAAGTCTGGCATTCTTAGTACATGCCAAATACCTCTTTGGACTGACAGAAGGATAATTTGTGCTCCCTTGGGGGGTTCTCTAGGTTCAAAGATAGAGAGCTTGCAAATGAGAGATCAATTTAAACCCTTGTGCCTTCCCCACCACCACCACCCCCATCTTATGGAGGGAGTAACTGAGGTCCAGGGGGAGATAAAGTAACTTATCCAAGGTTCACATAGGATCACAAATCTGAAGCTGGGAGAAACTTTGGAGGTCAGGTTGCCCACCCACCCTTCCCACCCTATCATGGGGAATTGAAGTGTCAAACTTGGCTCCTCTAATTTCCGGGTCATCACTCTTTCCACTGTACCAAGCTGCCTCCCTTCTCCAATAATGTCTGTAGTGCATCTTCACTCTTCTCATTTTTCTAAATTTTACCTCTGTTTTTATACTTCAGGGCCCCAAAGGACTGTAGTGTGGTCTGTTTGTGGATCTTAAAGGGTGTCACAGAAAAATTAGACATTAGTACTGAAAGTCACAATCCCTTTAATTTGACTTTTTAAGGGGAGACTTAACTGGATTTATCCAGGGTAAGAGGTCAGAGATAGATATGAGGCAGGGGTAGGGAAAGATCCCAGGACACTAACCTCCCACAACCAGGAATCATGGACAAATACCTTCAAAATAGGGCAGAGAAAGGATACACTTGGGGATCTTGCCAGGGTGATTGGGTTCCATGGTCTTCAGGGGTTGGCCATGATGGTGTTGGGAGCACACAGCTCCCCGGGTCCATAAGTAGGCTCTGACATCTCATGCTGCAGAGGTGCTCAAAGGGAGCTAATCAGAACCAGGTGTGGGGGGGGAGGATTTGTCTTAGGTTCATCTGATTCGTTTCCCATTTTTGACGCCAGAGACAAGGAGATGCCAGTTAGCTAGGAAGCTGGAATTTTCTAACATGGAAGGTTCCAGACATAGGGGATTTCAGAAAATGAGCAGAGGAGGGAGGGGACATGTCTCTGGCAGGGTTAGACTGTGCAAATCAGGGTTTGGTTTTTTTCAGGCTACAAGGATTTTGTACATAGCAGAAATGGACATGTTCTACCCTGAAGTGAACGGTGGCCCACAGACACGAACACACGTACACACTCTTGAGTAAAATAAGCTGAGGATATGGCTTCCCTTTGCCTTGGGGCCTCTGCCTGTTCTACACATTTGTTTCATTAAAAAAAGACACTAGGTGGAGAACTGTATTTTTTTCATTTGTGAATTTGTTATATTTATTTTATTTTTGTACAAATGCTGTTTTTTACACATTACTAAAATAGTCTTGTTTAAGAGTAAACATAATACCCCTCCCCCCAAAAATATAGACCCTCATGAGCAATAAAGTAAAGGAAAGAGAAAAAATTAAAAATAATAATAGGGACAGCTAAGTGGCACAGTGGACAGAGCCCCAGAGCTCAAATCTGGCCCCAGACACCCAACAATCACCCAGCTGTGCAACCCTGGGCAAGCCACCCCAACCCCACTGCCCTGCAAAAACCAAAATAATAATAATAATAATAATAATAATAATAGTAATTATGCTTCAGTCTATGTTCCAACACCTCCAGCTCTGTCATGGGTGGATCACATTCTTTATGATAAGTCAATCTCACAAAAGCTACTTCCATATTTTTCCACTGTTGTTATTGCTGATTGCAACTCCCACTATTTGTACTTCCCCACTACCATATACTATTTGCTCTCTCCTTTCACACTGTCCCTCTTCTTAAATGCACTATAGGGTAGCTGAGTGGCACAGCAGACTGATCCCTGCCCCTGGGGCCAAGAGGCCTGGAGCCCACATACCAGCCCTGAGGGCCAGCAACCACCTGACCCTGTAGTCCTGGACAGGCCATCCAATCCCGGCCCCTTGCAAGAAGTTAAAAAGAAAATGTGTTATATCTGACCACTCTCCCCCATGGTCTACCCTCTCCTCCATCACTCACATCCCTCCCTTCCCCCTGTCCCCCTTCTTTCCTTCTTACTCTAGATGTCTATACCCCATTGAGTATATATGCCGTTTCCTCTCCGAGCCACCTCTGATGAGAGCGAAGGTTCCCTCATTCCACCTCGCCTTCCCCCCTTCCATATCATTGCAATAGCTCATTGTAATAAAACAATCTTATTATGTGAAATATCTTGGCCTATTCCACCTCTCCTTTCTCTTATTCCCATTACATTTCCCTTTTAGCCATTGACTCCATTTTTATACCACATTATATCTTCAAATTCAGCTCTCTCACTCCTGTACTTCATCTGTAAAAACTCCTTCTACCTGCTCTATTAAATGAGAAGTTTCTTATTAGTATTATCAGTATCATTTTTCTATGCAGGAATACATGTAGTTCATTATCATTAAGTCCTTCATATTTTCCCCTTCTCCTCTACTCTCTATGCTTCACCTGAGTCCTATACTTAAAGGTCAAACTTTCTGTTCAGCTCTGGCCATTCCAACAGGAACATTTGAAATTCCCCTGGTTCATTGAAAGTCCATCTTTTGGAGCAGCTAGGTGGTGCAGTGGATAGAGCACCAGCCCTGGAGTCAGGAGTACCTGAGTTCAAATCTAGCCTCAGACACTTAATAATTACCTAGCTGTGCAGCCTTGGGCAAGCCACTTAACCCCACTACCTTGCAAAAAACCTTAAAAAAAAGTCCATCTTTTTCCCTGGAAGAAGATGTTCAGTTTTGCTGGGTAGTTGATTCTCAGTTGCATTCCAAGCTCTTTTGCCTTCCAGAATGTTATATTCCAAGCCCTATGAGCCTTTAATGTAATTGCTGCTAAGTCCTGTGTGATCCTGATTGCAGCTCCATGATATTTGAATTGTGTCCTTCTGGCTGCTTGTAATATTTTCTCTTTGACTTGGAAGTTCTGGAACTTGGCTATAATATTCCTGGGGGTTGGTTTTTTTTGGATCTCTTTCCGGGGGGAGATTGGTGGATTCTCTGAATTTCTATTTTGCCCTCTGCTTCTAGGATATCAGGGCAATTTTCCTGCAGGAATTCTTTAAAAATGATAAGGTTCTTTTCCTGATGATGACTTTCAGGTATCCCAATAATTTTTAAATTATCTTTCCTGGGGACAGCTAGGTGGCACAGTGAATAGAGCACTGGCCCTGGAGTCAGGAAGACCTGAGTTTAAATCCAGCTTCAAACACTTAATAAATACCTAGCTGTGTGGCATTGGGCAAGTCACTTAACCCCATTGCCTTGCAAAAATAAAAATAAAAAAATAATCTTTCCTGAATCTGTTTTCCAGATCAGTTGTTTTTTTCAATGAGATGTTTCACATTTTCTTCTAATTTTTCATTCTTTTGGTTTTGAAGTACTGTGACTTAACTTCTCGTAAAGTCAGCAGCTTCCTTTAGTTCCTTTCTATTTCTGAAGGATTTATTTTCCTCAGAGAGCTTTCTTATCTCTTTTTCCATCTGGCCAATTCTGCTTTTTAAAGCATTCTTCTCAATAATTTTTTGAACTGGTTTATCCATTTGGCCTAAGCTGGTTTTTAACATGCTATTTTCTTCAGCATTCTTTTGGATCTCCTTGACTAAGCTGCTGGCTTCTTTTTTCATGTTTTTCCTGCATCTATCTCATTTCTTTTCCCACTTTTTCTTCTTTCTCCCTCACTTGAATTTTTTCTTAGGTTTTTGCAAGGCAAATGGGGTTAAGTGGCTTGCCCAAGGCCACACAGCTAGGTAACCTCACTTGATTTTCAAAATCTTTTTTGAGCTCTGTCATAGCCTGAATTCAATTTCCATCTTTATTGCAGTCTTTAGATGCAGGAGCTTGTACTTCCTCATCTTCAGACTGAGTATTTTGATCCTCCTTGGGGGTCATAGACAATGTATTTCTCAATGGTGTTCCTCTTTTTTCTCTGTTTACTCATTTCCCCAGCCTGCCCCTGGTTTGAGGGTGCTTCCTAAGCTTTTGAGTATTATTGGGACATTCCCTCGCCCAAGGATCTCCATGTGTGAGGCTTTGTTTTCCCTCCTGGTCTGTGAATGACCATAAGCACCCCCCTCTGCCACCGGGCTGAGGTGGGGGCCCTACTGTTCTATGGGGGGCCTAGACTGTGATCAGGATATGAATGTGGTCAGAACCCCAGAGTCCTGTTCCAGGTACAGAGAAAAGACCTCAGAAGTCTCTCTCCACTCCCCTTAGGTAGGCTGAACACTCAAGGCTCAGTTGCCTGGGGGCTCCTGCTTACCGGCTCCACCTGCTTCTGGTTCCTGGATCTGGGCTGCCATGGCCACACTGCTCACTGAGTGCCCTGAGGGCTGGGCTTCATGCACTTGCTCTGGCAGAGCCCCCCCCCCCCCCATCTTCCAAGTTGTGCCAGGTGCTCCCCAAAGTGTAGGTCAGGAAACTGCCCCCACTGCTGTGAGCTCCTTCACTCTGGCGGGCCACCCCATGGAGTGGAGCCTTTCCACTATTTTCCAGTTTACCTTGGACTGGAGAATTGTCTCACTGGATCCCTCTCTGGATTCTGTCTCTCGAAAATTTATTTATAGTCCTTATTTTATAAATTTTGAAATATTGTAGAGAGAGCACCTAAGAGAGGCTCTACTCCTGTTGCCATCTTGGCTCCACCCCCCCCCCCAAAAACTGTATTTTTAAAAAGTTTTATTGATGCCTTTTAAAAAATACAAGTAATTCCCACCCCCACCCCAAGAACCTTCTCTTGTGACTATGCAAACCAGTTAAGGAAAATCAACTGATAACAGTGCCAATTCAGACAATATTTTCTACATTTTGTACCATTAGTTCCCACCAAAAGGAGGGAAATTTCAGCATCTGTTCTTTTGTTGTCAAGAGCCAAGATTGGTCATTACCATTCCAATTGGTCATTACAATTATTCAGTTTCCCCAGGTTTATTGCTCTTTCCATATCTAGCTCTCCCCAAACTGGTCTACCTAACTTCATTCCCTCCAGCTGAAGCTGTCTTGACTTTTAGCTAAATTCAATCACACTAATGTGAGGATGAGAAATACCCTTCCCACCCCCCAAAAGTTATGCCCTTGGCTACAGAGTGACATGTCTATCGGTCATGAAAGCTAATCTAATCTTGGGCTGCTTCTATGAAATGCATTGTAAAGAGGGACTAGCATCCCATCTTACCCTTCCTGGGGCACTTCACATCTGTAGTGGTCCTTTTGTTTCTTCTGAGTGCTCCATTTTATAAAGAATATTGGCATGTTAGAGAGTAGCCAAAATGCTGAGTGACCTGAAACCTGGGGTGTTTGAGAAGTAGTACTAGGACTGTTTGACTATAAGGAAGAAGAGACTTGGGGAGATAACATGGTATTCTTTGAGAATATGAAGGGCTGGATATATGGAAGTGGTATCAGAGTTAATTTAGGCCAGAGGATAAATAAGCCCTTATACGGCCCTCAAAATCATTTGGTCTGGCATTGGTGAATTAGTCAAATATTTGACCAAATATAGCCCTTGAATGATGTTATAAATATCCAAATGACCTTTGGCAGAAAAAAAAGGTCCCCATCCCCACTTCAGGCAAACCAGCCTAGATGAAGCAGCAAAGCACCTGGAGAAAGAGAAAGTTAGTCAAAAAGGCTTTTTTAAGCATTTGCTGTACTAAGTGCTGGGGTAACAAAGAAAGGCAAAAGAAATCCCCGATCTAAAGGAGTTCCCAATCAAATGAAGGCGATAATACGCAAACAACTACATACAGCAACTACATACAGCATTGATTTGAGATGATCAACAGGAGGAAAGCACTAATATTAAAGTGGAATGGAAATACTTCCTGGAGAAGGGAAGGGTTTAGTTGAAAGAAATCAGCTTGGCCAACTTTAACTTAAAGGAAGCCAGAAGACAGAGATAAGGAAGGAATGAATTCCAAACATGTTGGAAAGGGCCAGTGAAAACTTCTAGAGTCAGGCATGATGGGAAAGTCTTATTTGAAGAACCGCAAGGAAGCTGGAGTAACTAGATCATAGAATAACTAGGGAGAAGTAAAATTTAATAAGACTGGGAAGGTAGCAGGGGGTCAAATTGTGAAAAGTTTTTAAGCCAAACAGAAGATTTTTATATTTGATCCTGGAGGTGAGCCCCTGAAGTTTATTGAGTAGCAGGAGGTGGCTGTGGTATGGCTATATCTGAACTCTAGGATGATTAATTTGACAGTTGAATAAAGGCTAGATTGGAGTGGAAAGAGACCTGAGGTAAAGAGATGAAGGCTATTGGAATAGTCCAGTAGAACAGTGATAAAGGCCTTCCCTGGGGTTGTGATTCTGTGAGTGGAGAATAGGGGGTCATATAGGAGGAATGTTTTTTTTTTTAATTTATTTTTTCATCCATATACACACATATACTTTAAGTTACAAAATTTCCTTCCACCCTCCCTTCCCAATCCCCCTTCCCTCAGTGGTGAACAATCGGGTTAGCATTGTACATATATATTTTTGATAAACATGTTTACAGATTAGTCATTTTCAGTATGAAGAATTAGGATTAAGAGAAAGAGATACATAAGAGCTAATTTTTATAAAGTATTAATCAGATTCTAAAGGGTTGAGGTATTTTGTTTTTTATTTTGTTTTGTTTTCTTCCTCTGGATGGGGATAACATTGTCCATAGCTGATCTAATAAGGTTGTCCTAGCTCTCTGAACTGCTGATAGGAACTGCTTCCATCAAGGTTGATCATTTTACAATGTTGTTGTTAATGTGCACATTGTTCTCTTGGTTCTGCTCCCTTCATTTAGCATCAGATCCTGTAAGTCATTACATGCTTCTATTAGAATCCAACCATTTATAGTTTCCTATAGAACAATAATATTACATAGTATTCATGTACTATAATTTGTTCAGCCATTTCACAATTGATAGGCATCCCCTCAAGTTCCAATTCTTTGACACTTAAAAAGAGCTGCTATGAATATTTTGGAATATGTGGGACTTTTCTGATTTTTTATGATTTCTTCTGGATATAGGCCTAGAATTGGAATTACTGGGTCAAAGAAAATGAACATTTTTATTGCTCTCTGGGCATAGTTCCATATTGCTCTCCAAAATGGTTGTATCCATTCACAACTCCACCGGCAATGTATCAATGTACCAATCTTCCCACAGTCTCTCCAAAATTGATCATTTTCCCTTTTTCTTATCTTGGCCAATCTAATATGTGAAAGGTGATACCTTATTGTTGTTTTAATCTGCATTTCTTTAATCAATAATGATTTGGAGCATTTTTTTCATATGTATATTTAGCTTTAATTTCTTCATTTGAAAATTGTCTATTCATATCCCTTGACCATTTATCAATTGGGTAATGATTTGTAATCTTATAAATTTGATGCAATTCTCTATATATTTTAGAAATATATCAGACCTTTATCAGAACTCCTAGTTGTGAAGATTGTTTCCCAGTTTTTGCTTTTCTTCTAATTTTGGCAGCACTGATTTTATTAGTTTAAAACATTTTTAATTTAATACAGTCAAAATCATTCATTTTGAAGTTTATAATATATTCTAATTCTTGTTTGGTCATAAATTTATCCCCTTTCCAAAGATCTGATAGAGTATTTCTTGGTCTATTACTTTATCTATGGTGTCACCCTTTCTGTCTAAATCCTGTACCCATTTTGACCTTATTTTGGTATAGGGTGTGAGATGTGGCTTTATGTCTAGTTTTTGCCACACTATTTTCCAGTTTTCCCAACAATTTTTGTCAAATAGTGAGTTCTTATCCAAGAAGCTGATGTCTTTGGGTTTGTCAAACAGTAGATTGGTGGTCATTTACTGTGGGTTTCTTTTGAACCTATCCTAATCCACTGATCCATCATTCTATTTCTTAGCCATTACCAGAGAAACGTTGTGAAGGTAGAAATGATAAATCATAGCAATTGATTAGATATGGAGAGAGTGAAAGAGAGCGAGAGCGAGAGCGAGAGCGAGAGCGAGAGCGAGAGCGAGAGCGAGAGAGAGAGAGAGAGAGAGAGAGAGAGAGAGAGAAAGTTGAGAATAACACTGAGGAGGACAGAGCCAAGATGTCAGAATAAAGGCTGGGACTTCCAAGAGCTCTCCCCCAAACCACTCCAAATACCTTTAAATAATGATTCTAACCAAATTCTAGAGTGACAGAACCCACAAAAAGACTGAGTGCAACAATTTTCCAGCCCAAGACAACTTGAAAGATTCAAGGAAAGGGTCTATTGCACCAGGGTTAGAAAGGGCCTGCAGCACAGCCTTGATGGCACTGGAGCAAACTGGAGTGAACTGGCTCCAGCTATGCAGAAGCAGATTATGGGGGCACCTGGGTCCGTGGCAATGTTGGCAGTTTTCAGACCCCTCAGTCCAGGGATTGCCAAGGGTGGCAGAGTGGGAGCAGAGCCAAGTCCAGTACAGACCTGGCCCCAGGGGACCAGAAGCAAGTTTGGGGAGCCACCCAGCAGGGAGCCACCAGGCAGAGAGTCATCTGGCTACTGCTTCCTGAGCAATTAATGCACTATGGTAAGGAGATTGGGGAGATTGCAGAGGTCTTTTACTACCTCTGAGACAGGACATTGTTGCTTTATTCTGTGGTCCCAGTCTCAGGAAAAGGAACTTTACTGTCATAGTAGAGCAGGGACTCTCTTCATGGTTCCAGGCCAGAAAGAAGTGCTTGTGGTCACCCGCAGATCAGAGCACAGGCCAGGAGAGCAGTCAGAGCCTCTAATAAGACCTTGGAGGAATTGAGAATTTGTAGGTCCCTGATAACAACTGTAGAAACCTTCAAAAGCTTAGGAGTGGGCCTCCACTATGGAAGCAGAGCCCCACTTTATTTTTTTTATTTTTAGTTTTTTTAGTTTTTGCAAGGCAATGGGGTTAAGTAGCTTGCCCAAGGCCACACAGCTTGGTAATTATTAAGTGTCTGAGGCCGGATTTGAACTCAGGTACTCCTGAATCCAGGGCTGGTGCTCTATTCACTGTGCCACCTAGCTGCTCCTAGCAGAGCCCCACTTTAACAAAGAGTTAAAATCAAGTCATAGGCTGGGAAAATGAGCAAACAACAGAAGAAAAAAATCTGACCATATACAATTACTTTGGTCCTTTGGAGGATCAAAATACACCTTCAAAAGATAACAATGTCAAAACTTCTGTATCCAAAGTCTCCAAGAAAATATGAATTGGTCAAAAAAGATTTTGAAAATAAAGGGGAGAGGAAAAATTGTGAAGAGAAATGAGAACGATGTGGGGAAATAATGAAAACCAAGTCAGCAGCTTGGTGAAGGAGATACCAGAAATACTGAAGAAAATATCATCTTAAAAACCAGTTTGAGTCAAATGGAAAAAGCAGTCCAAAAGGCCAATGAGGAGTAGAACGCCTTAAAAAGCAAAATTAGTCAAATGGAAAAGGAGAAACAAAAGTTATCTGAAGAAAATAATTCCTTAAAATGTAGAACAGAGCTAAGGAAAATTAATGACTTTGATAACTATTTTGCCCTCTGGTTCCATGATATCAGGGAAATTTTCAATTACCAAATCCTGTAATATTGAGTCCAGGCTTTTTTTTCTCATCAATGTTTTCAGGAAGATCAATAATTTTTAGGTTATCTTTCCTCAATCTATTCTCGAGGTCAGTGGTTTTGCTGGTGAGGTATTTACCATTTTCTTCTATTTTTTTCAATTTTTTGGGACTTCCAAGAGCTCTCCCCCAAACTGCTCCAAATACCTTTAAATAATGATTATAACCAAATTCTTGTCTTATGAAGTCATTGGTTTCCATAGACTCCATTCTTTTTTCTTTTTTTTAAACAAGATCAGACAACGACTCCATTCTTTTTTAAGGGAAGAATATTCTTCATTTACCTTTGCAATTCCTTTTCCAATTGTCCAGTTCTATTTTGTAAGAGGTTTCTCTTTGATCATTTGAGATTTTGAGAGAATTCCTTTCTTTTTTTGCATTTGTCCAATTGCATTTTCCAAGGATTTGTTTCCTTGTTGCAAGGTGTTTACTATATCTTGGGTTTCTTTTCCCAAATTTTCCAATTGATTTTTAAACTCCTTCCTGATTTCTTCAAGGAATTCTTTCTTTACTGGAGACCAGATCATATTCTGCTCAGAGGTTCTATGTCTCTCTGAATTAGGTTCTTTCCCTTCTAGGAATTTTTCTATGGACCCTCCTTTCTGCTGGCCTTTCTTCATTTTCCTAAGACCTTGACTTGGGGAGGGGCTGGTTCACAGAGGTTTGGTGTTGGGATCCCTAGAGGCTTTACTCACTGTGTGTAATATCTCCAGCTGGCCAGAAGGGGGTGCTGAAGGCTTTTCTCATTGAATGTAATATCTCCTCCTGGCCAGTAGGGGGTGCTAGAAGCTGGAACCTACCCTCTAGCCCTTCCAGTAAGTCCCAGACTGTCAGTCCCACGGCCACGCCCCCACTCTGGTTGTTTCTCAAAGTAAAGTGGTTCCCACAGCCAAAATGATTCCTACAGTGAAGTGGTTCCCACAGTGAAAGCTCTGTGGCTGATCTTAAATTAGTCCAGTTCTTGCCTCTCCCCCACTGGGTGTTGGGGCTCTGCACTCACCACATCCCCATCCCCAAAGACAGACCTTGAGGTAGGTACTGTTGTTTTTCTACCTTCTCTTTCTGGGTTTTATCAATGGGACTTCCATTAAGAGGTTTGTTTCATATTGTTTTTGAGGGAAGATCAGGAGACCTTAGCACAGGGCCTGGCTTCTCTCTGCCATCTTGACTGGAAGCCTGGAAGCTAATGACTTTGTGAGAAATCAAGAAACAATAAGAAAAACCCCAAAGTATGAAAAACTAGAAGAAAATGTGAAATATTCATGAGAAAATTAATAATCTGGAAAACAGATCCAGGAGAGATAATTTAAAAATTATTGACCAAAAACAAGAGTATAGATGACATTTTTTCAAGAAATTTTCCAGGAAAACTGCCATGGTAGCCTAGAAGCAGAAAATAAAGTAGAAATTGAAATAATCCACCCATCACCTTCTGAAAGAGATCCCAAAATGAAAACTGCCAGGAATATTATAGCCAAATTTCATAACTCCCAAGTCAAGGAGAAAATATTACAAGCAGCCAAAAAATGATATTTGAATTGTAGAGCTACAGGTAGGGTTACACATGATTTAGTAGCTTCTACCTAAAGGGATCGTAGGGCTCGAAACATGATATGCTGGAAGGCAAAAGAGCTTGGATTACAATCAAGAATCAAGCATCCAGTAAAACATACTCTTTCAGGAGAAAAGATGGACATTCAATGAGACAGGGGACTTCCAAGCTTTCCTGATGAAACAACCAGAGTTGAACAGAAAGTTTGATCTTCAAGTACAGGACTCAGGCGATACATAAGGAGGGTGGATGGAAAGGGCATATCAGGAAGGACTCAATGATGCTGAACTGCTTGTATTCCTGCATGGGAAGGTGATGATGATGACTCATAGGAACCATCTCATTTATTAGGGCAGTTAGAAGGAGCATATATATAGACAAGGTACAGGAGGGAGCTGAATTTGAAGGTATACAATATTAAAAAGAAAAATGGGGAGAAAGGAATATATTGGGGAGAAAGGGAAAGGAGAGGTGGAATGAGGTAAGTTAATTCACATAAAAGAGGCAAGATAAAGCTTTTGCAGTAGAAGAGGGGGGAAGGTGAAGGGGGAGTGAGTGAGCCTTATTCTCATCAGAATTGGCTCAGAGGGAGAATAATATACTTGGTTATAGAAATCTATCTTACCCTAGAGGAAAATAGGATGAAATGAAAAGGATGGTAATAAGGGGATGGGGGGGCCTTCCTGAGGGGAAGGGGGCATAGGTGATAGAAGGGAGGAAAGATTGTGGGAGAGGGTAATGAGAAACACACTTTTGAGGAGGGAATTGGCAAAAAGAAGAGAGAATAGAATAAATGAGGGTGGGGGACTAGGATGCAGCAAATACAGCTATCAATGTCAGCTGTGGGGAAAAATACTGAAAGAAGTTTCTCTGAAAAAGACCTAATTTCTCAAACATAGAGAACTAAGTTGAATTTATAAAAAATAAGATCCATTACCCAATTGATTGATGATCAGGAGATACGGACAGTTTTCAGATGAGGTTATTAATGCAATTATTTAAATATATATTTTTTTAAATGTTCTACCTCACTATTGATGGGAGAAATGTGGGTTGGAACAATTCTGAGGTATAACCTTTACCTGTTGGATTGGTTAATGGGACAGAAAAAGAAAGTAACAAAGCTTGGAAGAGATGTAGGGAAATTGAGACATTGTTGGAGGAGTTGTGAAATAATTGAACAATTCTGTAATTTGTAACAACACCCAAAAGGCTATAAAATCATGTCTACCCTTTGGCCTAGCAGTGGCACTGCTAGGTCTATATTCCAGAAGAGATAAAATGTGGGAAGAAAAGAATCTTTATGTATCAGGATATTTATAGTAACTCTACTGGTGGCAGGTTGGGGAATGACTGAACAAACTGTGGTATGGGATTGAGATGAAATGTTGTTCTGTTGTGGGAAATTATGAACAGGATACTCTCAATAAAAGATTTATACAAGCAGATGCAAAGGGAAATGCACTTTATACAGAGGAACAGCAATATTGCAGGTTGATCAGCTGTGAATAACCTATCTTTTCTTTTTTTTAGGCTTTTGCAAGCAAATGGGGTTAAGTGGCTTGCCCAAGGCTACACAGCTAGGTAATTGTTAAGTGTCTGAGACCGGATTTGAACCCAGGTACTCCTGACTCCAGGGATGGTGCTTTATCCACTGTGCCACCTAGCTGCCCCATAACCTATCTTTTCTCAGCAATGCTGTGTTCCAAGAGAACTCCAAAGGACTTATGATAAAGAATGCTATCCATCCCAAAGACAGAGTTGATGGTGTCCTGAATACTTTTTTTTCACTTTATTTTTCTTGATGTTCTTCTTTTTTTGGCGTGGGGGGGGGGGAGATTATGTTTACTTTTAAAACATGGCTATTGTGAGAATGATACTGAGATTTTGAGGAGGCAACCACCATCAGCACTTCCCTACAGGTCTCAATGGAGATAGCCCAGGGCTCTGAAACACAGGTCTACCAAAACCATCACTGAGGGAAGTAATCCTCATAGTAAAAGAACCCACCTTCCATGACACCACCAACACCAACCACTGATCCACTACTACCAGTAAGTGGATCCACTACCACACAGTAAGCCCAAGAGCCCCAGGAGTGTTAGTTTGCTCTAGATCCGGAGATGTAAACCACTACCATCACCTCAATCACCAGTTCCACTTCCAGTTTGGCTCCTAAATCATCATCCCAGTAACCAGCCCGAGGAGATGAAATCTGGGGATTATTGGATCCCCACTCCACTCTGCAATCAACAACCATATCTGCTAAAGCTCTGGAAAATAAAGTCTACACCACCAGAGTCCTTGGCATTGTCAAACAGTTCAATATCAGAAACAGATATGATTTTTATTAGTGGAAACATTAAAGAAGAGAAATCACCATCTGTTTTGCTGCTGTACCTTCAAGGTCATGGAACCATTTCATCTGACTTGCAGCTGAAACCTTCAAGTTCTATTGTCTCACCCATTAGAATCTGAGCTCCTCGAGAGCAGGGACAATCTTTCTTATTTCTATTTCAATGGCTTAGCACAGCACTTTGTACATAGTGTTTAAGTCCTCTTCCTTCCTTTCTCTTTTCTTTTTTTCTCTCTCCTTTTTCTTATTATTCCTTCCTTTGTTTCTCTGTCATTCTTCCTTTCTGAAGTTAGAAGCAGATTTGGACTCTACATAAAGGGAAAAAATTATGATGATGATGATGATGACATGATAATATTTCTATAATACTTTAATATTTATAAAGTGTTTTTATGTGTTATCATCTATTTGGTTCTTCCAACAATCCTGTGAGGTAAGTGTGATTATTATTCCCTTGCCCATAAGAGATATTCCTAAATGCTTAAACTGATACTGGTATCGCCTTTATTAATAGAAGTCATAAAGAAATGGCTGGAACTTCATATATTGAGGGAATATTAGAGTTGGAATTCTTGTCAGATATGGGTTAGAAGGGGTGGCTAGGTGGCACAGTGAATAAAGCACCGGCCTTGGAGTCAGGAGTACCTGGGTTCAAATCCGGTCTCAGACACCTAGCTGTGTGGCCTTGGGCAAGCCACTTAACCCCATTTGCCTTGCAAAAAAAACCTATAAAAAAGATGTGGGTTAGAAGTTTTTGGAGATATTAGAGTGGATGGGACCACCAGGGCAGCTCACCTTTGAAAATTCCCCAAACACCCCAACTTGAAATCTGGCCATGCATAGATTCTTCCTTAGGATTCTGAAGTAGCTGCTCATTTCCCCGCCATGTCCCTTGAATTTCTTCTTTTTTCTTTTGTCTGTCCCATTCACCATGGTATTTTTGGTTACATAAATTTGACCTTTGATAATTGACAACACTTAGGTCATCTTGGAGTGGATAGCATAGATCCCATTCCCCTGCAATTTCACCAGGTGAACCCAGGCTGGTAAACTTGCCTCTATGCCCATCGGATCACCTATCCTCCTTCCCCAGCAGATGCCATTTATGGGTGAAAATGGATCAAACATATAGGTGCACTTCATCTGTGACAGCTGTAGGGCAGATTAACTTCCCAATACACTAGGCTTTTCCAACCAGCAAGAAGGAAAGGGTGAGGCCATGGCAGGACACTGAGGGAGATGTTAGAGGGGTATGGGGTACCATAGCAATGCCCCTCGAATCATGTCATATCCATGGGCTCTCAATTTGCTTGACCACTTCACTTGAAAGCCTGCGTTGTGTCCTGGGATATTAACTTACCCTATACCTCCCCTTAGCAAAAATCTCCTCCTCAAATAGAAACTGGGAGGACTTTGGAAGGCTATAACTCAGGTCTGCTGTACAAGTTAGAACTGATTACCATAACTGACTAATTTCATTCCCAGGCAAGAATTTAAATTGCCCCCCTTCCAGTCCTACTTTAAAAACATGACTATTGTGAGAATGACCCTGAGATTTTGAGAAGTCAGCCACCACTAGCACTTCCCCACGTGTCTCAATGGAGTTAGCCCAGGACCCTGCAACCCAGGGCCCCTTCTATCCTGGTCTTCCAAAACCATTATTGAAAAAACAAAAAAAGGGGGCGGCTAGGTGGTGTAGTGGATAAGGCACCGGCCCTGGAGTCAGGAGTACCTGGGTTCAAATCTGGTCTCAGACACTTAATAATGACCTAGCTGTGTGGCCTTGGGCAAGCCACTTAACCCTGTTTGCCTTGCAAAAACAAGAACAAAAAAACCTAAAAAGAAAAAAACAATAACAAAAAAAAGCATCGTTGAGGGAAGTAATCCTCATAGTAAAAGAACCCACCTTCCTTGACATCAACAACACCAAGCACTGATCCACTACCACCAGTGGACAGGTAAGCCCAAGAGCAGGTTGATCAGCTGTGAAGGACCTACCTTTTTTCAGCAATGCTGTGATCCAAGAGAACTTGGGAGGTCCTATGATAAAGAATAGCAATTCATCCCAAAGAGAGAGCAAGTGAACGTTTCCTTTATTTTTCTGAGCTCTGCACCCCCAAGGGGCTCATTTGCCTTGCCCTTGTTATATCTCTGCTTTCCATAAGCACTCTCACCTCCTGCTGGCAATACTGTGTTGGTAGGAAGGGATTCTCAAAACAGGTTACCACCCTGTTCTCCAGTCTTTCTCACCCCAGATCCCAATGCACAGTTGATATTCTCAAGCTCTGCCCTGACCTGGGCAGTGCCTAGTCACTCAATGCATGTTGAATTGCTTTCCAAAAATACTCCTCTCTCCCTCTCACTGCACCCTGTGACCAGAAGTGCTTTCAAACTAATAGTTTTTGAACACACCCCTTGGAGCATTAGCTCTCACACCAGTCTCTTCATTTCCAAATATACCCAGTCCTAGCCCTGAAGTTACCACTTACTAGCTCTTGCTACTTTGTTGAATTCTTTTAATGCCTAGTGCCAACATTTGGCCCTTTTCCTCCCTTTAACCCATATCAAGACAAGCTCCCAAGAGATGAGATGGACCAGATCACACCATCATTTTGCATGTTTTATTTTATTGAAAATTGACATGGATTGTAGAAAGGCTTTGAGCTAAACAGTGCTGGTTTGGAGGTGTTTCTTTTGGCCATTGAGGGCCCTTTGAGCAGTGACACCTTTGAGCAAAAAGGGCAAAGGAGAAGAGGAGGATAAGGAAGAGCCTGGAAAACATGCAGAGAGGAGTCCCTCAAGAGACAGCAGAACAGTGGCAAAGGATGGGGTGGGGTGGTGGTGCATGAGAGAAACTAAGAGCACATGTCATCTAGCTGTAAGTGAATCCAGTAATTCAGGACAGATTGACCACATATGGCTAGCTCTTCCTCCTGGCTCCTGGTCTGAGCAGAAACCCTCTCCTAGGATTCCAGAGGGTCCAGAAGCTTGTATTAAGGGAGTATCTTTACTCCTATTTGATTGAATACCCTCCTGTCTCTCCCGCCACCTGGGTTTAGCTGGAAGATCCATTTTCCTCACTTGTTGAAGGATAGATGATGCCTCTTGAATTTCTCCTCCGTGTTTAAGAATGTAGCATATCGGCCGAAGTCAGAAACCCTTGAACTGGCTTTAAAAAAAATCTAACCCAAACCAACCCACTTCTACCACACTCATGTGTGGTCTCAAATTGGCCATGAGCCCAATTGGCCCATATGGTCTCTGAAACCATGACATGGTCTCTGAAACCATGGCCCGGTCTCAGATCGACCCTTCATTGCCTCTGGGCACTTATGAGATGGGCAAGTCTGGCATTGGCTGAGGCTGGGTGAGTGATGCAGCTGTCTCTGCATGACTGACGTTTGGTCCCCATCAAAGCTGGTTCTTTCATGCCTTGTTAGGTAATGACAAGGCACTTGCATATCAGAAGATGGCCTCTTGCCCAGTTTAGGGACACATGACCATTGGTAATACTTGTGGGAAGGGGGGGATACTGGGGCTGTGTTGTGAGACAATATAGGACCCTAACTCTTCTACAGTGGCAGTCTTCTCCTTTACACTTAGTGCAGCTGCTGAAGACAAGATTAAAAAAAGCTAGAGAGGTAGAGAAAGAAAGAGAAAGAAAACATGAAATTAGCCAAAGAGTGCATTAAAAGCAAGAAAGTGGGGGAGGGTGAGAGGAGAAGATCCCAGAACACCATGAGTGTTGTGCTCTGGAAATCTGGGCTCTCCAGGGAGCCCTAGGAAATCTGCTGAAAGGGGCTTGTAAGAAAACCACACGCAAGTTAAAATCATTTTGTTTTAATTAGAACATGCAGGCACTTTTTCAAATCAGCTTTTAATATCAAAATGATCTCAAGCAATAGTTGGCAACACAAGAGCCAACTTTTGACTCCATTTTGGGGAGGGGGAGCTGTCCAAGGTACATGTAAAAAAGCACTGGCCATTACGAAATGTGCCTAAAGGCAAACTCTTAAGACTGCCTTTTGCTTTATATCATAGCAACAATCAAAATTTAGAAAGCTTCCTAAAGGAAAGAAGACATTCCTTTCGTCTTTACAGTAAGATTCGGATACCTGAGAAAGTAAATGTGTTCATCAATAGTTTAATAGCTTGGGTCAGAATTTACTTTCACACATGGGTTATAAGGGGAAAGGGAAGAGCCTCTTCTATTCTCCCCAGCTCATTGGAAACACCAAGGGCCCCCAATACTGGATATCCATCTCCATCTGTCAAATGAGTGGGGGTTGGCCTACATAGCCACTAAGGCCCTCTTTCAGCTCTGACAGTCTTTGGTTCTGATTCCTAGGGAATTTACCAAAAGTTTTACAGAGAGATTGGGTATTGACACTAAAATAGAGAGTTCTGAATGAGGTTGTCTATTTTAAGAGTCATGGCAAAGGCAAAGGACTCTGTTTTATGGAGAAACCAAAAAAAAAGGTCCTGGGAGGGAAAGGGATTTCACAGGATCAAAGAATGTCTGAGCTAGAAGGGACTCTAGAAGTCATTTAGTTCAATGATCTCATCTGAAGATGGGGAAACCAAGACTTACAAAGGGAAAGGGATTTTAACCAGGATCACACTGTTAAGTGAAAGAGATAGGAGTGGAAAACAAGTCAGTTCAGTTCCACTGCTGTTGTGTTCATCATATATCCAGAGGAGATGCAGTTTGACATAGTGGAAAGAATTCTAGTTTGGGAGTCAAAGGACCTGGGTTCAAATACCAGCTCTAATACTTTCTAATTGAGAGATCTAGGACAAATTTTTGAATTTCAACTAGTTTTGCAGTAAATCAGTGATTCTCACCTCCTAAGGTTCATGTAAGGAACAAATGAGAGTGATTCTCTACAGTTCACTATCCTAGAGGGGGGATTTTCTTTTTTTCATACCAATAGTCAACCATCAGTGGTTACAGAATTACACTCCCTAGATTTCTTTGGGCATATTAGAAAGAGAAGAGATTTTTTTGATGTCAAATGGGGAACAAAGCAACTTTCCTGGAACCAGAAGCCATAAAGACCTCTAAGTATTTGACTGTTTGGGAGGAGAGCACCACTGGGTGTTCACCGGGGCAATCTGAAGTCTCAACAAGAAATTTCTACTCCTCAGTGAATACACCATGCCCAAACAGCACTGACATTTGGTTAGTAAAAAGAGAAATGTCTACTGGTATCTGATTTTTGCTTTTCCCTAGCTTTGGGGAGAAAAATCCTCTAATACTAGCTGTCGTAAAGGGGAAGGGGGATTCCCCCACTTCCTCACTAAAAACTCAAAGCAAATCCATATGCCTGTGTATGAACTAAATAAATGAGCAGTGGAAGTTGCTGGCTGGGCTGAGGAGGGTGACTCAGGCTATGGGATGGGGGAAAGGGGCAGATAGTAATAAAGGAAAGGGCTGATTATTGCAAGGGGGCCATAGCTGGCATGCTAGAAGAAGCTCTCAAAGTGGGAACCTCAGCTTAAAAGGCCAAGTGTAGGTCCATTCCAGCTGTAGCAGGGAAAACTATTCCGTACACAGCCACGGGTTACTGCAAAGGAAGGTCAAAAAGACGGCATGTTAGCTACAACATCATTGCCACAGGATTCCTTTCAATCCCCAAAGATTCTTCCAAACTTAGCTTCCTGGAACATCTAAAAACTTGCCATATCCTTTTGATATGGAAATGGACCACTCATTTTAAAAAAAAAGTTTCTCAAAGCCCCTGTTATGTGGGAGCCATTTGAAAATAAGTCTCTGTTTGTGAAGATTTTTTAAAAAATCCATACTTTTGGCTAGAAATCAGAATCTTCCTTTGTATCTCTAGTATTTTTTTCATATGGTTATTCATAGCTTGAATTTCTTTATCTGAAAATTCCCTGTTCATATCCTTTGACTATTTATCAATTGGGGACTGACCTGTATTCTTATAGATTTGATTCAGTTCTCTATATATTTGAGAAACAAGATCTTCTTCAGAAACATTGGCTGTAAATTTGTTTCCCAGTTTTCTGCTTTCCTTCTAATCTTGGTTGTATAGATTTTATTTGTGCAAATCCTTTTTTAATTCAATGTAATCAAAATGATCTATTTTGTATTTCATAATGTTCTCTATCTCATTTGGTCATAAATTTTCCCTTCTTCATAGATCTGACAAGTAAACTATTCCTTGCTCTCCTAATTTGCTAATCGTATCTCCCTTTATGTCTAAATCATGGTTTGTATCTCCAGTTGACACCGCTCTTTACACTGAGCACTTCATATATTATGTGCTTTACATCTTAAAATCAGCAGTGATTTGTCAAGAAAATAAATGAAGAGGTAATAAGAGTTACCAGGGCAAACCTGAATATCCAAATATTTTGTGAAATCAGTTTCTGAGTCTTCAGAAGGGAATTGCCACACCTGGCCCTGGCCGGGCCTTGTTACCAAAGTGTGCCGACATCTCCAAAGAGAAAAAGTCTTATCACTATTTGTTGCTATTCATAACATAGAACCCCATTCCCCCACTGGGCTCCAAAAGAGTGTAATAACATCCCCTTTGGTGCTCACAGATGAGAAATTTGTCCTTTCACTCCTATACCAGTTGAGGAAAGAAATGCTCTGGTCTATATGAATTCATCAGGCTCTCAAGATAAACTTGCAGAGAATTTTATACCAACCCACCTTTCATCCTGAAATTCAGAGAAATGGGGTGATTGGATACACCACAGACCTTTCACGTGATCTGCTGAAGCCTGGAATTTGGCCTTTCAGACAAGGGGGTTATTATTGGAAGGACCAAATGGACCTTGCTTGGTATCATGCCTGGTCTCATAATAAGGCCACAAGGACACATGTGACAGCAAAAGGTCAGGCTGATAGATATTTCATAAGAGTAGTTATGTGACATTCACATAGAGGGACGTGGAACTGAAAAAGGTTGAAGGAGTAGGGTTAATGAGGAGATGAATGAATTTACCAAAAGTCCTCAAAGCATCAGGTGAAAAATGTAAAAGTCATGGTCCCTAGTGAATAAGCAAGTTAGAAAATTATTATATTTGGCAGAGAAGTATGGGGAGGCAGGGGAGGCAGCCTTCTAGGGGAGAACATGTGTTGGGTGAAAACATTGGAGAACATTTTTTTTGCATGTTATCATCAGAAAACAACTGAACCACTGCTTTAGTGACTGTTATAGGAGTGGTAGCTTCAGTAAATGGCAAGGTCTGGAGCTACCATTCTCAACCACAGTCTTGGGGATACAAAGAGTACTCTGACTCTGGCTTAGAGGTTGAGGGCAGGAATGATGTTACCATAATGAGATGGAGGAGAGTAGTTATAGCCAGGGATGATTGCCCAGGCACCAGCAAATTTACACCTCTGGGATGTGACTGGAAGTAGCTGGGTGAAAAATGATAGGAGCCAGCCTTCTGGGAGTGACACCCTGCTGCCTGATAGCAACACAGAGGTTTGCTGTCTTTCTGAGGCATGTATCCAACATGTGACAGAGAACCTCCCAAGACTTGTCAAACCAGATGACTACTACCCACTTTTGGTGATTCACACGGGCACAAATGACATTGCCAGAAGGAACCTAGAAAGCATGGCTAAAGATTATAAAGTCTTAAGAAAATGAAGACCTAAGGTGGTAGCCTTGGGGCTTTTTTAAAAAATTAAGTTAAAAAATTTTAAATTATGGCTGTTTAGTGAAGGCAAGGAATTCCAAAAGGAAAACATAGATATAGGAACTGGATTGCTGTTTAATAATATGCTGTTTGAGAATGGTTATTTGCATTTGTGGCCCATGGCTTAAATGCAGGAATAACAGACAAAGCAGAGAGAGGGAGAGACACCATGTATCCCATAAGATTTGGCAAGAATAGATTTGCTAGAAGAGTTGCAAACAGAACAAGAGGTCCTGATGCATTGGGCCTTACTAGGAAGATGGCTCTGGAAAGGGGTGTGTGTGTGTGTGTGTGTGTGTGTGTGTGTGTGTGTGTGTGTGTGTGTGTGTATGTGTGTCTGTGTGTGTCTCTGTGTGTGTGTGTGTTGTGGTATATTGTATGTGTGACTAGCTATCTATATGTGTGTGTGTGTATGTATATATGTCTCTCTCTCTCTCTCTATATATATATATATATACATACACACACACACACTTTATCTAAAAGAATCAGAATAGGTAAACGTGGGGCAAAGGAGCATTATATATTATGAAGATACACTCATGAAGAAATCCAGTAACCATAGAGGGGGAAGCATGGTGGAGAGTGTTTGAGTTAGGAGCAACTGAGGCAGGAACAGAAGTGATAGCATCAGAGTATATACTCCAGGTCACCTGGACAAAAAAAGAACTAGGGAAATTTAGGAGGAAAAAACACAAGCAGGACCCAGAATCAGTCTAGGGTAGAGGCAGCAAAATGACCAAGATGGCTACTGATTAGGTCTCTCTGGGAAAGGTGAAGCCACAGGAATTTCCTGACTTGCCTTAATGATCATTTTATCCTTCCAAGGTCAAGTGAGCATTAAGGTAAATTCTCTTCTGGATCTGAGTCTCACCAACAGAAAAGACTGGTTGTTGAGGTGGAAATGATGGGAACTCTGGGGAGAAGTGTCCACCAGAATCTGTGATAGAGAAGAAAGCAAAGCTAGGCCTACACGTATGTATCCTAGGTTTGATGAAAGTAAATCATAAGGTAGGCAGAGCAAAAATAGACAAGAGCCTACAATCTGCAGGAGCAATAATCCAGAAAAGATGGGAAGTTATCAAAAGCAGAATTCTCAAGAGACAAAGAGAAACAATGCTGATGAGGAAAAGGGGAGTTGTCTCTACCACTGATGACAAACATAGAAACAGGGAGCACTAAATCAGATTTAAGGGTGTCTGCTGGCTGTATATTGACTTAGAAAACCACATATTCACATTATCTATTGTATTTTTGTTTCTTTTGTTAAACATTTCTCAATGACATTTTAAACTGGTTGATCTGCAGCTGGTGGTCTGCCACTTGTTTGGTACCTCTGGTCTAGAGAGATCCTTTTGGATGCCAAAACAGTGTCAAGAGGGGTAAAACACAGAAGGAAGTACAGAGAGCAAGGACAGTTAAGGTCCATAAAGGGTTTGTGTGCATATGTGTGAATGTACAATATATTCATTCATATGCACATGTATATTTGTACTATGTGTACACATAGACATGTATAAACATGTATGTTGACTGCATGCATGTCGTGTGTGTGTGTATTTTAAAAGATATGCTGGGGGAAAGCAGGAGGATCAAAGAAAGGTCAGAATGACTGCTCAGGGTGTGGGAGATGATGACTGATAACAGAGGGAATATGTCACTCAGCTCTTGGTTTTCTGAGCTAAGAAATTTTTTTTTTAGTTTGGAAGACAGGAGAAAAATGCTAAAAAGGAAGCTTCTGAAAAAGGGAACAAGAGACTTTGCAGTTGCTCTTGAGGAGGAGCTTGAGTCACCTGACCTGGATGAACATGGACAAGGGTCTAATAGGATGAAAAGTTCAGCAGAAATTGCCCTTTCTAACAGGAGCACAGACTATTACATAGAATGGGAGAGTGATCTCTAGCATGACATAGCCAAATGTTATTTTTGTTTGTTTGTTTTTGCAAGGCAGTGGGGTTAAGTGACTTGCCCAAGGCCACACAGCTAGGTAATTATTAAGTGTCTGAGGCCAGATTTGGACTGAGGTCCTCCTGACTCCAGGGCTGGTAGTCTATCTACTATGCCACCTACTGCCCCACCTAATGTTATTCTTATGGACAAGATGGACCAATGTGGGCTAAAGCTAGCAGACTTCTGGGCCCGGGTCTGCACTAGTGAACATTTTTATCACAGAGATGGTCTATCACATTGGTGATGGACTAGCTAATTGAGAACAGTGTGACAGAGTCAGGATTTCAAAAGACCTTGACAGACTAATAGCAGATAACATGAAATATAAAAATTATAAGTATTATGCTTGGATTAAATAAAATCAATTTCTCAGGGACAAGAGAGGGGACCCTTGGCTAGACAGTAGATATGGTGAAAAGGACTGGGGCGGGGGGACAGTTAGTGGACTGCAAGTTCAGCAAGGATCAATGGCAGTGTTATACATACAGCAACAAGAAAGCTCCTGAGCTCTCAGACTCCATGAAGGGAATGCTGTTTCATGAGGGTGTCATCTTTTAGGCAGGACACTGATGAACTGTCCTCTGGGGATCACTGAAAAGAACTGAACCTGTTTATCCTAGAAAAGACTGGGGAGGGGGAATAACATAGCTGTTTTCAAGCATCCTTAGGGATGTCATGTGGAAGAGGTCTTGTTCAGTTGGTGTTCCCCTTTTTCCAGAAATCTTCAAAGGTCAGATATCAATCACTCCCTTATTGCGGGGCAGGGTCCTTGCTGTAAAGGGCATTCCTGCTTAGGTAGCTGTTGGTCTAGATGCTTCTTTAGGGCCCTCCATACTCAGAAATTACAGGGTTCTTTACTAGAGGCTAAGTGTACTTTGAGGACCTGCAGAATTCACTAACCCCATATAGAAAGGAAGAGAGAGGACAGCTCATTGGGTGACACGTGACTCTGAGGAGAGGGAGCCTCCAGGAAGGCAGTCTACCGGAAGTGAGAGATCTATTTGGGGGAGGGGGAAGGGATGGGGGAAGAGCATTTTTAAAGTGCCCAGTGAATAAACAAATGCAAACATAGGCATGGGTTCCTGAGAGCTTGTTTTTTAGTAACCCTCACACAGATCCACACAGTTCCCCCTCAGCAGCCCCAGAATGAGCTAGCAGCATCATTTAACCCCCAGCCTCCTGATTCTTTTCCCTTCTTCCTGAACACTGGGTTTGAAACTCACTACTCCTCTTCGCAAAAAGGAGGCTGGCTATATTTTCAGGAGGCCCTGGGTGACTATTCAGGTGCTCAGGCCCCTATTTCTCTCTTCTTCCTGGAAAAATCAGAAAGTTCAGGTTTTCCCATAGGTCTCCTTGTCCCCTTGGGTAGGCCCATCTAGCCCCTGTTAATTCTTTGAAAAAAAAAGAAAAGAAAGTGTTCTAGATGTTTTTGGTCTTTATAGCAGAGACCTTTTTCCCCACCCTCCAAGTTAAGCCCTCTCATAACAAAAATAATGAAACAAACGCATCTGATAAAGTGATTGGATCTGACCAGTTTCCACCATTCTACCCTGGTAGTCCCCTGCCTCGGCTGTGAGGAGGGAGAGTGGTTTCATGATCTGTTCTACAGGATCATCATTAATTGGGTGTTTCTTTAAAAAATTTACTTAAAGTTGCATTTCTTTTTATTTGCCTAATGCTTTAGGGGAGAAGGGAAGGCTGAGTAACTGAAGTTCTCTGGCCTTCTGCCCTAGGTGGAGAAGCTACTACAGTATTCTGAGGGTCCCAGAACAGAGATTTTAGAAAAGCCAGAGGAATAGTACAGATGGTGCTTTTAAGTTTTAAAACAGATTTCATCTTATTGGAACTTCAAAGTCCTGTTGGATAGGCAGGACAAGCACCCCCCCACACCCCATCTAACAGATGCATCAGTCACAGAGAAGGCGAATGCATTGCCCCAACTTCCCCAGGCCTGGAGCCCAGGTCCCTTAGTTTCCTAGTTCTTTCCAATGAGCTATGCTGTCCTCTCCCTACCCCCTGCTCCCCAAACTGTGGATCTCAGTCAGCTATGGAATTTCTCTACCTTTTAAAACTTAAATTATTAGCAATTTTAGGGACAGATTTCTTAGATGGATATCTTAGGACATTAAATGTATTTATTAGGCTTACCTATAATAATAACTCATTTTTCTAGAGCTTTAAGGCACTTTGTATACAACACTTCTGGGAGGCAGGGACTGCAGGCATTATCATCCCCATTTTATAGATCAGTAAACTGAGGTTCAGAGAGGGGAAGAAGAGTCTTATCAAATGTCAGTCAAGATCCAACTTGCCAGTGTCAGCCAGGATTAGAACCCAGCTCTTTTCTGGTTCTTGGCACTTTACACAGGAGAGAGAATTGGTTTAAGTTGTCCAACATCTCAGAGCCATAGTTTCTCTACCTGATTTTTTTTAAAAGATGAGGATGAAGAGGATAATGACTGCTCCCCTATCAGCTCCAGGGCATTGTTGTGAGGATCTAGTGGAGTTCAAGCTTTTGTTGTTGGCGAGTAGTTTTAGTTGTATCCTACTCTCTGTGACCTCCATTGGAGTTTTCTTGGCAAAGAAACTGGAATGGTTTGCCCTTTCCTTCTCCAGACTATTTTACAGGTGAAGAAACTGAGGCAAATAGGGTTAAGTGATTTGTCTAGGATCAAAGAGTACGTATCTGAGGCTAGATTTGAACTCAGGCTTTCCTGCTCCAGATCTGCCACTCCGTCCACTACAGCACCACCTAGCTGCCCCACACAAGATGTGACTATCATATATATCTGCAGGTAGTCTCCCAGCGGGGAGTAGATAAGAGAGATCAGTCCCAGAAGCAGTTATGGACTTGCCAGGAACAGATTCTTTGTTCACACAATCATACACAGTCCCAAGGAAGGAGTGCCTCAAGTCATCCTGAGAGCAGACAGCAGCAATCAGGGGTAGGGGTGGGGGGGAACTTAATGCTAGACCTATGGCAGAAAGTGTTTGGGGGGTTGGTCAACCCAGGCCCCAGGAAGGCCCTGGGGATTGGTCACCAACATAACCTCTCATAACTTGAGAAAGAAGGCCAAAGTTTTCAATGAACTGGGATCTGGTTTGGCTTCCAGTTACAGCAAAATTGTCTGATTTCTAAGCTACAATTTGATAATAGACTGCCCAGGGTTATTTCCAATGGTGATCAGAAAAGGATTTGCTCTGAGAAGCTTCAGTGCATCAGTGGTAGAGAAACCTTGATTATTTGAACCCAGCTGAGGGGGCTCCTTTATTGTGCCTCTTCACTTTTATTAGGAAGAGCTAACCCCAAGATCAGCATGTTAGGGATGTAGGACAACGAACATCTTCTAGGGCTTGGCTTGGATTCCGGACACATTCAGTTCAATCTCCTGCACCACCTCCACCTTCAGGATTGGGCAATGAGTAGGTGCTCTCAGAACAAATGACAATCAAGGCTTTTGCTGAGAGGTAGAAATGAAGGAGTGGACTGAACCCTGGTTCAAGGCTGAGCTTTGTCACTTACTATTGTTTAACCATGGACTAAGTAGTGACTTACTTCCTTTTTTTGAAACTCAGTTTCCTCAACTGTAAAATGGGAATTATAATATTTATAGTACCTATCTCACAAAGAGGTTGTGAGGGACCCCTAAAGTACTATGGAAATTGAAAGTGAGTAGTATTAGGAAACCAGAATTCAGTGAGGGTTGCCACAATCTATTTACTGAGTCATGAGAATGAATTTAGACATTATACAAAAAAAACTTTCCATTCAACTTAAATTTTCATTTAAGCACTTACCAAGAGTGAGTTGAATGAGACCAAGTTTCAAGAGAAGGAAAAGTTTTTTATGTATAGTCAATTTTTCCACTACCCAGAATACTTCATTCCATAAAGATTCCAATGAAATGAGGTTTGATCAAATTACCCAAAGGAGTGTGGAGAACACTAGAGTAAAGCTCCCCCAGTTTGAAATTCTTGCCTCTTCCCTAGGCTTTGAGAAGAGTTGATAAAGCCACACTCAGGCAACTGAGAATCTACCTGCTGAAAAAACTGTCTCTGTTTAATGTCTTAAGGTACCAGGAGGTGATTGCCCTTCCAAGTCATGCCTTTGCATGTCCTCATGCCCACCATCTGTTGTCTTCTGGGTTGCCCCCCCCCCCCCAATCTCACCTGCTTAGGAGCAATGGCACCTGCCTGCTGAAAGCATCAACCTGTCAGCCACAGGAGCAGACTTGGTCACTGCTTATACTGCCTCCATCTACATCAGAACTTTGTCCCTGGTGGGGCCTGTATCTCCTAACTACTCTGGCTTTCCCCTCTACCCGGAAAGTCTGATTCATGTCCCTGAATGCAATGAGTGCTCACTCTTATGAATGAAAAACTAATTTGAAGGCTTCCTGAGCTCCAAAACATCCAATATGGCACTGAGTAGAGGAAAGTACTTTCCATCTCTGGGCATTCCCTTTCCCTTCCACTCTCCACTAAACCCCAACTAGGCTAGAGAGGACAGGTTTTCCTTAGTCTTAGTGCCCAAACTTGTTCTCCATCTTCCTTTGAGGCCTGTTCTGACCCAAGAAGCATCTCTCTAAAGGGGCTGGAGAATTCCAAGCACTAGAATAACTACTGCCCAAGAAGATGCTGCCATTGAGAGGCAGAAGAGGAGACTGATCCATTTTGAAATTATGTAAAGGAGCAAGGGGTCCTTTCAGGGAAGCCCAAGATTTATCCTCCAAACACTGAACCAGGACCACAAGAATTTCTAAGAGTTGGAAGATGTCACTCACTGGTTGGCTAAGCTCCCAAAAGCCACAGGAGCTGGAGGAAGGATTATTTTACACCCCTCCCTTTCAAGCTACTTAGATCCACTTTTGCCAAGCTTAGAAAGGCTCGCCAGTCAAACCTTGTATTCTAGTATAGAATTGGCCATAGAGAAGGTACTCAGTCAATGTTCTGAATGAGAAAGGGGAATTTGTTTTCAGGGTGGCGGACAGCCTCAGAATTGAGGTCCTTTTGCACATGGTGGATGACTGGGTCTGGGTCTTGTCCCCTGGCCGCCAAAGATTAAACATTTTCCCTTTGTGAATTCCCCATCTTTGGCAGTCATGAGAATACCAGTTTGCGCCAAGGGGGAGCCATTCTCAGACCTATCATTAGGTTACTGGAAAGTCCAAGGTGGCTCTTTTTTAAAATGGAGGTGGGAAGTGCCCCCAAACCCACTGCCAGATCTATTTGAATTAAGGAATCACAGAATCTTACCAGGGCCCTCGCGCTCACGCAGCATGCAGCAAACAGCAGAGTTAACTGTAAAACAGTGAGAACTGATGAAGATGGAGTGAGGAAGGGAGGGGGCAATCAATACATCATGCAGGTTAGAGGTCAGAGAGAAGACAGGTGGGGATGGTGGGAGGCATGGGGTCACAGTCCCTCCTGCCAACCTACCAGCAAACATCTCTGTGTGCAAAGTACACTTTACCCAACTCCTTGCCCTCATGCCTAGAGGAGACAGCCCATGCCAACCTGGTCTTTGGGTGGTAGCAAGGCCACACGGGGCTAAAGCTGCTGAGCTCAGAGCCCAAGGTGGGGGGGGCAGGTAGGGGGTCTGGCTTTCATTTTAGAGTTGTGTGAGCTCTGGTGAGATGTTCAACTGCTCTGAGCCATTTACCCATCAGTAAAATCAGAATATAGTCCTGGCCCTAACAACCTCACAGGACAATTGATGAAATGAGTTCAATACAGGAAAGGGAGGAGGCCTGGACCTGGAATTTCATTGATGTAGGGAACTCTCAGATGGAGAAATTCCCTCCACCAATGCAACTTGGGATCTCCTCAGAAAATGTCTAGGTTTAGAGCTGCTTATAAGACTGAGAGGGAAAGAGGCTCATCCAGTCTTGCCCAGCCAGTTTGCGTCTGAAAGAGGGTTTGAACCCAGGACTTGCTTCTTTCCTTTGAAGCTGACTCCTTATCCACCATGCTGCACTGCCTCTATATTCAAGAAGGTCATTTGGAAAAAAGTCACATTTAATTAAGTCAGATCAGGTTATAATCCTGGCTCTGCCACTAACTTGCTGGGTGACTTGGAGCACATTCTTTTCTCCTCTCTGAGCCTCAATGTTCTCATCTGTAAAATGAGAGCATGGAAAGAAATGTTCTCTGAGTTCCAGTTCCAACATGAAACACATATATGTATGGTAAAGTACTCTATGAACCTGCTCGACTAGAACCTTTATTTCCTAGTTTCCTGACCAGCCCCTATTATTCAAGTCGGAAACTAAAAAACATTTTCTTTAGCTTTTTTCCAGTGTTTAGTAATCTCCCTCCCAGAGAATTCCTGAAGCTTGGGTTTAGAAGCTCTTAGAGCCCTTGGACAATCTGGGGAAGCCTCCAGTACCCTCTGGGAATAATGTTTTTACATGCAGAAAATCAAATGCATAGAATTACAAAGGAAACTAGTCATATTGAAATAAAGTTATCCAAATATTCCACAAGCTCATGGACACCCAGGTGAAGAATCCTTGGATTTGAGACAAATGTTTCCCCGGATAGTTCTCATACCTGGAAGGGCCTGGAAACCTGAAGGAAGAGTCAGGGGAAACCTTACTTTTCTGGACACTCTCCAAGGGTCCTACTTCTGACTCTGTCCCAATGGGAACAGGAAAGCAGGTAAAACCCCTCTCAGAGGGGACAGTAAAGTACCCTAGGGGTTTTGCCACCAGAGAGGGAACAGGATGCCCACTGAACAGGGAGACTTTTCCTGGATTACAAATAAAGTTCCGTTCCATTGGTTTATTTCATTTAGGCCAACAAATTACCTCCCATTATCTATTGAAAGAGGAATCCAGACACCCTGTAGGACTCACAAACCTTAAATGGCCCATAGAAGGTGGTTATGGAAGCTGCTGTCTCCTGGAAACCATTGACTACAGTAGATGGGGTATGCTTATATGTATATGTACATGTATGTATGTATATGATGAAGAGTACCTTCCTCCAGGATGCAAACTAATTCCACAAGACATATATGCTAGTTTTCAAGGAGTCATGTTGTGGATGACTTCCCTATACTACATTACTAATTCACTAAAAAAAATAGTACCTAGAACAATCATAAAAAAAGAAAAATTCCAAAATTATTAATCCTGCAAACTGGATCCTGGAGACAAGGTGGAAGTGAGTTAGCTGGGAAATTTTAAATCATTCTCTTGTTTTCCAACTCCACTGAAGTTTTTTGATAAGTGGAAAAAGGAGGCTGTGTCTCATTGTTGAATGTCTGGGGATCTAACCCAGGACTAAAGGGCTAAGGATAAGAACAGTAGCAATATAATGTTCCAAGTATGTCCCTCATCCTTTATATCTTCCCTGGGAGTTAGGGAAGGCAAGTAACAGTATCTTCATTTTTCATGTGAGGAAACCAAAGCTGAGAGAGGGGAAATGACTTGCTCAGTGTCACACACACACACACACACACACACACACACACACACACACACAACAACAAAGGAGTGGGAGAACCATGACTCAAAGGCCCAAGTCCAATGTTCTTTCTCCTAACCCATAAGGCTGCTTCCAGCATGTCCCCCATCTCCCTGATCTCCTCTTGGGGTTGAGTAAACACATTCAAAAACATTATTTCCTTCCTCTGACTCTGGGAGTAGAGACTGGGCATACTCTAGTATCACCTAGTGGAAGTCAGCAAAGGATGAACAATTAAACTCTCCTGTTAGTTTGCCAACTCTGAGGTTAAGTAAATCAGCCTCTTAAAAATTGAAAAAGTCTTCCCTCCAACTTGGGGTCGAATTCTAGACCAGGCAAATAAGCTTCAGCAGCCAAGGGGTCTATTGTAGAAGCAGATACTGAGGGGAGAATGAGGGGCATGGATGGGTTGGGCGAATGGGGAGCTTGGGGTAATATAGGAGGAATTCAGCAGTGCTTGATTGGGTAAGCTCTCCAATGCACTGTTAAGCTGCATTGGCCATATAACAATGTCTGGGTAAGAACTGAGTTAAACAGTAAGCATGGACTAAAACCTAAAGTTGGGTATAGAATTCCAATTGACCTATATGCTGAGCTCACCCTAAATTCCAGGCAATGTGGTTCCCACTTTTTTTCTCTCTCTCTCTCTCTCTCTCTCTCTCTCTCTCTCTCTCTCTCTCTTTCTCTCTCTCTCTCTCTCTCTCTCTCTCTCTCTCTCTCTCTCTATCTCTCTCTCTCTCTCTTTCTCTTTCTCCCCATGCCTTTTGCTTTTCCTTCCAAACTCCCCTGATCTTTCTCCTGGCTGCCTATCCTCTTATATTCTCCCTCTTCTTTTTCTTTTCCTTACCCTGTCAGCAGATGATTACTGAAAGAGTGAACCCTCCTGGAGAGGTAGGGCCCCTAGGGCTACATTTCTCCATGCCCTTCAATGCTCCATCCCAGAGGACCTAGGAGCAACAAGGCTATCCTAACACAAGGACTGCTCTTCATTAGACTCAGGGTAAGAATCTCAGCTTTCCTGTGAGAAAGTGGGGGAGTCACATAGACAGGAATTCCAACAGCATCTTCCCTTTCCCCACAGGCCTATTTGTACCTGAACCTGCCCTGGAGAGCAGAAAGAAGCTAAACCCCAACCCCAACTAGTCACTTACTTCTTCTTCTCTTTGTCTCTTTTGAGAGTCTGGGAGCTCCCTGCCTGCTGTCCCTGGGACAGTTCAGCGGCTGACTTCCTCTGTTTAAAGGCATTCATTTCTTCATCCAGAGTCTTCTTTTTGTCCTCTAGTTTCTTTTTCTCCTCCTGGTGTATTTTTTTCAGACGGTCAAATTTCTCATGCAGCTGTAAAAAAGAGAATAAGGAACAATAGGCAATTTCATTTTTTAAAAAAAACTGCACAAACAAAATCAATGCAGCTGTAAGCATAAAAGGAACCTATCAATTGAGGAGGAGGAGGGAAATTTGCATCAAATAGTTCAGGTAAAGGGCTTATAGCCGAGAAATTTAGGGAACTGACACAAATCTATATTGCTTAGAGAACACAGGGTAGTCAGGTCCAACTCAAATAGAAAGGCAGACCATAAGGATCCCTTCCAGCATATCAACTTAGAAAACCACCTATTAACGCTATGTCCTATTGTATTTTGATTTATTTTGTTAAAGATTTTCCAATCTGGTACCTTTTATCCTCAACTCAGAGGTGTTGCTGGCCAAGGTGTGTACACCAACTGAAAGGTTGACAACTCTACTAGTAAATAGAGAGTTGATTTTGGATCCACAGGGAGACCAGAATTCAAGGCCTGCCTCTTACATATAATGATGATGATGATGATGATATTTGTCCTTCATTCTTGAAGAAGACCATAACATCATGGAAGTGATGGCATGACAAGCACACGAATTGGATTTGAGTGAGGGGATGCTGTGCTAAATCACCAGCCTCACTTTCTTCTCTAAAGCCATCTGGTTCTAGTGGCTGGATATGGATCAAGATGACTAGAAAGGCCCTGGATGTGGGGTAATCAGGGTTAAGTGACTTACCCAGGGTCACTCAGCTAGTAAGTAGCAAATGCCTGAATCTGGATTCGAACTCCCAGCTTCTTGAATCCAAAGTCAGTGCTCTATCCACTGTGCCACCAAGCTTCCCTGCCTCTTACATATACTGGCTCTGTGACCCTGGCCAGATCAATTAACTTCTCAGTACCTGAGGCAACTCTCTAAGACTAAATATTGTAGAGAAGAGCAAATCTGAATTGGTAGAAGGATTTTTTTACTTGGGAGTTTCCTAGACCAATGAAATCCCACATATAATGCCTATCACTATAAATGACTAGTTTTCAAAAGCAGAATTGCAAACTATTAACAATGACATGATGAATGCCCCAAATTCCTAATAAAGCATACAAAGACCAAAATGGAATTAAAGGCTATGGGAGATTGGGTAGAACAAGCTAGAAAACTACTTCTTTGCTCCTGGTCTCACAAAAAGAGGGAAAAGAATTTGGACTACAGGTTGTTACCCTCCGATCCACTAACTTGTTTATAAAAATACTTTGATAACTATTTTTTTAATATAATTGGTTTCTTTTGTAATCCTTTGTATTTCAGCTTATACACTTAAAAACGTGATTCTGAGAAAGGAGTCCAGGGGCTTCACTAGTCTGCCCAAGGGCTCCAGAACACACAAAAGACTAAGAAATCCTGATGTGGACTGTCCCTAACTGTTCAAGGCCACATTAGGACCTTGACCTTTCAAACATGAGAGAAGATTGGTTCAGAAAATAATCAGGTCTGCACCTTGAAGGTTGAGGGCCCAATGAGCCCATGGTCTTATCCATCTAAGTGGAGAATAGGTATACTGAACACCAGTTACTGTCTTTGATGTCCTATGGGGACAAAAGGATCTTATGGATTTCTCTGAGAATAGAAGACCCACCCCAGCTCAGCCCTTGACTTTTTCTTTCCCTTCACTTCTCTAAGATAAGCCAAGGCTGAGCCTCAAGTTACCTCTTTCTCAGCTTCTTTGAGTTCTGCTTCTTTCTCTTTGACTCTCTGGACAAACATTTGCCTCATTTCCTCCTCCTTTCTCTGTAGCTCTCCCAGGAACTCATTTCTCTTGGCTTCGTAAGTCTCCTGCAAACTATAGAGAAGAACCAGTTCATCAGCTCATTCCTCCAAATGACTTCTGTTTGGCAGAAGGAAAAAAAGCTCCTGATAATTCCTCAGAGGAATTCCTCAGAGGCTCTGTCCCACCCCCTACCCCCCACCCTGTTCTGAAGGTGATTGAAACACTGAATCACAATGCCACAGCCAGACCATCTATCTGAGCTTGGGGCGCTCCAGGGTGTGACTAAGAGACAAGGAAGCAGGGGAGCCACTGTCCTCTTGCATCGAGATCACAGTCTCCCCCAAAATAACTATCTTCAAACTAGGCTTTATATGCTCCCTTTTCTCACAAAGTATCTCTAAACCTGCTCAGTGACACTAGAAAGGCGTCCTATCCCACGGTGAGAAATAAGATGGCTGGTTATCAGATTGTTTCAACTCTGGGCAAAGGTAGGTAGAGGGCTGTTTGCCAGTGAATGGGAGCACTGTCTCTGGATTCAGAGGACTCAGGGTCAAAAACCACCTGTGACACTTACTTTGTGACATTGACTGAGTTATTTCACTTGAATTCTAGTTAGAGCTTTGATTTGGTGACCACAGATAAGACTACTTAAATCTCTCTGGGCCTTGGTTTCTTCCCCTGTATAAAGAGGGGGAGGGGTGACCAGATGGTCTCTGAGGTCCCTTCCAGTCAGGAATGCACAAATTGACTCTCAGAGTAGAAAAGCAAATTTTCACTGTGAGCATTTAAACCTCAGAAATGAGCCAAAGCTACAAATTGGGAGTGAATTTATTTTTTTGTTGATTGTCTAAACCACAGTTGTCAAACAGGCAGCCCGTAGGCCACAATACTCCCCAGTGCAGCCAGAACTAGATTCAAATATGATTAGGAAATGGGTAATAAAATAAATGAAAATATAATGAAACAGAGATAATATTACATTTTAAAACTTAGACAAGGGATCCCTATGTATGAATTATTGGTCTCCATTTCTATTTGAGTTTGACAACACTGCTTGAGATTTAATAAGATGATGAAAAAAATGTTAATATGCAGATGGAATTTAAAAATGTATCCTGTGCATATTTTTCCCTAGGGAATCAATTGTTTAATATTTACCAGCAAACCCCCATTCCCAACTCAAGACCTAGGAAAATTCTTGGAAAATTCACTTCATCTCCCTGGGGCTCAGTTTCCTTCTCTATAAAACAGGGGGTCTTGGACACAAAAGAGGTTAAGAACCTTTGCTTATAAAAAAACCAATCTTCTAGAAAGCTCTTAACTAAAGCTAATTTGATGCCCTCTGGTGGCAGCCAAGGCTGCCAAATATTGCTAGGTCTCTGCAAGTTGATTCTCTCACTGGCCTTAGCTCTCTCTCCCTAACAGCAAGCTTCATGATAGACCCCAAACTTTTCTTCACTGCCAGCTAACCAGATGTAGAAACTGTCTAGAGTATTTTTCTTGGGTCATGCCTGAAGTCCCAGGTCTCCCTCTGGAATCCACTACTCTAGTCAGGCCATACCTAAAAGGTTTGTTGTCTGGGTCAGTGTCCTGGAAGCCCATCTCCTCTAATTTGCAGCGACGATACAACTCATAGTGCCGGCTATGGGTCTGCTCCCGGAGGTCCTCCATGTTGACACGGATCAGCATCTCCCGGAGCTTCACAAAATCACAGTGGGCCTCATTCTCCACTGCACAGTTAGCACAACCCAGTTCAGAAAAAGGAAGAGCCCAGCATTGAAAATCAAAGGAATCTGTATTAGTGGATCTCATCATAACAATTAATAACAAGTCCCATTTGTATTTTCCATTGTCTTGGATTGTTTACAAAGCTAAAAGCAGAGCACATCAGAAAGAGGAGAAAGCCTTTTTAGAGTTCTCTAATCAAAGGGCCCTTTAGAGAAAGGGAAACCCAAGAAGTTAAGATGAGGTGAGCAGTCAAGACTGAAGTCCAGGGTATCTCATTTCTAATCTATTGTTCTTTATAGTACCCTGGGTAGATTTGACTTCACAACTGCAACTTTTTCATATGAAAAATTAAAATGAAAATTCCAAGCCCCCAAATCTTTAATACTTTACTGACTAAGAAGTAATATAGTAGAATCTTTATTAGCCAATTAAGCCTGAAGTCACTTGTGCCAAACCCCACTTTGAGGACCAAGAGACTGATCAACCAAGGTGATACCTGGGACTGAGGCAGAAAGAGGAACTTTCAAGGAATGGCCTAGAAATGTGGGGTTCTTAACTTTTGTGGGGTCACACAACCCTTGAGCCTGAGTATGGCAAAGCCCATGGAGCTCTTCTCAGAGCTACATTCTCCCATGATTGACAGAAATGCCAAATTTTAGGTTAGAGGTTAGTGAAAATGAACATGTGACTTTTTTCCCCATCCAACTTCATGGATCCCTTGAAATCCATCAAAAAGCCCAGGTTAGGGGCCTGGTTAGAGCACCGGTCCTGGAGACAGGGGTACCTGAGTTCAAATCCGACCTCAGATACTTAATAATTACTTAGGTGTGTGTCCTTGGGCAAGCCACTTAACCCCATTGCCTTGCAAAAAAAAAAAAAAAGCCCTGGTTAAAACCCCCTAGTTCCTACTCGACCTGACTACCTGAACCTTCCCAATAGCCATCTCCAGGCATGAATAAGAATCAGAATCTTCAGACAGGAGCTATTCACTCATGCTCACTAGACTTAGCTTACTGAGGGAGAGAAGTAAGAAGACTTAGACATTTTAGGTAGATTTCTTCAAAACCAAAGGGAGAAAAATCCTAACTTAAATAGAAAATTCAAGCTTCTAGCTACTGCCAGTTGGGGGCACCAGTTGGAAGAGTAATAGATAGCCAGGATATATGGGAATGCTATGACTTGATGACAATGGATGGAGAAAGTCAATGTAAATATCTCCTTTATTCTGCAGACTTCCCCATACTGTGCTGTGCCCCATGAATATTGCCCTGTAGACTTCCCCCTCTCACCTTGCACAATGCCCCATGGGTACAACCCTAAAAACCTCATGGACTCACCCTGTACGGTACCCCATGGGTACTGGCGGGCCTTCACCATCTTGTTGCCAATCTTCAGTTCTTCTGTGCTGCCAACAACCGCAAATGGCAGGTGGCCCTGAAATGGAATACACGTGCTCAGGAACACAGGGAAGGCCAGTGTACTCATGGGCAAAGGGAAGCTGCTATTGATTTCATCATCCCTGTCATCAGAATGAGTCACTGACTTCTGTTCATCTCACTTGGGCTCTGTCCTTGAAGGCCTTACAAGCAAAGACAATGCCCACATGGGCAAAGAGACATACAGAGGACAGAGAGATACAAAGGGCTAACAAATCTACCCCATGAAACAGAGAGGACTGCTCAGATTTTCTCTAACTTTATGAAATGCTTCCAAGGCACTGTGCCAGAGCCAGGGTAAACAAAGTCAAAATAAAAAGACAGTGCCCGCCTTCAAGATGCTTCAGTTTTATAGGTTAGGAAATGTTTATTTCCAAGGAAAAGTGCCCTCCTTCCCTTCACAGCAGAGATGGTGGACTATGGATAAGGAAAACTGCATATATTGGCAGACTCAACTGATGTCTTGGTTGGTTTGGCTAACCTACATTCCCCTCTTTCTCTTGTAATCTTCGTTATGAAGGAGAACCCAAAGGGAAGGGGGGGATAAGAAGGAATCTATCTGGAAATATTTAGAGGTGATGTAATGACCAAAGGCATCAGTAAAAAAAAAAGAAAAGAAGGGTCACTGTCCATCCTTGCAGGATGTTGAACCTTCCAGTCCACCCGTTTCTGTCCCTGGTCTTTCTTCTGGAGCCCTGGACTGTGTTTGGCTATGTGATAATAGGCATCAAACTTGGCAGCAGCCTCCCCTGCCCACCGAGGACAAGTGTAGGAATTCATCAGCTGATCAAATTCTCTGAGGAATGCTTTTATCCCATTGAAGATGCTCCTCTCCCAGAACCTGACTTCCCCTTACCCTCTTGCTCATCTGCCTCTACCCTAGACTAGGGTAGTCTCTCCTTGGGCAGTGTCTCCCAACAATGGGCACAACACAAAGAGACATGGAGCCACTTTACCAAGCTGGAAGGGGCAGTAGTTTCAGCTGAGCTGTTTTAGCTTTGGGGAGAAGGTGAAAGCCTGATGGGAGACTTAGTCGAGGGCTATCTGTGGGGGTGAGAGAAGTCCCAAAGGTTTCCAGGCACCCACAGCAAGAAAGTCTGGGCAGAACACAGAGGCTGATGGGCTGCACCACAGACGTTTCTGGATACAGCCACCACTCTTGCCTCATCAGCAAGTGGGATCCAGAGAAAGAAGAGTGAAAATTGGGAGTCATTCCCTTCTGCTCAAAAATCCCAGGAAGAGAATGAAGACAGGAAAGTTCCCAAGCTCCCTGAAGTGAGATTTGGGCATCTCAGAATGGCTTCGTGATTGCCACTGTCAGGGTCACCCAGCCTCCTCCTCCAAGTGTGGCATTTCATGCCTGCAACTCCCTCCCCACCAAAGCTGCTCTGGAAATGTCACAAGACTTCCCAGGACGTACTCCCTTTAAATTGGCTTCAGAGTCTGTTCTAATAATACTTCCTATGGTGTTTGCTCACTTCAAAATGCTTTCACATCTCAGACCTTATTCCATCCTAACATACACCAGTGAGTCAGGCCAGGCCAGGCCAATATTCTTTGTTTACCTCAATTTGAAAGTTGGGGAAACTGAGACACAGAGTTGAGTGATTGCTCAAATCATCATGTCAGATAGTGTCAAAGCAAGGAAGAAAAGCCAACCTGCCAACTGCTAGTCTAATGGTTTTCAAACTTAGGTTTCTTCTCCTGTCCTATGTCCCCAACAGTCAGTCATAGCACTGCTGTTTCCCCCCATGACACAGGGACTCTAGAATAAATCTTAGGTTTAAGGAAGGACTGAAGCACCTGGGTTTTGCCCTCAGAGGCCAGATGTACTGCCTCAATGATTTATCATGCCCTTGTCCAGGGGTTTGAACACGTACACTGGAGAACACTTGGCAGAATCCAGTTGCCCCACATCCCCAAGGCAGCTGAGAGGATACAGTAGGTCTGACTGCTCCCCTCACTGGGGGCAGAGCAACATCAGATCTGTCTCCCATAAAAACTCCCTCTTTGATAAAAATTGCTGGGATAATTGGAAGTTAGTATGGAAGAAACTTAAGATTAGACCAACACCTAACACCCTTTACCAAGATAAGATCCAAATGGTTACAGGACTTAGACATAAAAAACAATACTATAAGCAAATTAGAAGATCAAGGACTAGTCTACCTGTCAGATCTATGGAAAGGGGAACAGTTTATGACTAAGGAAGAGTTGGAGAACATCACCAAAAACCAATTAGATGATTTTGATTACATTAAATTAAAAAGCTTTTGCACAGATAAAACCACCTATAACAAGATCAAAAGAAATGTAGTAAATTGGGAAACAATCTTTACAACTAATAATTCTGACAAAGGACTCATTTCTAAAATATAAAGAGAACCGAGTCATATTTTTAAAACAAAAAGCCATTCCCCAATTGACAAATGGTCAAAGGATATGCAAAGGCAATTTACAGATGAGGAGATCAAAGCAATCCATAACCATATGAAAAAATGCTCTAAATCATTAATTATTAGAGAAATGCAAATTAAAGCTTCTCTGAGGTACCACCTCACACCTCTCAGATTGGCCAATATGACCAGGAAGGATAATGAACATTGTTGGAAGGGTTGTGGGAAATCTGGGACACTATTATACTGTTGGTGGATCTGTGAACCCTTCTGGAGAGCTATTTGGAACTATGCCCAAAGGGCAACAAAAATGTGCATACCCTTTGACCCAGCAATACCACTACTGGGTCTATACCCTGAAGAGATGATGAAAAAGGGTAAAAACATTACTTGTACAAAAATATTTATAGCAGCCCTGTTTGTGGTGGCAAAGAATTGGAAATCAAGTAAATGTCCTTCATTTGGGGAATGGCTTAGCAGACTGTGGTATATGTATGTTATGGAACACTACTGTTCTATTAGAAACCAGGAGGGATGGGATTTCAGGGAAGCCTGGAGGGATTTGCATGAACTGATGCTGAGTGAGATGAGCAGACCCAGAAAAACACTGTACACCCTAACAGCAACATGGGAGTGATGTTCAACCTTGAAGGACTTGCTCATTCCATCAGTGCAACAATCAGGAACAATTTTGGGCTGTCTGCAAAGGAGAGTACCATCTGTATCCAGATAAGGAGCTGTGGAGTTTGAACAAAGTGCAAGGACTATTCCCTTTAATTTAGAAAAAACCAGATATATTATTGTCTGATCTTGTTACCTCTTAGACTTCTCTTCTCTTCTTTAAGGATATGATTTCTCTCTCATCACACCCAATTTGGATCAAGGTACAACATGGAAACAAAGTAAAGACTGACAGAGTGCTTTCCGTGGGGGGGTGGGGGAGGGAAGCAAGATTGGGGGGAAAATTGTAAAACTCAAATAATATCTTTAATAAAAATAAATTTAAACAGATCTGTCTCCCAGTTAAATGATATCTGATGATAGCCTGTTAACTGCACAGCAGGAAATGCAAAGGAGACCTGGCCCTGATCCCCTTTCCCTGTTTTCAGAGAGATATCTGCCCCAAAACAAACCCCAGCACTGAGTGGGCTAGATTAGAACAGGGACACACACACACACACACACACCACACATAACACAGCACCCTATACATAAACACACAGGGGATTGGAATCTTAGTTCCATCCTTTTATAAGGAAGAATCTTCCAGATTCTCATGAACTGTAGACCTAGTCATCAAGACATTACCAACTTGGGGGGAAATTTATAATCAAATGAGGGACAGATTGTTTCCCAAAAAGATGATTTTGATTACACAGAATTAAATCACTTTTACACAATCAAAACCAATGAATCTAAAATGAGAAGAAAAATCTGGCTGGGTAAAGTTTTGATATAAAATCTCTCATCAAAGTCCAATAGCCACCAGGTCTGGAGTTAAGATTACTAGAGTTCAAATCCAGCCTCAGACACTTAGTAGCTAGCTATGTGTCTCTGGGCAAGTCATTTCACCACAAGTTGCTTCCCCTTCCTCCACCAAATGTCTGCTAGCCAAGATCTGTAATGGCTAGCAAATTGATAAGATCAAGAGAGACAGCATTATATAGCAGGTAGAAAGCCAGCTCCCAGAGCCAGAAGACCTGGGTTTAAGTCCTATTTTTGATATATACTGTGTGACCCTGGGCAAATCACTTAACCTTTCACTGGCTCCATAGTTGCAAAGAAGAAAGGTGCTCTCTAGGAGAGAATTTCCTTATGTGGGAGGTTCCTATCCCTGTAGAAGACCAAGAGCTATTCCACAATAGCTAAGTGATCAAAAGGTTATGAAAAACAGCAGTAAAACATTCTTTATAAATCCAGTTTAACCGAAAGGCAAAATAAGCCAAAAAAAGAATCAGCAAGTCACAGGGCCTGCCTTCACACAGCACTGTTCCAGGGATCGTCTCTCATCTCACAGATCTCCAACTAAAGAAATTGTCAAATTCTATTTGCATTTGAAAACCTTTTCCAGTCAGCTTGCAGTCTACCTTTCCAGAATTATTTCCCATGATACCTCCTAGATGCCCAACTAAGTTGGTCTACTTTTTTTTGTCTATAATATACTGTATTTCCTACCTCTGTACCTGGACTTCACAACTTGTTTTTTTGTCCATAATATATCTTATTTCCTGCCTCTATACCTGGACTTCACAACTTTCTTAGCTCCTACTCAGAATTTCTATCTGCCTCAAGGCTTAGCTCAGGCACACCCTTAAGAAGCCGCCATGGAAAAAAAAGAAACCTCCATGATACCTCTAAGTACTGTTTTTTTTTCATCCTTGAATTCTATTGCATGTGTTTATTATCTCCCTCTTCCTCCTCCCCCAGAAGAGTTTATATTCAAGGGTAACCCTACCCACACTAATAACTGTGCCAGAACAATAGAACCAACTCTAGCACTCATTGTGGAATAAGAATAACTTCACATCACCAGGCTTTTTGGATTAGAAAGGATGGCAGGACCCATCACAGTGTCCCAGTGATAATCTAAATGGTACAATGGGATAGTCAGTCACTTTCTAATCCCACTAATACTATGTGAGTTCATTCTCTCCTAGATCAACCTTGTTTATTACACTCTCAGGGCCGGGAGCCATTTGGGTGCCCAGTTTGGTGCAATGGAGGCTTCTGGGACCCTCATTCTCCTGTTCTGAGAGACTACTCAAACTGGACTTGGCTTTCTCTCAACTCAGCCATTAGTTCCCCTAAACCCTGTCCATTAAGAGCTCCCTCCATTCAAACAGTTTTCTGCTGAGGCACAGAGAAGCTCTCTCCCCATCCATCTCTCTCATTCATCATTGGTCATTTCCAGGAAATGCAGGTGTTGTCTATGGAAATTATGCCACTGACCCATCATGCACTCAGACTTGTGGACTCCTTACTCTTAACTCATGGAGGAGCCAAGGTGAAGGTAAGCTGAACAGAACACAATTATTCTCTTCCATCAGGGAGCAGGAAGCTCCCTGGAAAGTCTTGGGAAGAGGCCTCAAGGTTGAACTGATCTCCTGTGCCCCAGAGGCGGGCCTGGAGGCTGCTAGGGGAATCTTTGGCATTCAAGTATGGAAGGGGTCTATGGGATCTAGTGTCTTGGACACAGGGCTTCTTGTTCTTGGCCAGTGCTAGACTGACTCTATTTCCCTTCAGGTCCTGCTTCTTCAATACCACTGAAGCCCTTGTAGTCATTTTGATCAGAGCTGAACTTAATTTTATTCCTTAAGGGGGAGGGGGAAATGCCACCATTATCACAATGTATTCTCTAACTGGCAGGCAATACTCCCCCCCTCCCGGGTGCTAAACAGGACCAAGTCACCACTGGAGGGAGACCGTCTTCCAGGTAAGCCACAGCAATGCCAATGGACTGGAGGATGGCAATCACTCAATTATGAAGTACCTACTATGTGCCAGGTGGGCCAGCCAAACTCACGGAGACTTGATCCTCTGTTCTACTCATTTGTTGGCTGCCTTTCTAACACTGCCACAAACACACGGACAAAAGGAACAGCCAGGACTGCTGTCTAAAAAGGGGTTTTTATTACCAGGTCTTTCCTGAACTTGGATCCACAAGCCATGATGTCATTAGGAAAACTGATGCCTCTCAGGAGAGGGCGAGAAAGCTTTTCCCCAAACAGAACTCTTCTGGAAGCCATTAACTGCACCAAGGTCCAACACTGGGGATTGTGTTGGGACCTGATGAACTGGTGGGCTCTCTGCCGTGTACATTACTCATTCCTCCGGAAAGGGGGGAGGCATCTGGCAAACTTTGGGCTTCATTCAGATTTTCTCTAAAGTAAAACAAAACCTTGGGCAGGAGGAAATAAGACAAAGGGGAAAATGACTCCTCAGCCAGAAGTCAGTCCTGTGCAGCCCAAGTTTCATTCTGGGTCCCCTCTCATGCTTGGCCTGGACCCTTTGTAATCTGAGGCAGAAGCATGCCGGGGCTCCCTGAGCCAGCTGCCTGACCCACTGATTGCTACCTTTGCAATTTCCTGTACCTTAGGTTGTACTTATTTCCCGGGGTTAAAAAGAGCAAGTGGCAAAGGAGGTAGAAGGAAAAGACTGGTCTACCCTTTCCAAATTCTTCCCAGGGTCTGCCTTTCCCCATCCCTAACTCTCTTGCTTGTGCCTAATAAATGACTTGGGGACCCAGAGGCTGAGGTGAGAACTGAGATGGGGGTATCCCAGTTGCTCCCTAGAGGCTATAGCTGACTGTCTACTAGCCCTCTACTTCACCAGATGTAAATCACCCTCAGCTTCTCAGAGCCCCTTCATCATGATGCCTTCCTGGCACCTGTAGAGGACAGCTTGGTCTGACTAACCCTCAGTCCTGGAGTCACTGGGCATGAGATCCCTAGTTACCTCGTCTCCCCAGCCAGGTTTCGTTCTCTCATTTGCTCCCCCTTTAAAAAGTCTCATACCCTGTTAGTATTAAGGTCCCCCTTGCTACCTTGGATGTGATATGGAGGGCTCTCAATTGCCAAATCTAACCCATAATCCTCCCAAGTAGTCATTCAACCTTTGTGGAAATTCTTTTTCTTTTTTTTAGATTTTTTTTTTGCAAGGCAAATGGGGTTAAGTGGCTTGCCCAAGGTCACACAACTAGGTAATTATTAAGTGTCTGAGGCCGGATTTGAACTCAGGTTCTCCTGACTCCTGGGCTGGTGTTCTATCCATTGCGTCACCTAGGCGCCCCTACTGCACCACCTAGCTGCCCCTGAACTTCTTTAAGGAAAAGGGGACTCACTACCTCCTACCTGGTTTCTCCCCTGTCTCAAGTTTAAGCTGCCTCTCTGCCAGCTCCAAACAGAGCTTCTGATTAGTTCTGCTCCCTAGAGCCAGACTGAACAATGCCCAAAGAGCACAATTCCCCTGGTTTTACCCCTTACTGGCTGTGCTGTGACTTTGGCCAGAAAACTCTCTCCCTCAACTATCTTTGCCACAGATTAAAGTATTCCCAGCTTCAACTCTGCAGTGAGTTAACAGATACAACTGGGGTCTGCAAATGATCGAACCCATATCTAGAGCTGGAAGAGATATAGAAGCCACCTAGTCCAATCCCCTCATTTGTACATGGGAAGAAACTGAGGACCAGTGAGGCAAAGTGTGTGCCTGGGGTCACATGCCTAGTAAATGTATGAGGCAGGATTTGAATCCAGGTCTTCCTGTCTCCAAGCCCACACCTCTGTCCATAGCATCACTTTTGTTTTGTCATTTCAGTTGTGTTCAACTCAGTGTGACTGCCTTTGGGGGTTTCTTAGCAAAGATACTGGAGTGGTTTGTTATTTCCTTCTCCAGCTCCTTTTACAGATGAGGAAACTGAAGCACACAAGGTAAAGTGACTTGTCCAGGGTCACCCAGTTAGTAATTGTTTGAGGCTGCATTTGAATTCAAGAGGTTTTCCTGACTCCAGGCCCAGTACTGTATCCCCTGCATCGCCACCTAGTGGCCTCTACAGACCTGGCACTATTCACTGCAGAACCACCTAGTTGCCTCTCCAAAGATCAAAGTCATGTCAAGTTTTGGTCATATGGAAGCTCCTACAGCCAGCAGAATGTTTTCAGCCTAACCTGCTTGCTTGCCTTTGTGTTAGTCACACTCCCTGAACTGAAATTGCCAAGAGTTGCCTGGCTGCTCCTGCAATATGTTGGCTCAACTGCAGTTTTTCCTTTTGGAGCTGGGCTCAAATGCCTCAAGCTGAACCTTGAGGCTCTGACTCACATTCATGGTCCCGTTGAGTTCAGCCACCGACTCATCATCTGTAGGGAACTGGTAGATTTGTACTCCATTGCTCACCAGCTCACTTGTGATTTTGATTTTGAACTTAGTTAGTTCACTCTTGGCAATAGCATCTGATTTGGCAATGATGGGGATGATGTTAACCTGTGGGAAAGAAAGTGATGAGAAGTCAGTCCATGGTCAGTGATCTGGAATATCAGGACACCCTAAATTCTAAGTAACTGAGATACAAAGCTCAAGTCAGATCTATGAATTATATCAGGAGAGCAGATTCTTGGTTAGGATAATGGAAAAGAGCTAGCAACTCTTGGAGAGGAGACAAAAGCTAGAGGGGCCAGAAGGTGGTAAGTGCCAAAGGTCATGGAGGGGAGAGGGGGCCTCTTGCCCCCTTCTCTTACTTCTAGAATAAGGAATGCTGGGCTCTGGTAAGAGTCAATACCTTTCTTCAAAGGGGTCCTTCAATGGCTAATAAGCTAGGTCCAACTGTCCAAGATAAAATGAAAGACCACATCTCAAATGTGGTGATTTGTGGGTGATGGGATAGTGGCCCCTGCTACTCACCCCCCCACCCCAACCTGCCCCAACCCACTATCTGGTGCTTAAAACCATTTCCTTCCAATATTCTTTAATATCAAATATATCTTCCTTCTCCAAAGTGAGGGCCTTCTCTGATTTACATGCATACTCACGTGGAAATGAATGAGCACAGCATTCCCTAATAGCAATGGGGGTCCTGGGGGGGGGGAGGCTGAGGACACTAACAGTTGCTGGAGTGGGCAAATGCTTTGCTTCTCGGACCCAGTCAGATATCTTCTACATGGGTGTCCCTGTTCCCTGAGGGACCAGGAAAAGATAAGGAGACCTCATCTCATGGTGGGAAAGGAAGACAAAGGTCAAGTCCTACTGTCAGGGAGCAGGTGGGTAACATTATGTTATTGATAATAGATAGATGAGGGGTATAGCTATGGCTATCCACATGACTGAGGGGGCCATAAAGGCCATGGCAAAACTCAGAGAATCTGCCAAGGCTCTCGGTCAACCTGTAGATAGTAGAATGCCCAGATACCTTCCCATCCAGTACCTTGCTGTCCAGCTTCTTCATCGTCACCAGGTCTAGAGACTTCAAGGAGTGACCCGTGGGGGCAATGAAATACAAGCAGACATGAATGCGGGAGTCATGATAGCTATGCAGTACCCTTCGGATCTTCAGCTCCTCCTGCAGGTATGCCTCGAACTGGGCATCAATGAACTCCACAATGGGCTTGTAGCTAAAAGGGAACAAGAGAAAACATGACACCCAGGTAGACTACAACAGATTCAGAGAGGCCCCACTTGGTCTTTTCCCAATTTTTGTTAGCTATCATTACACAGTGCTAGAAAACTTGCAAAGTCTTTTGTAAACTCATTTGATCGCCATAAAATCCTGTGAGATAGGTGCTATCAATATTCCCATTTTATAGATAGAGAAAATTAAGACCAGAAGAATTTAAATGATTTGCCCAGAGCCACAGACCTTCCACATTCCACTATACCACCTCTATCTGACCTTCCACACTCCTAAAAGTCACCTTTTATCACCTCAGTTTCCATTCCTCCCAAATAAACCTATGACCTTCCTACAATGTATGGATAATTCCTATTTCTAGACAGTTGCTCATAGGCTCTTAGAATCAGAGCTAGAGGGGACCTTACAGGCCATCTTGTCCAACCCCCAGTTTACAGGTGAGAAAACTGAGGCTGAAAGAGTTACAGTGATTTCCCTGAGGTCACAATGTAGAAATGGAACCCAGGTTTTCCTGGGTCCAAGTCCAGGACCAAGAAGAAGGGCTTAGGGAATAAGCACTTATACAGTAATTACCACATGTCAGGTCCCATGTTAAGCATTTTACAAATTATAATCTCATTTGATCCTCACAGTATTTTGGACCTAAGGAAACCAAGGCAAACGGAGGTTAAATGATTTGCTCAGGGTCACACAGCTAGTGAATGTTTGAGGCTGAATTTGAACTCAGGTCTTCCTGGCTCTAGGCTTGTACTCTGTGCCATATGGTACCACCTAGCTGTTCCTACACAAAAACTTTAAGAAAGGGGGAAGAGGATGGAGTTTTAGTACATTATTACTCTAATCCGGTAGGAGTAGAAAGGACCCTGGCCTGGTAGTCAAGTGGCTTGGGACCTGGGTACCCCCTAGGTGAGTCACATGATTCTCTCAGGAGCCCTGCTTCTCAGTAAAAAGAGGAGGTTTTCTAGATACCAACCCATATTAACTTAGAAAACCACAAGTTGACATTATCACCTATGTTATATTATATTTGTGTTTACTTTGTTAAACATCTCTCAATTACATTTATAATCTGGTTTGGCTTCCCTTGGAATCTTGACACTTCCACCCTAAATGACTTTCAAGCTCTCCCAATCTATGACTCAATGATTCCAGGAGAGAAGGAATGATGTTTGGAGAAAGAAAGGTCACACTTTGTAGAAGACTTGGGGAAAGGGCTAGGTTGTATCTGATCTGCAGAAGCACATATAAAAATGTGCCTCTTCTTTTCTATGATACCCCCTTGGGAGGAACACAAAAGGAAAGGAAACAGGAAGAAAAGCGAAAGTGTTTCCTATTCCAGCAGACTCTCTGTTATTCATATTGTGTGTATGAAAGGGGGGTGGGGTGGGAAGATAGAGCAGATAATCTCAAACTTCCACTAAAATAAAAATCTCTTCTATGCAATCTTGGAATTTATCACCCCCTTCCTAATTGTGGGGGCGATTCAGAATATTAAAATGAACATAACCTGAGGTAAGGGGTATAGTTGGGGAAAAGAAGCAGGCCTGGGTTTAAATTGTGTGGAAGAAGGATCCAGAGTTCTAGGGGAAAGATGGAAAATGACTTCTCTATGCTTTGGGACTGGGATAGATGACCCAGGATCTGAATGGATAGTAGTCCCTTGGAGGACAAAGGAATAATAGACCATGATCACCTGGAGTCCCAGATGGTCTATTGGCTCAGTCCCTACAACAACCCTGCTTGCATTCAGGCAAGGCCCTGCGAGACCCAGAACAGCCCCTTTTCTGCCTCACCTGTCTTCCTTGTTGATCTGGTCTCCAAAACCCACAGTGCTCACAACAGTGAGCTTCAGTCCTACGTTACTCTCCTGGAGGTCATAGGTATTGGAACGGAGCTGGACGCCAGGCAGATAGTGGGTGGTTGTCTCGCCTTCCAACTTGGTGTTGAACAGTGTGTCCATCAGGGTGGACTTGCCCACACCTGTCTCCCCTGAAAAATCAAAAGACCCAGGAGCCATCCATTACCACAAGAACACCTTCATGATCTTTTTACCACCTGCCCTGAAAAAAGCAGTTCTATACCCCTCCATCCTAGCTTCCCTGGCTTCCTTCAGGTCCCCTAAAATGCCACCTTCTCCAGAATGTCTTCTTTGATTACAAGGGCCTCGATTCTATTGACTCTCCAATTTATGCTGTATAGGCTTGTTCAGGAATATTTCTTTGCTTGAGCTTAATAATGCTTATTGACTAAAGCAGTGATGTCAAGTTCGAACAGAAACAAGGGCCTGATACTATATATAAGCATTCCTGTTGGCAACATTTTGTTTTTGTTATTGAGTTATTTCAGTCCAGTCTTAGTGACCCCATTTGGGGGTTTTCTTGGCAAAATACTGAGGTGATTTGTCATTTCCTTCTCCAGCTCACTTTACAGAAGAAGAAACTGAGGCAAACAGGATAAAGTGACTTGCCCAGTCTGGACAATGTCTGAAGCTACATTTGAACTCAGATCTTCCTGACTTTAGACCCAGAACTCTATCCACTGCACCACCTAGCTGTCCCAATGGTAACATACTGAGAGCTTTAATATGTAATGTTATCTATGTTTTATTGTATTTTTGCTTGTTTTGTTAAATATTTTTCAATTACACCTCCCCCCCGGTTTTTGCAAGGCAATGGGGTTAAATGACTTGCCTAAGGTCACACAGTTAGGTAAGAATTAAGTGTCTGTGGTCACATTTGAACTTGGGTCCTTTAGACTCAAGGGCTGGTGTTCTATTCATTGTATCACCTAGTTCCCCCCTCCCAATTACATTTTAATTTGATTTGAGTTCATGAAGCCATGTGGTTTTTGACACCTCTGGACTAAATGATATTCCTAAAACACAGACCTGACCATGTATGTCTCTGTCTCTCATGAACTATGAAAAACCTTCACTAGCTCCCTAATGACTTGGAGAGAAACTATAAACTCTTCAGACTACATACTCAAGCCTCATAATCTGGTTCCTATTATTCCAGTTTTATTTCATAGAATTTCTCTTCACAGTCATAGTGGCATGCTAGCTAGTCCAGCCTCAATGCATCACGGTCCTGTACAATAAGCACTTCCCTCATTGCCATACCCATTACCCAGTTTTTGTGTCTCTCAATATTTCTTCTCCTCCTTCCTTCCCTCTTTTTTCTTTTCCCTCCTCACTCTCTTCTTTCTCCCCTTTCCCTGTCTCTCTCATCATGCCTCCTGTCTCTCCTCCTCTTTTTCCTTTTTCTCCTCTCCTATTTTCTTCTGTCTTCTTTATTTTTCTGTTTCTCTCTCTCTCTCTCTCTCTCTCTCTGTCTCTCTCTCTCTCCTCCACCTCCTTCTCTCTCTCCCTCCCTCTCCCTCTTCCTATTAGTGGGGTACATATTATATGCCCAAGTACAATATAAACTCCTTAAGGACAGAGATTGCTTTATTCTTTCTCTTTGTATTCCCAGTGTCAAAACATATTGTAGGTGCCTAATAAATGCTTCTTGAAATAAATTAGGAGGTGTCTTCAAGATTCTTAAGACATCTGACCCCCTCATTTTACAGAAGAGGGAATTGGGGTCTCAAAGGTATAAAGTATTAACTTGATAATGTTCCTATTTTAAACGACAACCTGGAGTCAGTAAGATATGAGTCAAACGTGACCTGAGACACTTACTAGATGTGTGACCCTGGACAAGTCACTTACCTGCATCTACCTTAGTCTTCATAATTGTAAAATGCAGATAATAATAGTACCAACTTTGCAAGATGGTTATGAAGCTCAAATGAGAAAATGTTGGCAAAATCATGCCTGGCACACAGTGGGTACTTAAAGTAACACATATTCTCTTATTCCCCAGGGTCCTGCAGCTAGTGGATTCCAGTGGAGAGTTAGGACCCTGGAATTTCCTCTTGATCCATCGTAGCCCTGGGGCCTTTGGGGGTTCCCTGACTTGCTTTCTGACCTTCACCTTGGGGAAATTTCATTGAGATTGCCTTTTGCCATCATGAATATTCGAATAAACCATTAACAAATTGTATAACAGAAAGGAAAATGGATTTCAATTTGCCAAGTTATTTTCTGCTAATCAACAAATAAGTGTTCACATGTGCCGGGCAGAAAAAAGCCCCCAAATCCCCAGTCCCTACCCTCAAGGAACTTCCTTTCTGCTATGAGCAGGAGAGAAGGAAAGTGGGTAGAGTGGAGTGCCCTGGCTGACCAGGGCAGAGGAGGGTGGAACTGCCAAGCATGAGGGTCTTTCAGGAATGGGATTCTGGTATGGGCAGGGGAAGAACATGAGGGTGAGAGTTATTAGAGCACCCAAGAAGATGCTGGGCTGGGCACACATTCCTGCCCTTCTCTTAGGTGATTTGAGTGATATGGTACCATCCTTACACAAGGGAGAAAGAACTGGAAAAGCCCCATCCCAGGACTGGTGCCTCCACTCTTCCTTTGCTGAGTGTCCTCAAGCCCTGGAAAGTGACTGCCTGGGGCTAGAGGGGCATTACGTGTCTGGGCAAGAGGCTCTGACCAGTATTTTCCCTTCCTTTCAAATACATATTAGGCGCAGCTAGGTGGTGCTGCAGTTGATAGAGTGCCGAGCCTGAAGTCAAAAAGACTCATTTTCCTAAGTTCAAATCTATCCTTAGATGCTTCCTAGCTGTGTGATCCTGAACAAGTCACTTCACCTTGTTTCCTCATCTGGAAGATGAGTTGGAGAAGGAAATGTTAAAGCACTGTAGTAGTTTTGCCAAGGAAACCCCAAATGGGGCCACGAAGATTCAGACATGACTGAAAAATTCAGCTAGATATGGGTGAGTCTGTGTTTGTGATGTGTGTGGATGTTCACATGTGCAATCATGGGAGAAGAGAATGGGAGAGGGGGGGGAGACAGAGAGGAAGAAAGAGAGGAGAGGACAGGATAGGAAAGGAGAGAAGGAGGGGAGGAGAGAAGGAAAGGGAGGGTGAGACAAGAGGAGGAGAGAGAGAAAGAGATAGCAAATGACAGGAGAGGAGTGGAGACAACAGAAGAGAAGAGGAGGAGAGAGAGAGAAAGGGAGAAAAGAGAAGAGAAGAGAAGAGAAGAGAAGAGAAGAGAAGAGAAGAGAAGAGAAGAGAAGAGAAGAGAAGAGAAGAGAAGAGAAGAGAGAACAAGGAGAAGAGAAAGAAGAGGAGAGGGGAGGGGAGGGGAGGGGAGGGGAGGGAAGAAGACAGAAATCAAATCTTGAACTGGCTCCCAGCCCCTCCTCCCTCATTTCATGCTAGAACCAGGCAGCCAGGAGCAGGGGCTGGCTTTCCTCTCCTCTCTGAAGCCCTATGTCCTTCTTCCTCCACCCCCACCTGGCCCCCTCCCACCCCACTGGCCCAGGCGGCTAATGTGCTTAGCAGACAGGGTGAGTAGGAATGATGCCAGACAGATCTTGTTTCCATCCTGGGCCTGCAAAACCCATTAGCAGAAAAAACCCACCATCACTCGACGTTCCCTGCCCCCCCCCCCCCCCCCCCCCGAGCAAAGGAAAGTATTTGATCCCGGAAAACTTTGTTGAGGGCCACCTGCCTAGTGTATCTGAGAGGTGGCAGACTTGGCCAGCTGACTGGAATGAGTCACCCCCAAACCTGGGAGAAGAGGAAGTCAGCCTAGACAGTAAGGGACCAGGGCCCCAAGAAAGAGATCGCATTTCCAGTACCCAAACCATGGCCTCACTAAAGATAATTTTTCTGGCTTGTTAGTACCTATGGATTTTAGGACCAAAAGGAGTGTGGGCCAGTCACCCTATGTGAAGGACACTGTCCATTCCACTCACAACAGAAATACAACAGCCCCAGTCATAGAGGGATGTTATTCTGGCTCAGATTTTCCTAAGCAAGCACCATGCTTCTAGAGGACTCGCCTTCTATCACCTAGGGCTCTTGTATTTCATCAATATTCTTCTGAAGACTCAGAGTCTCCGATCTAACCAAGGACACACACACACACACACACACACACACACACACACAAACACACACACACACATACATCCTTGACAAATGATGAATTTTATTTTTCCTTGGGTTGAACCCTCTCCCGGTAGTTCCATGGACTTTCTTTTTTTTTCTTTTTAGGTTTTTGCAAGGCAATGGGCTTTTGACTTGCCCAAGGTCACACAGGTTAATTATTAAGTGTGTCTGAGTCTGGATTTGAACTTAGGTCCTCCTGACTCCAGAGCTGGTGCTCTAACTACTGTGACACCTAGCTGTCCCAGTTCCTTGTACTTTTAATAGTTTTTTTCACTCTCTGGCTTCTGGTATTTGACGTCGGGTCTGCCCTTTGGAGTCAATAGAACAAGTAAGAGGCAACATGACCTAGAGGACAGAATGTTGGGTTTGGAGTCAAGAAAGCCTGGGTTTGAATCCTAAATTTGATGGATGGTATGACCCTAGGGAAATAATTTCACCTCTCAAAAACTCAGTTTCCTCTTCTGTAAAATAGAAGTTGGTCTGGTGACTTACCTAGGAAGATGAGTCTTCCTTACTCCAGCCCCAACATACTCTATCCGCTGCAGTGCCACCCTAACTTTGTATTTGAAGGGAAGAAAAATGCTGGCAATAGTTCTAGCTCTAGCTAAATCTAACACCCTTTGATAAATCTAAACTCTCTTCCATGATACATTTGAAGGGAGTCATCATGTTTCCTCCCAAGGCTTCTTTCTCTTTTCCAGGCTAAACACCTCCAGTTTCTTCCATCACTTCTCATATATTTGACATTGGAACCATCCCAACATATGGATGCTATAAATCTGAGTCCCGCTCAAAGAATGGGAGACAAACAGAGCAAACTCCTCCATCTCTGTGAGGTTTCAGCTTGGCTCTCCATGGCTTGAACAGTATGTACCTTCTCTATGCTCCATACGTGCATCTTGCATTATGGGCAAAGACCCAGAGACTCTGACTTTCCTGCTGGATGGAAAGTCCATCCGAGGGGGTTGACTGTGTTTCTATTCATCAGACAGGAAGCTATCTAGAATGAGAGGGCCCTGAGAGTTAGTAATAGGCCTTCTTAGAATGGGAGATTCTGAATAGTAGCAACCCAGCCTCCCCCAACTAACTTCATGTCCTTCTCTCTGTCATTTTCTCTCCCTTCATCTTTTTTTTTTCTCTTTCTCTATTCTCGCTCCTTCTACCTTGCTAGGGTTAGAGAAGTTTCTCAGCTTGTGGTCAGTAAAGCATCCATGGAATCCCAGAAGCTCGGAGGTGGATAGGCCGTGTTATCTAGGGTATCCCAGAGCAAGGGTGCCTTCAATATCTTGGACAAGTGGGTCTTGGAGACCTCCAGGAAGGGAAAGCTCACTACTTTCCAGTCTATGTTATCTATAATCCCTAATGGGACAAGTCATCTCCATCTCTCTCTCTCTCTCTGAGCCTCAGTTTACTCATCGGTGAGATAAGGGGGTTGAACTTCCAACCTGAGCAATCTTGTGCTTCCCTACAGCCTTTGAGGCAGCCCATTCCACTCTGGGGCCAAGCAGAACCGGTCTAAGGCCTCTTTCAGAAGGCAACCCAACAAAAACTTGAAGACAGTTATGACATCTTCACTATCAATGTCCGCAGTAAGGCTTCCCCAAGTCCAAGACCCCTGGTTCCATTCACGGTTCCTCATAGGTCATGATGTCAAAGTAAAGGATTGTGGAATCTGGAGTTGAATGGGGAAGAGTCTTAGAGCTCATCTAAATGAGGGAGGGAGGAGGGAGGAAAGGAACCCAGAGATCTTCACCATTCAGGGCACCGCTCTCTGGATATTCCTCAACTTATCAATGCCCTTCTGAAAATGTGCTGTCCAGAACATAATACTCCAGATGCAGTTTGCTTGGGGCAGAGGAAGACAAGACAACCACCATTACCTCGCCATTGTAGTCTAAGCTTATGTTTTGGGGTTTCTTTGACCGTCAAGTAACAGTTGACATATCAATGTTGTATTCCACTAGGACCCCCAGACCTTTCTCAGACAAAGTGCTGCCCAGTCTTGCCTTCCCCATCTTATACTTGTGAAGAGACTTTTGGGGACTCAAGTGTGAGATTTCTCTTTGAGGACACTAGATCTGTAAGTTCACTGATATAGGGCATCTGCTCAGGACCTTCTCATCCTAGAAAGTTGCCTGGGGGCATTGAGAGGTTAAGTAGCAAGTTCCCAGCGTCACAAGGCCAGGATGGGTCATAAGGCTTCCTGACTCTCATGTCAGTATTTACACCATGATACTACACTGCCTCTAAGACTTTATACAAATCTCTGGTAAATGTGAGGTTTTATGACTCTCAGCCTGACCTCTGATCCTGTCCAGATCTTTTGAGATCCTGAATCTGTCAGCTTGTGATGTTAACCAGCCCTCCTCAATTTGCACCTCCACACAGTGAATAGCCCTTCTTAACCCCTATAGTTCTGTGTCACCTTAGGCAAATCTCTCGCTATTCTGGGCCTCATTTCCTCCTCCCTTCCTCATTTTCTAAATGGGTTGGATTAGATGAGCTTGAAGACTCTTCCCCATTCAGCTCCAGATCCCACAATCCTTTGCTTTGGGACTATAAGGGCTCTGCTGTCCTGCTTCTGATCCCTCTGACAGGGATTTGACCAACATTCTTTTCCAGACAAAAGGCTGGTGAAATCTATGCAAGAAGTCCTGGACTATTTCTCCAGACTTTTCTCTTGTTAAGACTGGTTTAAAAAGAGCAGATCACCAGTTTCCCTCTAGTGCATTGGTTGGGACAGGGTCTGACTTGGAGAAGCGCTTTGATGCCTCTGGTGACCCAGCTGGATCCACAGAACCAGAGCACAGCAAGGATGACAGGGACCTGAGTTCCAACTCTTTCCTTTAACACAGAAAGAAACTGAACCTCAAAGAGAGGAAAGGTCTTCTTGGAGATCTCTCTCCGATTAATGCTTAGCAACACTAGTGGTCTGCTGACTGGTGATGTGAACAGTGATAACTGGGGTAATGTGCTTGTTTACCCCCAATGAGAAAGAATGATGGGAAATTATTTGCATAATTTGAGAAGCAATTATTGTACTTTGAGCCTACACTCAGCTCCCAGAAATGAGATCGAATCCTAGGATGGAAGGATCCTTGATCTACAGCTGGAAGAAGCCTCAAAGGTCATGTAGTCCAACCTCCTCATTTTACAGATAAGGAAACTGAGACCCAGGAGGTTAAGACCCTGCTTTCACAGAGCTCATAGCCTAGAGATAGTCTGAGATGAACTTTAAACCAAGGCTCTGAGGCCAGCACGGTTCCCACTCCAGGAAATTACAACCATGTGTTTCTGTGGCCCCAAATATTCATCCCCTTATGGCTAATCTAGTGCTGAGCCTCTCGAATTTTAGCCAGCTTGTTCCTGGACAACAGGCAGCCAGTCCAGTGTTAGTTCTGCCCTTGCTATCTTTGCCAGTACAGGAAAGCCTGCCAGGGGCCATGAGGAGTCCCAGTAGGCCGTTAGTGGAGGAGTGACAGAAAGGACAAGAAGGGCAGCTCTCATTGGCCCAGCACTGTTGGGCCCGTGCTAAAGGATGAAACACGCCCACTCACAGATGATTATGATACAGAGTGATCAGTGGCGATCAAGCAAAGTAAGTATTTGGGGAGTGATCAGAGAGAGCTTCATGGAGCAGGTGGCATATGAGCAGAGGCTCAATGAAACAGAGTAGGTACCTATGAGTGTATGGGCAAGCTACCAGGCACAGGAAGATCAGGAGCAAAGGTATGGTGGTGGGGCAACAGCAGACACAGCAAAGGAGTGGAATGGCATAAGCCAGTTTAACTGGAGCTCTGCCCATGGAGGGGAGAAATGGGAAGGAAGAAAACAAGTACTTATGGAATACTCATTGGATGCCCTTGACAAGCATGATCTTACTTGGTCACAGCAACCCTATGAGATAGGTGCTGCTATTATCCCCATTTTACAGGTGAAGAAACTGAGGCAGACAGAAACATAGTGACTTCCCTAAGGTCATACGACTAGTAAGTGTCTGAGGTCATGTCTGAACAACACAGGTGATCTTGACTACAAGCCCAGTGCTCCACCCACAGTGTCACCTTTAAAGGATTATAAGATACTACTCAGAAGGTAGACTGGTGCCAGATGGTGGAGTGATCTGAGAGGTGGGTAAGGATCTGATAGGCAATGGGTTTTGAACAGAGGAAAGACAAGACCAGACTGACAAATAAGGGAGAGAAATCGTGTGGTGTGATGGAAAAAATGTTGGAATTGGAGTCAGGAAAACCTGAGTTCAAGGTTTGCCCCTTTCACTGATTGGCTGTGTGTCCTTAGGCCAGTCATATCTCTCTGAACCTCAGATTCCTCATCTGTAAAATGAGAGCACTGGACTCCCTCTGAGTCTGACCTCACTGTGATGGAAGGGATGGAAGAGGAGTGTTCCCTGGGTGGTGTCCAGGAGAGAAAGAAATGAGATTACAAAGATGACCTTGTATTAAATTTGCAAGAAGCATCTCTCTGTCTCTATCATGTTCTTTTTGTCTCTCTCTCTCTCTTTCTCTCTTTGTCTTTGTCTTTCTCCCCACCTCCCCTTGTCTCTCTTAACACCACAGGCTGATGGATTCAGGATCTCAGAAGATCTGGACAGGCATAAATATTGGAATGAATATTGTAAAATCACATTTATCTGACATTTGTATAAAGTCTTAGAGGTAGTGGGGGTATCATGGGTAGTGAGAATCAGTAAGCCCTGGATTCAAATCCTGCCTCCCTACCTCTGACACATTCATTCTCTCTCTCCACACACACAGACACGCACACATATGAAGACAGAGAATATACATACATATATGTGTGTATGTTCTCTTTCCTTTCAGAATGGAAACTCTTTGAGGTCAGGTACATTGAATTTTGAGTTGTGTGTATCCTGAGCTTAGTGCCAGGTCTGGCAGCACAGTGTAGGTAATTCTTGGGGCTTGTGGAAGCAGGATAAGCAAACCTCAACTACTGGCAGAGTAGGGTCAGCCCACTCTGCTGAAGATGCTGAAACAACCCCCCCCCACTGAGACAGTGGGAGGTGGGAAGTAGGGGGAGGGGGAGGAGGACAGCTAAGCCAGGGGTGAGGGGTGGCACAGCCCATAGGCCTCAGCCAGCTGCCTCCAGCTCATAGACAAGCAAGGTTCCTTAGCGTTGAGGTAAGAAGCTTAGGCCAATTAACTCCCTCCCAGTCCTGTGCTGGCTTCTGTTTGCTGTGAAGGAGAGCTTTGGTAAAAATAAACTTGACAGCAGAATGCTGAGCCTGCCAGCCCCAGGCAGAATTTCCATGGGGTCTCATGGAGAGCTGTCCCACATGGCTCAGCCCCATATTCTCCTTCTTCCTTGGCCAGAACAACCGTCAAGTGCAGCCAAGGCAAGAACGGCTGCTGCAAAAACAATCGTAGAGAAAAGGAGCTACAAAAAGCATCATAATAAGGCCATGTGAATGAGATGGGGCCGACACATCATTTAACCTAATTACCTACAAAGCTTCAACCCTTCATGAAAAATCCCCATTCCATAATAGAATTTCCTGATATGGAAATACTCACCCACACACAGGATGTTGAAACAGAAACCCTGGCTGACCGATTTATTCACCAGCTGGTCGGGCAGGCTGTCAAACCCCACATGGCCGGTGAGGGGGATTGTCCGGCAATTTTCATCCTAATTTGAACAGGAGAAGAGGGGAAGGGGGAGGGAAGAGAGAGGAGAGAATGAAAATGATGACATTTTGAAAAAAAGGAGATCTGGGTTTCACTTCTCCATTCATTCAAACATTCTCCACCCTAGGAAGTAACTCCCACCCAAGAGATGACTGTGTCATCTCTTCCTTCTGCTATCCCTATCCCAAAACAGCTTAGTAGTCACCGGAAAAAGCTTGCCCCCCCCCTCTCTTATTCATGAAAAACCTTCCCCATCACTCCAGGTGGGAACTCGAGGAGGGAAGGCAGTAGCCTCCCGGAGTGTCCAGTGAGATCTAATTTTCCCTTAACTTTCATGAATATGACCCAAAGATGGTAGCAAGGCAAGAATACACTTTGCCCCTTTGGGTTTCAGTGGGTTCCATTCTCTCCTCTTGGCATTAGCCACAATCATAGAAAACATGCTCCCTTGGACTCAACGGCTATTAATGTAATATGACCTGGGAGGATGAGGTTGAGGCAAGTGGATGGTGTGTGTTTGATGTGTGTATTAGGATGGGATTGAGAGAAAACATGCATAATGAGACACTGTAGGTAGAGCTGCAAACTGACCCAGCCACAGAATGAGAGTTAGAACTGTGCCTTCCAAATCACAAAACTGGACATACTCTTAGACCCTGAGAGTCATTCTGTTACTGGACTCATAATCCAAAGTGATTCAGAAAAGAGGGGAAAGGACCTAAACATACAAAAAAAATTTCTAGTGGTTCTTTTCACAGAGGCCTAAATTGGACCCTAAGGGGACACCCACTTATTGGGGAATGATGGGACAAATTACAGTATAGGAAGGCAATGAAATATCCTTGTGTCACCCTGAGAAATGACAAAATGGACAGTTTCAGAGGAAATTAGGTCTACCTTAAAGCGATGCCACTCAAGGAGAATGGCAGGAGCATTTTAGAAAATGCGATTCTAAAGAAAGGCAGCTTGGGAGGACTTTAGAACCCTGATTAAGGCCACCATGATAAAGTATGAGGCATGAAGGTGAGGTCCCTCCCCCATTCCGCATCCCTACCTCACCAAGGGGAACCAAGCCCTGCCTTTTGGAATATAGCCCATAAGGGACTTTGTTAGAAGGGCTTCAATTTTCCTTTTTTTTTCCCTGTTCAATGGAGGAGTGGGGGAAGGGGGAAGAAAAAGGAATAAGCATTTCTGTAGGGCTTACTATGTATTCTGCTAAACACTTTGCAAATATAATCTCATATGGTCTTTACAACAAACCTGAGAGATAAATAGTATTATGGACCCATTCTAATAGTTGAGAAAATTGAAGCAAATATTAAGTGACATGCCCAGAGTCATAGTTAGTAAGCTTCTGAGAGGAGAGGGCAGTGAAAGGGAGAGATAATAATGAATGCTGCTAAAAATTAAGTCTTTTTTTTTAAAGGATATGAGTTTCTCCATTAAAATGAGAGCTCTTTGAGATTAAAGACAGTTTCGATTCTGGCTTTCTATCCCCAGGGTCCAGCAGAACATAGTGAGGGATTAATAAATATTTATTGATGGGTGATCAATTGTGTGTGTGTGTGTGTGTGTGTGTGTGTATGTATGTATGTGTGTGCACAGTATACATGAACATCCATAGGACAGACAATTCACCTGAACAGTCACATAGTCACATTAACAAAAGGTCTGGGTGTGGTTGAGAGTGGAAAGGAAAGGGAAAGTTGGGGTTTGCCAATAGCAGGACTAGACAAGAGAGGAAGCTGGAGAACAGGGCAAAGTTTCCAGAGTTGGGTTCAGGATGAGGGAGCTTCCAGCTGTTGACATCAGGAAGCCTGAGGCAGAATTCCGGGCTGGGTGAACTGGCTGCTCCCAAGCTTTGTGGGATCTGGGTTCCTGGGACAGACCCAAAGAACCACTGCTTGCTCTCTTTCTCAATCTCTCTCTCAATCTCTCTCTCTCTCTCTCTCGCTCTCGCTCTCGCTCTCGCTCTCGCTCTCGCTCTCGCTCTCGCTCTCGCTCTCTCATTGCCATGCTTTTTCCTGACTTCTTAGAAAGCAGATGCTGACACTCACCATTTGGCATACCGGACATCCCCAGCCAGATCCCCTATACTGAGAGATGCCAGCACCCCATTTCCCACAGTTCCAGTGGGCCACTTCCCCCCAGAAGCTTCCTCTCCCCTTGCATGCTCCCATGATGGGGTACCCTCCCAGACCTCCCTGCCCCAGGGTAGAGATTGTGGATATGGGCGGGCCCGGTTGCCCACCTCCTCTACCAGAAGGGTTTTGTTCTTCACATAGCAGGAGCTCCTGGGAAGCTTCCTATACCAGACCTTCTCGGGCTATTAGCAGTGAGTGCTGCTTTCCAGCAGGCCCCTTAGCTATCCTGATAGCTCTGGTTCTTCATTTTCAAACACTTGTTGTTTCTATTCAAAGAAAGATGTGAAATCTCCCACTGCCAGGTCCTCCCTTCTGGGGATGAGGCAGGGACTTCGGAGCGAACACACTTTCTCATTAGGACCTCACTACACAGCAGCATCCCACATTGGGAGAGCCACAGCCCTGGGGTTTCCGGAGCTGCTTTATCACCTCCAACTGTTCTTCCTGTTTCTTTAGCTGGCTGGCATCCCTAGGACAGGAAAACTACTGCAAACCCACAGAAAATTGCAGACCAGCAGGTGGGGATGACAGTGACTCTGTAGCCATGTTTTTAATCAATCACTTAAAAAGAACCTGAAAGAGGGGCTCACAGTCACGTTGGAAAGACAAGACGCAAAAATGAAACAAAGGGACAGGAAGATAAGACAGCCACAAGTCAAGTATCATATTGCATGGTGTGGACTGTGAATGTTATGGGTCCGAGGTCAGAACAGGAAGACCTGGGGTGCTTTGAAAAATCTCAGATAGGGGGAATAGCCCAAGCAAGGGAAGGCAGAATTCAAAAGCAGAGTGAGGAGACCATCCTGGTGGGAGGGAAAGGCCTAGGCAGAGGAATGGAAATAAGGTTTGTTAGCAAAGGTACAGGTATACGAGGCTGCTAGGTGGTACAGTTAATAGAGCTCTGAACTCAAAGTCAAAATAGATCTGAGTTCAAACCCTGCCTCAGACACTTATTGGCTGTATGGCCCTGGGCAAGTCACTTAGCCACTGTCTGCCTCAGTTCCCTCCTCTGTAAAATGAGGAATTATTATAATAGTGCCTATCTCCCAAGATCATTATGAGGATAAAGTTGGCTAATATTTGTAAAATGCTTTGGAAAAGTTTAAAGCATTATATAAATGCTAGCCATTACTATTACTATGTTTGACCTTGAATGCAAAATAGAAGCAATTAGCAAAAGCAAAAGCAAAAGCAAAAGCTAGGCAGTCTGTGCACATGTATGATCTAAATCAAATTACCTGCCTTCTTAAGGAGGAGAGAGGGGAGGGAAAGAATTTGGAACTCATTTTTTTTTAAAAAGAACATGTTAAGAATTACAATTACATGTAATTGGAAAAAACTATAAAAATTTACACTTACAAAGAGAAGATAAATATATGAATCCTGGACATATTGATCAGCTGTAAATGAGTGACAGAATTCAGTATTCAACAAACAATAAAACTGAGGGCTCAAAGGAAGCAAAAAGTGAGGCAGTCTGGGAGTAAGGATCAATTCTATCTGCCAGTGAGTAGGTCACTTACTTCCCCTCTCTTGGCTTTAGTTTCCTCATCCGTAAAATGGAAAAGATGATGATAGCTGTCCTGTCTCCCTCACAGGAAGGCCCTTAACGTGCTATGTACAAAGCGGGGCCTGAATGAGAGCAGCCTCTTGGGTAGGACAGTGACATGATGAAAAGAGACAAAGGGAAGGCCCTTTTACGTGGAACTGGAAAAAGAAAATAATATTTACCAAAAACTAAAATTAAAAAAACAAAACAAAAGGGAGACTATTTTATGAAGGAAACCACTCTCTTTCTAGATCAGCCCTTGTCTTTCCAGATAACCTGAAAGCCATTCATATTGATACTAATAATAATTTTAAAAACTCAGTCCTAATAGCTACCATTGCTATGACATGTACACAGTTTTACCAATGCTTTACATACATGGCCTCCTTTGAGTCTCCCAAGAGACCTGGGAGGCAAATGCTAGATATTATTCAACCCATTTTACAGATGGGGAAACTGAGGCTCAAAGAGAGTTAAGGATTTGCCCAGGCTCACTGAGATGGGAGGTGAGAATTGAACCCAGGTCTTTCATAACACTGATTCCTGCAATCTTTCCATTATGAACTTCTTAAGAGAAGTTTAATGAATATCGCCAAGGTTTTAAAAGCCTACATGGCCATTCACTCTCCAAAGTTGGGACAGGTCAGTGATGCAGGGACCAGGCTTACAGAACCCTTTGTCCACAATTATTTTGGGAGGTAGGGAGTAAAAGGATGGTCACTAGCCCCATTTTATACCAGAAGAGAATAAGGAACTTGCTTCCTTGGGGCTAGAAGGCCTGAAATAACAGAAGGAGCCAAGAGTAGGCCCTGGCTCTCCCAACTTCCAATTCAGTATTCTTTTCCACTATCCCTCAGGATCCCTAAGGCAGAGCCCAACTCCAGACTAGCAGATTGGGCTCCTTGGCTTGGCTGGAAAAACTAATTAAGAGTAATTAGCTTGCCCAAAGCCAGCCAGCTAATCAACAAACAATTAGTGAAGTAGGAAACAAGAAGGATTTTGTAAAAGCTGGTATTTGAAAGTGAGGCAACAATTTGCCTACTATGAGAATATTGGGCTAAGTGCTGGGCTAACAAAGAAATGAAGAAAACACTCTCTACTCTCAAGAAGCTCTTGATCTAATGGTAGAAGAGATGTACCGGGAACTCTCTTCAAACAAGGCTTGGAAAAGATAACTTGGCAACAGTCTCAGAGGAAAAAAGACTAAGGTGAAGGAAAACCGAGAAAGGCTTCATGCAAAAGGTAGGATTTTAGGGAGGCCTGGAGGCTGAGATGCCGAGGAGGAGAGGGCCAAGTGCGGAGGCCAGTCCATGGGAATGCTCTGAGTCAGGAGATGGAGTGTTCACCTGAGAAGCACACCAAAAGTCCTGGGGAACTCCAGATGTGGAAATTCCCTCCCAAAATGTTAATTGTATTTTTCTTGTTAACCGAGGGTTGATGAGGGAACCTCTCCTCCTGCAATTGGTTCTATTCGCACACTTTTTTGCCTTAATAAGTCAAGATTGAATCTTGCCTTGAGTCTAATATATGTAAATGAGATCATATATTCAACACCCTGAGATAATAAAGGCAAATGAGATGATATGTATAAAAGATTTTTCAACTTTAAAGCAGTATTTAATGTTAGCTATGATTATTGTACCTATTATTACTTCTTGGATAACAGAAATCTTAAGAACATTAGTCATGCTGTGAAATATCAGTTTTGACTGTTCAGGGCAGTTGATGTAAGGGGTAGCAGTTGGGACTTACGTTGGCTTTGGGAAAAAAAAAAACCTCTTCTTGCTTTCTCCTTTCAGTCAAGGAAAGCAAATCAACTGTGGATCATAAAAGACCCCCATCAGTGGGGTTTCAATTCCTTCAGGTCTCACTGAACATCTAACAGCCTACAGGGGGTACTTGACTAATGCTGCCTGCTCACTACTGAAAGTTAGCTCTGGGCTAACTGAGAATGCTTATCAGATCCAGTAGTGATAACTAGTATGTCCAGAGGCCATCTTTGATGGCAGGGGATGTATCACCATAGTGCACAAGGAGGCTCCTCATCTTGGTCCACAGTGGGCTGGCCTCGAGGAACCAAGTCCCAAGCAAAATCTTCAGGGCAACAAAAGTCATTGTAATGCTGTCAGAGGAGCTAAGGGGCAAGCCCAGTAGAAGAGACCTGTTTCTAAGGGCTTTCCCCCACCCCCACCACTACCTCACTGGCTCCATTTCCTGTTTTCTCCACGCCTACAGGCAACTCCACTTTCAAAGGATGGTTATCTATCATATTTCATTTTGTAGGCAGACATTGCCATCTCCTTCTCCTTGCTGCTTCATTAAAGACATACCAATTTAGTTTCTGATTGAACACCATCAGGTTCATTCTCCAAAGGAGGAGGAGCCAGGTCTCAGAGCTGAGCCTCTCTTAAATTACCACTGTTCTGAAATATAGGCAGAGCCTGCAGAAAGCCCAATGCAGCTAACTCCAGTGAGCAAGCAAGATTCAAGGCCTCTGAGGACTGACCATCTCTAGTCGGCACATCCCAGTCGCATTCCTTCTAAATGATCAAAATATCTCTCTCTCTCTCTCTCTCTCTCTCTCTCTCTCTCTCTCTCACACACACACACACACACACACAAAGACACAGACACACATACACATAAACTATGATGAACTGGAGTTTGTTGAAATTTCCCTTGGGCTTCCTGCACCCAAACACCCCCAAAGAAGGAGAGAAGGCCTAGTATGCCTTTAGCTCCCCCAGTCAGGCACACTGGGTGGCAGCCATCTTAAATGAGACAGAAAGTATAATGCTGAATGATGGTCCTACTTAGGTGTTGAGAAGTAAGATCTAAACTGTATCCTTAAGACTTTTATTTGTCTGGAGAAGAAGACAAAGACTACTTGAAGGAAAACTGAGAAAGGCTTCATGCACCTACAGAATTACCCTTTTAAAATATGCCATCCTTTCCTAAATAACTATGACACTGTAAACTCAGATTCACTAGAACCCTAAGTTTCACAGACTTTTTTGGTTTCACTATTCCAGAGAAAGGTACATCATAAGAACCAAACCTAATATTAGGGATTTTGTCAAAACCATAACTTCCAAGAGATGTTTATCCCAACTCCAGTAAAATAGAAGCTTATTGAAGGTAGAAAGATTCTCCTTTTGTCTCAATATCCTCAGCACCCACACTGAATACTTAATGAATTCTTGAATGAATTAATGAATACTTGCGGATGAATGAACGAATACTTATGGACTTAAGCTCCTGGACCTTCTCCCTCTCCAATCTATGACAGAAACCAATGGGATTCTGAGAGAAACCCTTTCTGACTCTCAGGCAGCAAACAATCATTGAAAGATGATCACTAGCCTCTGCCTATAGAACAGGCAGAAAAGTGCACTACAGCTGTTTAAAAGCTTTTCGGTAACAAAGAAACATTGCTTTGTACCTCGCTGACTGAAAATGCAATTAACCAGAATGTTTTGTGTGAACCTCTACTTCACCTGTCTTACTGTACAAAGAGTACAGTGCCTTGTCCTGAAATGTAGCAAAATCCTTGAATGATGTAATGTGTGCTGAGAGACAGGCCCCGATTGGGTTGAATACTTTCACTGATCTGAAAACAGGAGTGCAAACATTAAAAATGTTGGTATGGCCCTGTTTGCTTAGCATGCACTATGTTTGGAGTCAGAACTGGGCTTTGAATTCCATCTCTTACTAATGGCTAGCTGTGTGACTCGAAACAAGTCACTTGTCCTCTATGGGTCCCCATTTCCTCCTCTGTCAAACAGAGGAGTAGGGGGTGACACTAGATGACAGGCTCAGAGATTGTGGAGAAATGACATGAACAGAGATAAGTTCAGAATATATGCAAAGAAGTTTTGAGGAAGAGGGGTTGCAAAGGAGGGAAGCAGCAATATCAGGAGATTCCTGTTATTGAAGACGACATTCAAGTCAAACCCAAAATGGAGGCCTAGGTGAAGAGAGAGAGCAGTTCAGGCCTGGGAGACAATCTCTCCAAAGGCACCTAGAACAAGAGATGGAAAATTGCGTATGGGAAACAAGAAGCATGTCATCAGGGAAGAATGTGGCCTGGGTGAGGTATAGGTAGAGAGAATCGATGAGGAAAGATAGGTAGAGCTAGGCTAAGAATGGCTTGAAATGGCACTAGGGAGTCATTGATGCTTCATCAGCAGAGGACTGACAGAGCAGATCTATGCCTTAGGATAAAGTGTATGGGAACTACAAGACAGGACTGTTTGGAGAAGGAAGAGTCTGGATTCCAGGAGACCAACTGGAGGCTATGGCCTACAGGGGACTGATGATGAGGGCCTGAACTAGACACAGAGGAAGAGACAGATGTGAGTAACATCTAAGAAGAATCAACATGGCAATGGCAACTGACCTGAGGTGGTAGATTAAGGGAAAGTGAAGAATCATGGGAAACTCCAAAGCTGAAAACTTGACTGACTAGAAGGATGGCTATAGCTTCAAGAGAAATAGAAAAGAAGTTAGGAAGAGAATGGAGGGGAGGCAACAAGCATCTACTATATACCTACTGTGTCCTAAGTGAGTTACAAATGTTATTTCATTTGATCCTAGGAGGGGGGTAGATTTTGGAGAGAAGAGGAGCTCTGTTTTGAATGAGTCCAAGAAGCAGTTAAGAGATTTGGGACTGAAGCTCAGGAGAGAGATAAATGGATCTGGGGGGTCATCTACAAAGAGATGATAATTAAACCTGTGAAAATTGATGATATCACCAAGAGAGAAGAAAGAGCAAGCCAGAGAAGGTTTGGGAATGGAAAGGACATGGATACATTCACACATGGTGGGAAGGACATACCATCGAAGGCAAATAAGAAAGAGCAGGAGAGGTCAGAGAGGTAGAAGATTCAGTAGGGAGAAATGTTAGAGAAACTCACTGAGGAGAGAGTATCCATGAGGATACCACAAATCATCCAGAGGTGTCAAGAAATATAAAGAATGAAAAAAAAAGCCATCAAGCTTAGAGCTAAAGGGATCCTGGTAAGTAGCCTGGGGGAGGACAGCTTTAGGGGTGGAAATGAAAACTTAAACTGCAAGTGATCCAGGAGACAGTTCTGTACCTGGGATGTATTTCCTCTGGGCCTAGAATCTCGAACTCATTTAGAGCAACCAAATGCTCTCATTTCCTCATCTCTCTTGGGTTTCATTTCCCTCTTTTCAAAACTGGGGAAGCAATATGGTACAGTGGAAAGAGAGCTGAATTTGGGCTCCCAGGACTTGGGCTCATACCCTAACTCTGCTACTCCTTGTGTGCAAGTTACTCCAATTTGATGTGCCTTTGTAAAATGAGGTTGTCTGGATGGTCTCAAAGGTCCCTTCAGGTCCTAAATCTGGGACCATAAGACAGTGCCAGTTCTGTCTCCTGACACCAGTTTTTTTTTTTTCCAAAGGAAGCAGAAAGCTATGGAATAATGAATTAATAGAACCCTCCAGCTCCCCCCAAAGAGCAAAAATTGAAATCAGAGGGGCACAAGAAGGGAAAATGGGGCTGAAGGAAGACCTCCAATCTTAGTGGTAAGAAACAAGGTCTCAAAGACTGGTGCTGTCCATATATGCTCTGTCCTTAGAGTAGACTAGAGGCTCCCAGAGGGCAGGCATTGCCTAAAGAGTTTGCCTGTGTATTCCTAATACCAGGCATAGTACTTAATAGTTGTTTGCTGAATGAGAAATGTCCGGTGAATTGTACCATTCCTAAAGGGCTCAGACACCTAGCTGTGTGACTCTGGAGAAGTTACTTAACTTCTCTTTGCCTCAGTTTCGTCAATGGTAAAATGACATTAAAGGAGCATTGCGAGAATCAAATAAGATAGTGATTGTAATACATGCCCAACACCTTGTAGACTTACTACTTTTCCTATCCAAGGAAACACCCTATATACAGATCTTTGCATATAAAAGAAACCCAAGCTGATTTGAGATCAGGAGACCCTCAGGATCTGGGTGGAGGAAGCAGGAAAGGCCTCATCTAGGGGTGACACCTGAGATGGACTTTGGAGGATTCTAAGAGTTCTTAAAGGAGGGATTGCATTCCAAGCATGGGCATCCCAGAGCTGCTTAGAACACTGAGGTGAAGTGATCCCTGAGCAGGCTTCCTGACCCCACAAAAAGACCCTGTTTCTACTTGGTCACACCATCTGTTTCTCGGCTGGAGAGGAGAGGCAACCTGGCCCCTTGGGGGCAGGGGCGCAGAAGACAAAAACCAAAGAATACAGTATACATTTGTGAAACACGTACTCGGACCAGGTACTAGAGATTGGTGGCTAATCCAGCCTTGGCATCAGAGCAGGAAAGAGGTGAGAATGAATTTTATCACCCAGTTAGGATGCATATCCTAGACAAGAAGCTCCAAAGAAAGAGATGGATCTAAAAGGAGAAAAGGAAGTAAGACTCACACATCTGTTGACTCTGGAAGGGTCTGAGTGAGAATGGGCAGAGCCTGAGGCCTGAGAGGCCTGAGGCTGAGGATCTGCTGAACACAGACACCCTTTAGGTCTTGGGCTGCCCAGTGTTTTATCGATGGGTCATCAGGTCTTGAAAGGTCACAGGAGTTGAAATCAGCCAGAATCTAGGTAAGATTTCATCCTCAGGCCAAGGATGCCCATCCCTGTTCAGGACAACCCAGAAGCAGTCTCCCTAGGGGTCACTATTCACCTACCTGTAAAAATGCAAAAAGGCTGGGTCATCCCCACTCCCACCCACCTGCCCAGGTGAAAATGCTCAACTGCCCTTTGAGGGATGCAGGAGTCTCTACCAGAGAAGACAGCATTGTACAATGACAAGAGTCCTAAAATCTAGAAATGGCCCTCGTGTTAGAGAGGAGGAAAGTGAGGCTAAAGGAAGTGAAATGATTTGCCCAAGGACACCTATAGGATCCTCGATCTAGAACTGGAAGGAACCTCAGAGCCATCTAAGTCCTACATTCTCATTTTACAGGTGAGGAAACTGAGGCCCAAGGAGGCGTCAGGAAACTCCTAACTAGCTGTGTGACCTGGACAAGTTATTTCATTTCACATGCTAGTCTCACTTTCCTCTTCTGTAAAATGGGAATAACAATACCCACAGTATCTACCAGGGCAGTTGTGAGTCTCCATGAGATGTTTGGGCACTGTCATCATCATCATCAATAAACTGACCCTATTTATTAGAAATCTGAAAACCTTTTATCTCCTCTTTGGGCTCCTGGTGCCCCCCTCCAGGACTGAAGGGGTCACTGTATGGAAGGGACATGCCCTACCCCACCCCACAGCCCTGACCTCTGATGGCTTCTTTCCTGTCCACTCCCTTAAGGCCCTGGACCCTGTGCACCAGCTCTGGCCAGGCCTCTCTCCTCCAGCTGAGGGCTCTGCATAATTCAGCAGATGGCTGATTGTCTTTAACAAGAAGGCAGTGACAGGGAGGGGAACAGCATTTCTCACCCCCCCCCATCCCTGTGCAGGCGGCAGAGAAACCCAGTTTCAAGCCCCTGCGGCAGACACCTCCTCCTGCCAAGCTCAGGAGGAAGGGGCTGGGTTTCTAATTTATCCCCCCTCCACACCAGTTGTTCCTTAAAATAATCTCTCATTACTTAGATGGTGGCTCCAAGATGTTTATTTAAAGCAGTATGGGGGGGGGTGTGGAGAACCAAGACAAAATAGCCCTAAATTCATGATTGAGCTTTGTCACAGTTAACTAAGCTTTCTACTGCTATAATAAGAGCAAAAGGGGAGTGGGGAGGAGTGGGACTGGAGGACAGTAGAGCTCTCAGGATGCTTTCCTAGAAATACGACTTCAAAGGTCTCACATCCCAAGGGGGTGCCTCTATTTCCCAATCCTTAAAGGAAGAAAACAAATACTACTCCATCGGGAGACTGTCAGGGGCATGTGACATCATATGGCTTAAGAGTCCTTTAAGCTGTTAGAAAGATGCAAGCCATATTTAAAGTAAGGCATTATTTTTATTACATAATGCTATTACATAATATAGTCAAGTTGGTTATCTATACTCATGCTATCTCTGTGGGTCATTCGGCCACTGGGATGTTCCCACATGCTTAAGAGTTTGGACAACACAGAGACCAATTGGAAGGCTTATTGCAATATAGGGGAAGGAGTTCTGGATGGAAGTGGGGAGGGTGTCAAAAACCTCAGCAGTGCCTCTAACTGGCAGGGAGACTAGTCAAGTCATTTCATCTTTCTGGCATCAATCCCTCTCCCTAACCGCCCCCCGCCCCCTACCTCAAATAGAACTGAGAAATAGAAACACCAATTTCGAAGGTAAAGGGAGTTTAGAGGCCAACAAGTATGAACTGCCTCATTTTACAGATGAGGAAACTGAGGCACAAAGGAATTAAGTGGGTTCACGCTCCTAGGAAGTCAATGAGACAGGATTTGAATTCAGGTCTACCCACCTTCCTTCTAACCCCTATCTCACTGCCCTATTGATATCACAGTATTATTCTGAGATTCAAAGAAATGAATAGATGTGAAAAGCAGAAAGCACTAGGAAAAGACGAGCTTTTATTCCTGTCTGGTTACTTCACATGTCAGAAGGGCTCTCTTCTTGACTAGCCCCTGAGCTCTTTGGGGAAACAGATCTCCTAGTCTCTTTCTATGGTGCACCATTGCAGCACTGGGTCTCATAAATACTGCTGAATTAACAGAGATTCTTAACCTTGGTTTCTGTGAACCTGAGGGTTATTTTTTTAGGGTTTGATAACTATATTTCAGCATAATTGTTTCCTTTTAAATACTCTTGATTTTATTTTATGCATCTAAATCCCTTATTCTGAGAAGATCCATAGGTTTCCCCAGAGTGACTGTCCAAGGGGCCCACGGCACAAAGAAGCTAAGACCCGCTAGGACCTAGAAACAGTTATACTGTCCAGGACCCTGCCTGGTGCAATTCATCATCACAGGACTTGGGTGGAGCCATGAGTTACTCTCCCCCCTTTCCCAGCTTCCCTATTTTTGTCAAGGACGTCATCTCCTTCCATTTACCCCAGGTCCTCAAGCATGGAGGCACCCTCAGTTCCTCACCTCTCACCTTCATTCCAACGAACTGTCAAATTCTGGCAATTCTATCTCCATAACATCTTTCCCATGTGTCCCCCCTTCTGTCTGTTCATTCAACTATAACCTCTATTGGCCAGGCCCTTATTAACTCTCCCCTGGATTACTAATGTCTTCAGATTGGTCTCGTTTCTTCTCTCTTTGACTCATCTTCCACACAATTGACAAACTGATCTTTTGAAATTAGCTCTGGCCTGACCATGTCACTGTCCTGCTCAATAAGCTACAAGGAATGCCTGTTGCCTCTAAGTTAAGATACCTCAGGACACCCTCCTGGAGTTCACAGCCTGACTCGTCTCCTTTCCAGTGTCATCACACATTATTTCCCTTCACACACTCTTTTCTAGCCAAGGTGACCTACTTGATGTTCCTCACTGACAGGATCTCCCATCTCTGGGTCTTTATCCCAGACAGTCCCCCTACATCTAAAATTCCTCGCCTCTGCCACTTATAGTCCCATGCTCTTTGTGGCACCATTTGGGGTTTTCTTGGCAAAGATACTGGAGTAGTTTGCCATTTCCTTTTCCAGGAGAAAACTGAGGCAAGCAAGGTGAAGTGACTTGTCCAGTGTCACACAGCTAGGAAGTATCTAAGGCCACATTTGAACTCAGAAAAAATGAGTCTTCCTAACTCCAGGTCCGGCACTCTAACTGCTGTACCACTAGCTGCCTCTTAGGATCTGAAACTTGATGCAGGAGCCAACCTTCTATTTGTGCCTTTTCTGATCTCTGCCCTTCCCCTCACCAGACAATGGTGTGTGCTCACTCCCAACCCTGGCCAAAATGGCCCAGAGCTTACTTTCTATACACTTGATTATATTTATTCTTCTGTGCACATGTTTTCCCTCCTGCCTCTATAGCACAAGATAGGTCTCCCGAGGAACAGGATTGTCTTCCTTTTGCACATATAAGCACAGCACTTAGCTCCAACCCTGTTTATTGATCCATGCACCCTCAACTGTGGCTCTGGGTCCTCTTTTCCCCTTTAGAGATGGGCTATTCTTTCTATAGCCTTCTCCCTTGATTTGGACCAGTGCTTTCCACTGGCCATCAGGCCATGTCACCAACTCTTCAGAAATCCCACCATTTTCCCCTTGTTCCCAGGAGGGATGAGCCTGTGAGCACATTCTGGGGAACTCTCCCACTATTAGACTCAGTTGTCACCGAAGGGTATATAGCATAATTTGCGCTGAACAGGAGCTTGCTTCTAACCTTGAGGATCCATCAAAGAGAGTGAGAAATGCTACATAAACAAAAGGCCGAACTAGTAGGAGAGCAAACAAGGTTGTAAGGAAAATAGGGAGTAATAGAAATATTTTCAGAAACTGATATAACATTGTAGCAAGAACTGGAGTACATGGTTTCTTAGTATTCAGAGCTGAAAGACGATTTGGTGAGCTTATGCAATCCCCTCCTTGTTTTTAGATGGAGTAAGTGAGGCTGAGGGTGAGTTGCTGCTAACTGGGAGCAGATGTAAAATCTGAACTCAGATCTTCTAACCTCATGCCATCCCTTCAAACTATGCTGTGTACCTTTTCGTAATACAGTAGCGTCTCGGAAGAGGAAAAACAACGATATGTGGGACAAAGAAGGCTGTTTATAACAGTTTAAGCTTGACCTAAGGGAAATAGAACTGTGTGATGACATCCCCCTCTCCTGTTTAGAGCATCGGACCCATGGTCATTTGTCGGTGAATACAAGTAGTTAAGTTAGGTTTTCTGTTCCTGCCATCTTGTCAGTGGTGGGGGGCTATAGGTTCAGAATATTGGATATACTGAAATACACTAGTCTGTGTGTTGCCTGGTTTCACTGACCTGCTTTTTCCCCTCATTCTTTTAAAATATTTAGTAGAAGAAATGGCTCCCTGGGGAAGGGAGAGGGGAGGGCTACACTCCAAAATGAATGTGATGTAAAAACAAAAGGCATTAATGAAAACATTTCAACACACAATAGAGTGGTGTTAATGATGTCGAATTCTCAGATTTGTCCCCCAAGGTGGTCAGTCAGCTTTACTAGAGAAAACTTTGTTCTTTGGCTTTTCCCCTTGGCCAGGTTGGGTGGGGGTAGCTGTGGACCACCTGTGTGACCTTGGCCTAGTCATTTCCTTTCCCTTGGCCTTAATCTCTTCCTCTGTAGGATGAAGGCTTGAACTAGATAGTGTCCAGTGACCCGACTGGCTCTAAATTCTACCAAGTCTTTGAATACGGAAGTGCTGAGATATATGATGGGCAGAGTGACTAACTGGAAGTCAGAAGCCCTGGGTTGGAGCCCCTGCTCATCTATTTCTTTGCTTCTAGACTTCAGTCCTCCTCTCCGTAAAATGGGGGAGTTGCAAGATCTCCAGGAGCCAAAAGGGTTTTAATCCTTCAATCGTAATGGTTGGCTGTGTGATCGTGGGTGTTTCCCTTTACCCTTTCTGGGCCTTAGTTTCTCCTCTTTGTAAAATGAGGGGGTTGGGGGAAATCATCTCTGGGGCGTCTTGCCTTTACCTTAGGGCGTCTATGAAGCACACAAACAAGGTAGAAAAGCTAAATCCGAGGCCCGTGGCAATGCCGTGCTTTGTGGCATCAAGCATTTCAGTTAAATAAATGTGTCACGGGCAGGGCTGGGCCTTGGTACCTCTCCTGGGCAGTGCCCCTGCCTAGTTACTCGGTGACTCGGACAAATCCCTTCGCTCTGTCACCTCTATGCTTTCCCCATTCGGATCCTCGACCTAGAGGTGGAAGGCATGGTGGCAACCACAGCGCAACCGTCCTCTTTGACAGAGGAAGAAACTGCGGTCCTTGGGGGTGGGGGGGCTTGTTTAAGGTCGGAGACCTGCAGCTGGGGGGGGGGGGGCTGGGAGAGTGCTCCGAGGCCAGCCCTTCTGAGCCCATGCCCTGCCCCGCTTGTGCCGGCCACCATTTGGCACAGGCGCCTTTGTGAGGGAGGGGCTTTCTTCCACTAAGTCTTCCTGGAGCCGCTGGCCGGGCTCCGGGCTCTCTTTCTTGCTAGGCTGCCAGCTGTGCCCGCGGTCTGCAGGGCAGGGACGGGAGGGCCGAGGGCACTGGGCACCTCCCCGCCTGCAAAACTTGAGCTTTAAACATGGACATTTTTGCAGAGCCCGCTGCCAAGCCAAAGGCACTCTCAGTGGCAGAGCCTGACCCTCTCCCTGCGTCCCCATCGAGCTGCTCTGGCTCCCCGGCAGCAAGGGCTGGGCCGAGCCGCCGCCTCCCACGCGGAACCGCGGGTACCCCGGTGTGTCCCCCTGCCCCCCCCCCCCGCCGCCCTCTCCGAGGGGCCCGCACCCCCGCTGCACGTGCAGAGCGGAGGGCGCGCGCTCCGGCTCGGCCCCGGCCCGGCCCGGCCCGGCGCCCTCGGCCTCGGGCCCCGCGCCCCGGGCCGCCTTCCCTCCCCCCTCCCGCCCGGGGGCTCGGCGAGATGCTCCGCGCGGGCTGCGCGGCCGTCACTCACCACCTGGCGCGCCACCTCGGCCGTCGCCATGGCCCCCTCCCCGCGGAGGAGCTCGCGCTCCGGGGCTGCCACCGTGCCGGCCGCTCGGGGTGCCGGTGCCGCCGCCGCCGCCTCGGCCGCCGCCGCTCGGGGTGCCGGTGCCGCCGCCGCCGCCGCCGCCGCCTCTCCAGCTACTGCACAGGAAGCCGGGGCGCTTCTCCGACAAAGAGAAAGTGTTACACTTTGGGCGCGACCAAGTCAGGCGGGGGGGGGGGGCAGCGCGAGGGGGACGCCCCCTCCCTCCCCCGCCCCTGCCCCTTCTCTTCTCCCCTCCTCCTCTCCCCGCCAAACTCAGCCTGCCTCCGCTCTCTCCCCTCGGTCCGGGCACGGCGGGCCCACAGCGGCCCCGGCGCCGGCCCTTCCCCGCCTCAGGCTCCTCCTCCCCCGCCCGCCCCGCCGCCCGGGCCCGCCACCTCACTCCCAGGGCCACGGGCAATTCGGGCGCCCCCTCCGGGGCCTGGCCGGGCCACCCCCCCTCCCCACTGGGCCCCGTGGTACGACCCGAGCTTGGCCCCGTGGCCACCCCCCCCCTCCCCGGCCTGGATCCCGGGTCCCGGAGCTGCGGGCCCCCTCCCCCCAGCCCCCGCGCCCGGCTCCGTCCGCTGCAGTCCGCATCCCGAGCCCGCGGGCGCGCGCGCACTCACACACAAGCGGCCGCTTCCACGGACACACACTTCTCCACGCTCGCCGGCTTCCCCGCGAACGCACACTCACACGCACGCTGCCAAGCCGGACCCACGTTGCCAACCTCACGGCCCCGAGAGCGAACCCACAAACGCGCTTGCACGCACGCCCAGCCGCCCGCTCGCCCGGCCCGGGACCCCGACGGGGCACCTGCCCACCCGGAAAGGCAGCCCCGAGGGGGCGGGGGGGGGCACCCGGGCGCCAGCCCGGACTCCCCTGCAAATGGCCTTCCCCTCTAACCTAGGACACGGGTGGGACGAGGTCTTCTTTCGCCTCCCTGGGGCGCCCCAACTCTCAGGACGGCGAGGCTCTTCTGGCTACGCCTGGCTCGGGCTTCCCAGGGTGTGCCCCCTTTCCTGTGGGCATCGAGGCTGCCAAGACAAAAGAGGCCGCCGAGGGGGGAGTGAGGGACAGGGATGGGAAGGAGGAAGAGGAGGAATCTCAGCCCCCCCCCCATCTCGACCATCCTCACCCCTGACTGTGCAGGCTGAAGCGAGTGAAGGGCGACGAGGAAGCTGGTCCCGGGGCCCAGAGGCCAAGGCCCCCGCTCCCCTGCCCGTCCTCCCCGCCCCCTTCCTTCTCCCACTGATTTGGCCATTCTTCCTCTCGGCCAGGAGCCTCGATGCAAGCGATGAACTCCAGGCCTCAGCTCCCCCCAGACCAGGAAAGTCTCAGATAAGCCTGGGATACTGAGGCCGAAAGGCAAGCCGCGCAGACGAGGAACAAGGGAACCAGTTGGGGCCCAAGTCAGGCACAAGTGAAGGTACAAGACGCGGGGAGAAGGAAAAGAAACAAGAGCACAAAGGCTACCCAGCCACGGGCCACACAAGGTGGTGGATAGCAAACAGCAGCTCACATCCGGAGTCACAGGACCTGAGGGCAAATCCCAGGCCACTCTCTTATTTCCTTCCTGCATGGCCTGGGCAAGCCCTTTATCTTGGGGGCTCCCATTCCACATGCAGGCAGCTGCTCAGATCCACTGACCTCTGAGGCCCTTCCGAAGCGTACAGTCCCACAACTGACATGGAATCACCACTTTAGGGCTGCAAGGCACTGGATAGGCCCTTGAGCTCCACTCCTTAAGGATACAAAGGAAGACAGAGAGATCCAGAACAATCCAAGGACCCGCCCAACATGCCACTTAGTGTGTCTCACACGGGGCCCCCACCGACACCTCCCTCACTCCCAGCTCAACACCTTACTTGCCAGCATCTCCTATGGCAAAGGACGTGGGACTCGGAAGGCCTGGCAAATGCATGCTACTTGGAAGAGGAAGAATTGGGGGGTGGGGGGCACAGCAAAGGGTCAATCGGCCAGTGAATACTTACGAGATCTGTACCTAGCACTACGCTGGCTGCCGTGGGAATTGAAGGAGTGGGGTGAGCTAGGAAAACATAAGCACCGTGAGCTCATCCCACCCCACTAGGAGCTACACAACTAATAACAAACTAGGTGACTTTACAGTCACCAGAATGCTGAGCCTGCAGCCAGGAAGACCTGAGAGTAAATCCAGCCTCACACCTGTGCTGGCTATGTGACCCTGGGCAAGTCACTTAACCTCGGCTTTCTCAGTTTCATCATCTGTAAAAATAAACCAGAGAAGGACATGGCAAACCACTCCAGCATCTTTACCAACAAAACTCCCTTTGAAGCCAAGCATGACTGGGCAACAAAAACTTAAGATGATAAGGGATTGAAACTGGATGTGGGGTGCCAATGTCATGGGGAGCTCCCAAATTAGGGGGGACCTAAATTCCTGCGATGCAAGTTGGCACCATTTCTGCCATTTATAGTTCCTGAGAACATCAAGCAGTTGTTCGGGGTCATATAGCTAATATGTATCAGAGACGATTTGAACCCTGACTTTCTTGGCTCTTGAGGTCAGTTCCATCCATTATGCAACATTACTTCAATTGAACTGATGGTGAAACAGTCCGAGTCAGTCAGTCAAGGAAATAATTCACAAGCATTTATTTATGATTATTATTGTTATTTGGAGGCGATTGGACTTAAGTGATTTGTCCAGAATCACACAGCTAGTAACTGTCTGAGATCACATTTGAACTCAGGTTCTCCTGATGACAGGGTTGTCACTGTCTGATCTAGCTGAACCCCACACTCATTTATTAAATGCCTACTGGGATACAATGAGCCAGGCACTGTCATAGAGTCTTGGAGCTGATGAGAGGGACCTTGGAGATAATCTGGTGCAAACTTTGACATTTTATACCTTGGGGAATTCACAAACAGGAAATGATTTGCTAAGGCCACTCAGCAAAGTAGTTAAAGAATCAAGACTAGAGGATGCAAGTCTCTACTTGGAGATGTAGCTCTGAAGCTACATAAAAGGACAAAACTGGAGATAGATCTTGAAATCATCAAGATTGCCACCTGCTTCCTTCCACCCTTAGTATCCAAAACTATTGCTGAGTACTTACCCCTTCCCCTTACTAGCTCCCTCCTCCTTACCCAATTTAGCCCAGCCCTGCTCCCCTTTCCCCATCAACCAAGCAATCAACCAGCCAGCATCTATTAAGCTCCTACTTCATACTAGGTACTATTCTAGGAACAGGGGATGCAAAGAAAAAAAGTGAGACAGCCTCTGAACTTAAGGTTTTTCATGATCAGTACAGTGGAGGGGGCAGAGACATTATTAAGTCTATATGTAATATAGACAAAAAGAAATCCAAGATCAGTTAGGGGGGATAATACAGGAATAGCAGGTAAAGGAATAAGGAAAAACTTCATGTACGATGTGTCACTTGAGCAGAGTCCTGAAGGAAACAGATTTTAGGAGGCAGAGGGAAATATGATCCAGACAGAGGAGGCATTATTGCAAAAGTCATCTCTAAAAGTTCCATGTGAAATTGATTATATATGTACATATGTAAATAAATCACATAAGTGCATGTATGCATATTTTTATGTATGTACATACATACATAAGATATATATTTAAGACAATAGGGGGCGGCTAGGTGGCGCAGTGGATAGAGCACCAGCCCTGGAGTCAGGAGGACCTGAGTTCAAATGTGACCTCAGACACTTAATAATGACCTAGCTGTGTGGCCTTGGGCAAGTCACTCTTAACCCCATTGACTTGCAAAAACCTAAAAAAAAAAGACCATAGACATTCTTGATTGCATGTACAATCTTTTATTTCTGTCCTATAATGTATGTGGGAAAGCACATTTTATTTTGATTTTTGATAAGTTTTAAAAAAAAGAAAAAAGAAGCTAAAAGTCCAGGTTGACTGACAGTAGAGTACAGCAAGGAGAATAATAGATAATAAGGTTAGAAAGGTACCTTAAAAACAAATTTTAAAGAGCTTTAAAAGTCAGAAGAACTTAAAGTAGATTCTAGAAGAAATAGGGAGCCATTTAGAGTTTACTGAGTAGGGGAGTAACAAGGGAAAACGAGTACTTTTGGGGAAAAAAAAAGATGCTTTTATTTATGAGTTTGACAAACACAAATATGTCCATAAATGAGGACAGAAAATATTGCATGTAGAATTGCATATCTATTACATACAATTTAATCTAAAAAATATTTTATTCATTTATTTTTCCAACTACCTGCAATGGTTGTTTTCAACAATCATCTTTTTGCAAGATTTTGAGTTTCACATTTTTCTCCCTCTCTCCTTAATCTCCCTATTCCCTTGTAGGCTATACATGTATAACCATGCAAAACATAGATTCATATTAATTATATGGTAAAAGAAAAATCAAATCAAAATGGGGAAAAATTTAGAAAGAAAAAAGATATAATACGCAAGATAACTTTTAAAATTTGAAGATAGTGAACTTGGGTCTGCATTTAAACCCCATAGTTCCCTCTCTGAATATGGCTGGTATTTTCCATTACAAGTCTTTTAGAATTATCTTTGATGATTGTATTGCTGAAATGAACAAGTTCATCTTAGTTGACATCATCCATTGTTGCTGTTAGTATATACAATGTTCTGGTTCTGTTCACTTCATTCAGCATCAGTTCATGCAAGGCTATTCTGAAGTACAGCTTCATTTTTTTTTTAGAGTTTTTTTTGCAAGGCAAACGGGGCTTAAGTGGCTTGCCCAAGGCCACACAGCTAGGTCATTATTAAGTGTCTGAGACCGGATTTGAACCCAGGTCCTCCTGACTCCAGGGCCGGTACTTTATCCACTACGCCACCTAGCCGCTCCGTACAGCTTGATTTAATTTTTTTTTTTTTTTTATTTAAGGCAATGAGGTTAACTGACTTCCCAAGGTCACACAGCTGGGCAATTATTGTCTGAGGCCAAATTTGAACTCAGATCCTCCTGACTCCAGGACCAGTGCTCTATCCACTGCGCCACCTAGCTACCCCCAGTACAACTTGATTTTTAAAAGTATATATTAAATCTAATTTGGCAGTACCCATACTACTCAGCTTATCACATCCACTAAAAGAAAAATCACTCAACCTTTCCTTATCCTGGCTTTACTTCCTACCATTCAGAGTCATGTAGATTTAGAGCTAGAAGGTATCCCCCCAAATCATCTAGACTAGTCCCTTAATTGTACAGTTAAGGAAACTGAGATCCAGGGCAGTAAGGTGATTTCCCAAGGTTCCCAAGCAACTGTCAGAGGGGGGAATGAGAACTCATGTCCTTTGACTCCAGAACCCATGAATTTCTCACTGCCAGTCTGCCCTGTTAATCTTTGAATAGGGCACTGAAGTGGGTAAGAGTGCCAGACCTAGTGAGAAAGACACCCTTCCTGAGTTCAATTTGACCTCAGATACCTGCTGGCTATGTGACCCCGGGTTAGTCACTTAACCCTGTTTGCCTCAGTTCATCACCTGGAAAATGAGCTGGAGAAGAAAATGGCAAATCACTCCAGCATCTTTGCTAAGATAGCTCCAAATGAGGTCACGAAGAGTTGAACATGACTGAGAACAAACAACTGTCCTTGGATAACCCCACTATCTACCTTTTCTCTTCCAGTAGAAGTTATAAAACTGGACTGAGGTGGGGTCCACTATAAATTTATACTGTCTAATGAGTCCTTACTGCTATGTGGCAATCATGACTTATTGAATTCCTGTCATGTCCTCCACCTGTTCCAAACCTTCTCAGCGCTCCTCGAGCTCCTCAATTCATACCCACTGTGCTCACCCGTCAGCAAATGACCTCAAAACCTACTTTACGGAGATCAAGGCCATCTGACATGAGCTTTCTTAAACTCCCTTCCTCCACTCTTTCTATGTCCTCTTTTACCCTTGTCTCTTTCTCCTCCAGCCTTAGGATCA